>NC_090935.1:1038358263-1038690084 GCF_040938575.1 Ambystoma mexicanum
CTGGCGGTGACCCGTACTTGCACAATAGACATTCTGTATGATGTTATCTAACCCCTATGCTAAAACAAATTAAAAGTCAACTGTCAAAATGGGGTCCGTAAGTGGTGTCCTGATTAGGGAGAATCAATTCAGTAAAAGGTTCACTCTGCCCAAGGTTCTTTACATGCTTCAAGCATTGCTAAATCGGGACCCTACCTGTTTCTTCCAAAAGCTACATCAGGCGATTTCTATACTTACATGGAAGAATAAGGTTCCACGGCTAGCTCTGAGTATCTTAATGACCCCGAAAGCTAGGGGTGGCCTCAGTCTTTCCGGTTTTTTGAAATATTATCAAGCTTCACAAATTCGGGTCATGAAAGACTATTGTGTGGAAAATGCTGGGAAAAGATGGGTTCAGCTAGAGAGGGCGTTGGGAGGACCGCAGCTTTTAGACAAATTGTGGCTGCCTAAACAAGATAGACCACCCAATATGCACAGGAGCTTGATTACGAGCTTGGTAGAGGAAGTGTGGGATAGAGCTGTCAAGAAATATCAATTGATGATTTTTCCTTCACCTCTGACGCCATTGTTTCACAATTCCCAGTTTACGCCAGGCCTTGCACCCTAGGCATTTGTGAATTGGAAATGGACTGGTTGTAGACCGACTGAAAGATATGTTTCAAGGCAACGACCCCAAATCCTTCATACAATGCAAATTAGATTTTGATCTCCAGGAATCCAGCAGATTGCAGTATTTTCAAGAAAGGCACTGAATACTAGCTCTCCCAATTAAGAAAGCGGCACTAAGAGACTTAACTCCATTTGAAACATTTGTGACATCTTACCCAGGTAACAAAGCTTTCATCTCTAACCTGCACAAACTCATGTCCGATATTACTGTCAAAATACCACTGAGATATATACAATGTTGGCATCTGACGCTGGGAGAGGAGGGGCCTGAAGAGGAATGGGGAAAATTGTGGCAGGATATACCCAAACTCACACGGTCAATTCAAGTTAGAGAATTTTGAACTAATAACACAATGGCATTACACACTGGCCTGTCTTCATAAAATGAAGCCATCATTCTCAAATAAGTGCTGGAGAGACTGTGGAGCAACTGGTGATGAGGCGCATATATATTGGATTTGTCTGGGTCAGGAAAAGTTTTGGGAAGACATTAATATACATATGACACAAATATTCGGACCGAAGGAGCCCAGGTCTCTTTCATCCTGTCTTTTGGTCCTTATTGAAACAGACCTGCGACATAGCTCTACGCAAGTGTGCAAAACCTTTGCTGTATTACAGCTAGCAGCTTTACTAGAGATCGATCAAATATGGAAATCGAAGGCTCTGCCTCAAAATAGCGAATGATTTTCTAAAGTATGGAACTTTTTGGCACTGGAATGGATGACATACTCCATACAAGGGGAACAGTCTAAATTCACCAAAGACTGGGACACTGTGTTGAACCTTCTTCAAAAAGACTATAATGTCTTCTATTGTCTGCAGAAACCTAGAATTCTGTGCATTGCTTGATTTGTTGGACACTATAGTTCATACCATGTAAGATGGGCAGGGTGGCAGGGGGATGGTGGGGGGATGGTGGAAATGGGGAAAGGGGGGTTCGAATGTTTGTTGTTTACAAAAAGCCAATGAAAACAAATAATTTAATGAAAACTTCACACCCAATACCATCACATATTTCACCAAACACAAAAAGCCATAACACTTCAAGAAACCTCCTAAACATAAACAATATTGCTACAGAGAATTTAGGTATATCACATTTAGTATTCATGTAATAATGGATAGGCCTGTGAGGACTGGGGGCAGTGGGGAGGGGAGGAGCTGTTTGTAGTGTAAGGTAGTAGGAGAACTTAGATGGGAGTCAAGGAGTGAGTAGGACATACGAGGCAAACCAACCTGGGGTCCTCCCTGTACTTTTACCATTGGCCCCTTGCAGACAGGTCTCATTTCACTTTCACACATTGCCAGTGCCAATCTCTCGCTCTCTGTCTATCTCTTTCACTCCCTCTACTTCTCTCTCCCTCATATAAAGAAATTATCCCCATGTGCAAAAAACAACCTAAGATTTAGCAAATAAGAGAAGGTGGCAGTCTGGATATTCCTCTCCTTACCATGATCTACATGCGGTGGGTTATGGGAGGCAACATCGTTGTGTTCAAAGGAAGGTGTGCTAGAAATATATGTCTCCATGCAGCCATTTCACTTTCTTTAGCATGTTGGTTGGCAGGTGGAGAGCCACTTTAAACATGAGAAAACGTACAGGCCGTAGCCTCATTTGCATGAAGTTCTGAGAACACTATTATTGTTTGAATGTTTCTGTTTCCTTTTAATCAAAATGCTTTTATGACACTGACTGAGTGTGATTTTGGAAATCTTTGGATATTTTGATGATGCATTTTAAAAATTCGACGGAATTCATAATATGGCAGCATTATGTTTGTTATCTTCATAGCAAAGATGATTCCCCCAACATGGAAAACATATATTTGAGTATTTATATTTGTTAAATGTATTTATGTGTTATGCCTTTTTTTGTAGTAGGTGAAGTAAGCATTTTTATATACATGTTCTGTGAAGCGAATCAAGATTTGTTTACGAACACTAAGTAGCCGATGCCCATATTTACAGTGTGTGCTTAAAAGATCTGAACCAAAGATCCATGCAATGGGAGTGCTGGAAGAAATGCTCTTATGAAGGATAGTCAAGGTTGGCAAATCTGCTTCTGCCCCCCTCGCCCCCTCAGCAATGAGCACTTGAGGGACTGTTCACATCCACACAAGAAGCAACTGGAGCAAGTGCCACATCGCTGGGGCCTACAACATGCCAATTGCTGGATAGGACATGTTCATCTCTTTTCAAGACACTTCACCAACAGGAACAATCGAGCCGAGCTGGGCACCTTGTGGATTTATCAGAACCGTGCTCCATCCTGAAACCATACATGTAACTTTCTGCAGTAGGTTCAGACGCTATTGCACCCTGCCAGGCTCCAACCGGTCCCTGAAAACAACCTTTCTAAAAAATACTAATACTAAAAAGTTAACTTTTTTTTTAACATTTGTCTACTGTCATGGTCAATAGTTAGCATCTATATTATACCTTCATTTTGGAGCCACACGTCTAACATCTCTTGGATACTTAACCATCATTTTTTTTGAGTTTCAGTATTATTGCTTATTTCAGATTAGCACCCGGGGCGGGCGGGCACAGCCAATCAGGTTCCGCGGATTGTGGGCTGAAACCTATAATCTCACAGAACCCGCAGACTGCATCCCCACCGCAGGCCGCAATCTTCCTTCCTCCCCCTCCTGTATCTTTATTATTATTTCTTTTTTAAAGATCCCAACTGCTCTCCCTACCCCCACTAACCTGATTGCGGCAGCAGCTTCCCTTTCCTGGCTGCCATGGGGATAGTAGAGGGACTCCGCCTTCTATGACCATGGCAGCTATTTTGGATCAGTATTTTCATGCGTGCGGTGTCCCGTTCAATGAATGAAAATACTTTTTAGCAACCCGGGTTACCACTTTGGTAACCCGGGGTCCTATGGCCTCATCCTCCCTTATCCCCCCGTTTCAAGGGCTGGAATGCGGGTAGCGGCCCAGAGCCCTCGTTGACCGCCCTTGCTTTGCTCGGACCGTTAACTTGCGCTGCCAGGCAGCCTCTGGAAAAGGGGTGGGGTTAACGTCACATTAAGCCAATAAATGATTTGTATTTATGGAATGCAGCTTCTCTTAACAATATATTCCTTATGTTTTAATATGTTTGAGATATGTACAACACTTCTTGCATCCGGCCTTAATCTCCTCTTGAAGGCTGAAGACTTTAGCTCAGCAGTGCTACAAAAAGGATAGGCATGGTTGTTCATGAATGACAGATTCCAGGTTCTATGGAACCTCAGTCATAGTGAATCATGCCTTCATTCTGTTTTCAATGACTTACTCGAAGTTCTGATCTTCCACTTGGATTGGATAGGCTTTATATCTATGAACAAGCATGTGTGGTAAACAAATTTGTGCTTGGCTCTACGTCAACCACATTTTATGGTTCCATGTGTTAATATCCCTGCAAAAATATTGCGATACAAAAATATTGCCATATTTTTGCGCGATATTGAGGCATGGACCCTGGGTGGGACACCCCCGCAATCCCCACATTATTTTTAAATGTGAGGGGGACACCCCTGCTCCCACAAATTAACTCCCCCAAAAATATCGCCTATGGCATTCCAGACACCATATATATTCCAATATTTATGGTGGGGATAATATGTAGGGATACCCATTTTATTGCATGTGAAGTCATTTATTGAGATAGTGGTAAAAAGGAAACCCCTGTGAAGTGTCTATGAGACATTTAATTGTCAATTTCATACAACTTCATTTAAATAAATCAGAACATATTTTCTGTAGCCATATGCAAACTGTACAAATACTCAAAAGGTTAGATGAAATTGCAAGAATAATACTGGAATTGCATACAAAACATGTTGTGCAATTACAGTTGCTATGTGGTAGCACTGCTATGAAATTATAACCAATGACCTTGCACTTTTTCTTAGCAAAATACATTCTTTTTTTCAATCTGTCTTGGCACGATCATTTTCAAGACAGCACATGTAATCAAAGGAATTGAAGAAAATCACATAACATTCAAACTAAATATACACAGATCACAGTTGTTCATTTAGAACATAATTAAAGACACTGCTATTTTACAATCAACAATATATTCAAGAATAATGTTTTTCATGTGACTATTACATTAACAGATGTAGTTTACGTGAAGCCCTGGAAAAGTATTTTAAAGTAGGCCTAACATCCTGAGTTTCTGGACTAAAGGGAATGAGCATTGTAACATCACGTGACTAGATGAAAGGTATCACAAACATATGTTACATTATGTGACTGGGATTTAGCCTGAGTTGTGCTGCAATTTGCAAGGATTCCAGGTGATCTGGTTGGTCTGAAAGTAAGTAGGGTGTTAGGTTAGTTAGGAGCGAGGGTCAAAGCAACTTAGCTTTCCTGATGTGTTGATGCATGTACTTTAGGACTGCGAAGGTACTAATTGCAAGTCTGTCTCTAGGTGTGACCCACCAGACGCTCTGGTCAAACACCATTGACTGTGATGGCTACAGATTAAGCGAACTGCAGGCTAAAACATAAGATCACAGGTCACCCACTAGCATCCAAGAATTTCTGACGAGATGGGATCCTCAGTTTTGTTTTCTGTAATTTGGATTTATTTAAGAACAAGGTGTCATTTTGATCAAGAAAGACATACGAAGTAAGCAGCAAAATAGAGCAAAGTCAGTCCTAGGTTATGGTGCCTTTAAGAACACTGTCTGATTGAATGACAAATACCTGATACTGAATGGATAAGACTAGGAACATACATCTGGGATAGGGTCTGGAGGTCATAACAATATTTTAACATTGAGAGCCTGAGGCCGTATTGACGTAGTTACAAAATACATAGAGTAGTCTGGGTGCAGAATGGAAATGGGGTGGTTTGGGTGGTCAATTTGGATAAAATGTGAGGGGGTGTAGGATCTCCTTTCATTGCTAACAGGTAACATGTGAGCTTGTTTTGAAGAGCTCCATTGAGCAGACGGATGGCTTTGAACTTGTGGGAGGTTTTCCAATGGAGAGGGACAAAGGGATAAAGGGAGAGAACTCAAGAGGAAGCACATAGGTTTAGGGGACCGGTATACTGTGAAGAGACAAGGAGTGGAGAGTTTAAAAAGGGAACTAAAAAGTGAGATGGGAAATGAGGCAGAGTAATGAGACAAGTGATTGACATTTTTTATTTATAACAATACCTACGTTGCTCCACGTCGTCTTGCTTCCAAGGCGGAGCACCTTGCCCCTGAGCTATCCTCCCCATGAAGTCTATGAGTGTTTTCATAATGTACTTTATTGTTACACTTCCGGGAATGATGGGTTGGTACAACACCTATTTGGTCTATCGGTAATGCTATAACCAAAAAGGGAATATTCCTAAACTAACCGTTACACCATAGATCTTAACACATAAGCAGATTTCTTTCCAGGTGACTTGCACCTTAGTAATGGTCTCGGGACAACCTAATCTTCAAAAGATACCCTTAAAGGTATGAGCACAAAAGTTCCAACTCCTAAGCTTAGTATGCAAAAACCTATTAAATAAAGTCCATCTCTATTCTGTAGCAACAAACATAATTATGTTTTGCGGAAGCTTCTTGTACCAGTTACTCACAATCTGGTTCAGTGCTCTCTGCCTACAGATATATATTCTAGTCTTAAACCAGGATTTCAGGTTTTAAGTGTCTTTCTGTTGTCAGGCCTTCTTTGGCCTGACCACAATTCCTTCTCAGCTTCCTCCAGTCCCCTGTGCTCTCAACTGCTGTTGACAGGTTTCTCCTTGACCTTGATCATCTCAGTTCATGCTCATAACCCGTCCCTCAAGGACCTTCACTTTCTCTCCAGATTCACACTGCATCCATCCTGGAAATTGGCTTTTTCTCTCAGATTTAAAAAAGATCCCTTCTAGACCATAGCTTTTTCTCAGACTTTGAACAGCTCCCTCATGGAACTTGGCTTTCTGTAAATATTTCAACTGTTCGCTCCTGGATTTTAAGTTACTCTCATGATTCAAAGTGAGCTCTCCTGGACCTTAGATGTCTATCAAGATTCCTATGGGTCCCTCTTTTAAATTATCACCCTCTCAGGATTCAAAGAGGTCCCTCCTGACCATGGCTTTCATGTTTCAAAAAGGCCTCTATTAGGCATTGGCTTTATGTTAGGATTTCAGTAGGAAACATGTGGGCTTAACATCCTCCCAGGATTTAAGATGTTCATCCTGGGCTTTGGCTTCCTCTTATGATCCAAACAGTCCAGGCATGCGCCTTGGCTATCTGTCAAAGATTTCAGCAGGTCCCTCCTGGACCTTAACGTTCTCTCTCGGTTGAAAGATGTCCTTCTTAAATCTTGGCTCTCGTCCCTCCAGGTTTCACAACAATAATGGTTAGCCCACCTAATTAGGGTCCTCAGGTCTTTGTCAGGCAGCTGATATACTTTCAACCTCCTGGCACAGGCTGAGGTTCTCCCTTATTTCCTTGATGGACGCTGGTGGAGGGCTTCTGGATTAGGACTTTCAATTTCTTTGAGGTCAGGATTCAGCTCAGCACCCACATTAGTGATCCTCTCTTACCAGAGTCTCCAAGCTAGGACTGCCTTGACTCAACTTACTTCCATTGTGCTCAATAGCATGCTGACTCTCCTCCAAGGAATAGTGATTCTCTGGTACTTCCTTAAAATAATCTCCCATTCTACCCGGAAGCTTGTTAGGCAGGTCTTCATCCTCCATTAGTCTTTCTCCTTCTGACTTTCCCTATTCTCCTTTACACTTCCATGCCTGGTGTTTGGTTTACAACCTGACCCCTGACTGGTTGTTCCTCATTGTCAGTTGAATTCTAACTGCTGATTGGTTTTGCAATATTGGCAAACTGTTTTATGAGTGTTTGGGTCACTGGTGTGGGCCTTTCAGGGGTTAAAGGTGGTTCTGTTTATGTTTGACACCCAAATGCAGTGGGTTTGCTGAATGCTTGTTCTTTGCCCATTATAGACTGTTCCTCAGCTCTCTGGTTTACCACTGTGTCCTGAAATTCCCCTAAGGTTTAGTGGTATACCCGGTACGGTCATTACACATCACTGGGGGACAGCATCTGGTGGGATCCATTCTCTTCCACCCTTTGGGATGTACATTTAGTAGTGGCTGGATCAGCAAATTGCCTAGTGGCCTGCTTCTCTGAGAGGCAGTGGGTGCAATAATTTGGGTGGAATTTTAAAGCAGTCGCAGGAATTTAAAGAGAGATTGAGTTTGCCTGATGAGACATCCAGCATGGTGACAGTAAGTAGAGGGGAGGATCAGGGTATGTTGAGATGGGTGCATGTCACAAAGATGAGGACCTTGTTAAGGCGAACAGAAGAGTATAGGGATAGGTCAAGAAGTTAGAGACAATGATTTTAGTTGGATGGTGCATGAGGTGTGGGAGGAGTTTTCAAATGCAGATGCAATTTTAGAGTTTCAGGTCACTGTAAAAGAGACCGGCATGGTTGCATGCTAAGGGTGGGGGATGAGGAGGTCAGGGGGAAGGCCTGTGAGAGTGGAGAGTGTGGTTGGCATTAAAGGCATGAAGACAAATTACTTCTGTCTTTGAAGGGTTTAGCATGACACAATGCACATCCATCCAGTGGCTGATGGGAATTGGGCAGTTACTTATGCATTTGGAGACTCTAAAGGATAAGAACGGAAAGGATAAGAATATCCTCAGTGAATACAAGATATTTAAAGCCAAAGGAGAAAATGTGATTGCAGAGGCAGGAGGTATATAGGGTGAAGAATTGTGGACCTAGGACTGAGGGACACCATTGCAGAACATCCATGGGAAGGGGTGTCAGGCATGCGGTGCCAGAGTCCCATGAGATGGTGAAGAAGTGATCAGAGAGATAGGAAGACACGCATTTGAGTACCTAAAGCTGTTTTCCTCCTTGAATCTGAAGAGGGAAAGGTGTTAAAGCGGGAGGGATGATACACAGTATCACAAGGTAGCAGAATGGTCGTGAATTATGAGAACTGAGAACATGTGAGAGTGCTAGGCCGTGGTAAGAGAATTTGTGATGTGGTTGAGCACATTCTGGGGGGAGGTTTTGTACAGCAGTCAAGATTGGAGGGGTAAGCAAGTGAGTGAACCTCGACATAGTTAAGTTTGCCTTTGAATATAAACCTCTTGAGGATTTTACAGTGGTAGTTAAGGAGAGAAGTAGTTCGGTAGAATAAGAGGTTGTTGGGATCAGCACTTGGTATGAGGCATGATTCTGCGTAGACTAGTAAGAAACCAATTGAGAGAGAGAAAGAGAGAGAGAGATGTTAAATAAAGAGGATTCATAAGTGGAGGTAACATATTCAATTCCTTTGCAATTTGTAGTGGAAAGGGTTCAACTGGAGCTCTGGATGAGATAGAAGAGTGAATGATGTGTAGATGTTCACTGTAGGTGGTGGGAGGGAGATGTGAGATAGAAAGAAGAGAGTGGGGAAGGAAGGAGGAGGTGAAATTGAGAGAGGGATTGATAAAGATCGAATGGTGGGCAAGGTGTCCTGCATTTACTGATTTTAGTGGGGAAATGGGGAAGTAGGCACTTTGATTGGTGGCAAGAGAGAATGGAATGGAGTGGTTCTTAAGGAGGAAAGCATGGCTGGCAGAGTCATCGATAGTTTGAAGGGTGCATGTGTGATAGGAAGATTTGGCTGTTTGTTTGTTTGTTTGTTTATTTATTTATAGTGCGCGCCAGACCCAAAGGTATCCGGGCGCAAATGAAAGAATACTCTAAGCTTACAAGTTACAGTTACACATTACAAGTAAATACAAAATACATTGACAGCAATAAGCATAGTTACCCTAAAAGGTTTGTACAGAGGGTAATATGCAGGGTTATATTCACAGATATTTGTACATAGATATGTATACACAGTATACGTTGTGAAATAAAGGCAAGGTGGAATAGGCTAGTGGGGGAAAATGTTAGTAAGCGTTCAGTTACAGATTGGTCGATAGAGTAGTCCTGGTGTAAGTCAGTTACAGGTCGTTTTCATTGAGCCATTTGATGCAGTTAAGTCTGAAGTATAAATAAGATTGGTCATTTTTGGCAAGGTCGGGAGGGAGTTCCACCACTGGGCTGCTTTGACAGGGAAGCTATTCCCTCCGACAGTACTCAGTTTGAATGGGGGCACAACTAGCTGGTTAGTATATGATTCTCTAGTGGGTCTAATCGACGTTCTTCTTTTGAACCGTTCTGTTAGGTTTTTGGGGGTTAAGTCATTAATGCTTTTGAATGTTAGCAATACTGTTTTAAGTTTAATTGTGTCCGCTGTAGAGAGCCAATTAGATTGTCTTCCGATGTCTGAGATATGCTCTCTTTTTGATATTCCTAATGCGGCTCTAAGGGCATTATTCTGTAAGGTTTGGGTTTTTTGCAACGTATGTTTATTAGACCCCATATAAAGTGCGTTGCAATAGTCCAGTTTGTATAATACCAGAGCTCTTGCTAGGGTGAGGCAGCTGATAGTGGACATGAATGGTTTTGCTGCTCTAATCAGCTTGCACGTATATGCAGTGCTAGAGGCCATCACGCTCACCTGCTTTGTTAGAGAAAGGCAGGAGTCAAGGTAAAAACCTGTTTGCTACTTTGATAGTATTGCCATCTATGATGAATGATGAATAGTCATTAAGTGTAAGAGCTGTGGTCAGAAGAGAGGAATAGAGATGGTGAAGTGAATGAGAGATTATTAAAAGTGGTAGGGGTCAATTGTGGGAGCAGAGAAGACCAGGGTTGAAGATAGGCATACAGGACGGACAGAGGGTGGCCTTTGATTTGGTTTGGAAGGTTAGGTTTATTGACTTGTGAGTTGACAGAGAGAGAATGGAGTCATTGGGTCTAATGGACCCATGTTAAATTGGAGAGGTTGAGATCATCTATTATGATGGCATGGGCATCATCTGGAAGTGTTTTGAGTAAGAGGTCAAGATCAGGGAAGAGAGGCTGTGGTTGCCTAATGGGCAGTAGATGAGGAGGATAGTAAGAGCGATGGGAGCAAAGAGTTGGACAAAGACATTCTCAAAGGAGGAGGGATTGAAATCAAAGAGGGGAAAGGATGCCAATGGTGCATTGTTACTGATCACATGAGAAACACCACCACCTTTTTTGGAGAAATAAGATGAGTGAAAGAAGCAACGCATTGGGTGGGAATCCAGGTTACAGTGATTGCCATCATAGAGATTAAGGGGTGAAAGGAATTTAAAATAATTCTTTGGACAGAAGACTTTTTTGCCAAAGGACTCGCGTATTCCAGGGACTAAGAATGAGGTCAATAGGGGAGTGGAGGCAGTAGTTGCTGGAGTAGATGAGGTCAAAGTGGTGGGATGGAAGAGAAAGGAGTAACCTGAAAGGAATTTGAGAAGAGAGTTCATTTATCAATTCATTCATTTTTGAGTTTTAGAATCTACTAACTCGTAGGGGGTGCCACCTCAAAACTCATGGAGAAAATAAAACAGGACATTGAGTACAATACAGAGGTGCGACATATATACAAGGAATAGGAAGCATGGGATGAGGTTGCACGCCTAACTTGTCTGGTCAGTTACAGTCGGTAGCAGAGAGCCGAGCTGTGAGTTGGGTTCCATAGAGTGGTTGGTGCTTTTGCTATGGCACCATTGCTTACAGAAACGATGGTGCTTGTAGGTTATATGAATTACAACAAACATAAAACAAGTGGACATAGGAACAAGTCAGGTAAACTTTCACAGGACCAAGGCAGGCAAAATCATGATTATCAGGACATGGAAAATGTGACAGCAGGGTGGAAGTGCTGGTCATAGCACACACGTGTGCTAGAGTTAAGTAGAGGAGTCATTAGGGGGATGGAAGGTTTTTTGGTTAATGTACTTGGGCATGTCCGAGTTAGATCTTCTGTTCATGAAGTCAGATGTTCTTGTTCCTATTGAACTTCGTAAGAATGGGGATGGGGAGATATGTGTAGGGAAGAGAGATGGCGTTGAGCAGAGGCCATGGCAGAGAGAGGAAAAGAACAGTATGGACAAGGAACAGGATTGGCAGGTGCATGGTAGGTAACGGGTGAAGGTGAGGGTGTAATAGGGGACCACAGGGAATAGGTGACCAAACAATGCAATTTAAAAATACCAGAATGCCCTAGGAAAGCAAGCAGTACAATTTAAAAAATCAGAGGGCCCTAGGTGATCACATCATGTGACTTAAACCATCATATGGTTCTAGGAGGCAATTGCATTGTCCAGGGCAGTGGTTAATAAGTGTGTAGGGAATGGATTACATGTCCGTCTGTGAGTGGCCTGCCAGTGCTAGGTTTACTGTGTTTGAGCATGATGAAGAGATTACTTGTGTTCATAGTTTTTACTGGAAATCACTAAAGCATATTAGCCTAGCCTGTTGCCTCGTGGATCATCTCTGCCAGGCACCACCTTTAACACATGTAGACTGAATTTATAGTCAAAGAAGTGACTACTGATTTTTTTTTTAAAGAGAAAAATGGAATAAAATAACTCACCGTGTTGTACACCTGATTGTGGGCATGGATGCGTAAGAACTCTCAAAAGGCCGTCCGGTTTGTACGAGTAATGTTCAACCAGCTGCATTGGAAAGAATGACAACCGAGAAATAGATTTATTCCATTGCAACATGCTCATTTATGTTGAATAGCCGCATAGTGTAAACCTCACAGTACACAATGACTCTGTGATTCGCAGTGATATCGTCTGGGAGGATTGCGAAGTCCTGAAGCATATGCTCTTCTTTCATTCCAGCAAAGTGTCAGTTTGTGATAAAACCATATTCACTTGAATCAACAACATTTAGGATTTTGTTGTAATTGCATGGCCAATCATTCTGATTTATGGACCTTAATTTTTTTTTGTTGACATTTGCCAAAACATGTGTGTTCTTAGATGGTCCTCGATGGCCGAATCCAGAGGCAGTTAGGGTTTCCACTATGATTATTCATAGGGCACATATGTGTGTAGTTGTTCTGAATAGTATAATGAGTGCACATGTATATGTGTAATCTGTGAGTAATGTAAAATGCTGCATGACTATTCTAGAGGGACTCATTTCAGAATACTGGGGAAGAGGTTGCATGCCCCGGGGAGTACCAGGGGTGCAGCTCACCTGGAGGTGGTGGCAACATTGGGTGCAAGCAGGGGAAGTGGGAAACAGGAAAGGGAGTGCAGCATTCAGAGAAATCTCAGGTTCTGTAGTCCTGAAGATACGACTTTGGAGTGTACGTGGGTCTTCTCCGTTCCTTCTGTGGGGGTCAGAGATTTCCAGGAGTCATAGTGGAGGTTTGGGGGAGCACTGTTAAGGTTCAATTACTAGGGAACCCAATTAAATGCTGTGATACTTTTACGCTGCCATTCTAGGGGATGGAGTGTCGTGGGGGCAAGGTGCAACCAAGTTTTCTTTGTTTCTTGAGACTACCTGTGAGGTCTAATGGAACGTGAGTGGCAGGGTTAACGCGCTCCTGAGTTCTTATGTATGCCATGCGCTTCTCTTCCCCCAGCCCCTTCCCAGCATGGTCTTTCCTCTCTAAGTACTTCAAATGATCTCTGTTATGTGCTAAGGTGCATCCGTCTGTCCTGTTTGTTGGTCAGGGATCCTTTACTGTTTATCTGCAGGGTATTGCTCAACATTAGATACAAAGTTACATCATGCTACATGCACTGCAATATTAAATATATAAACCACCAAACACAGGAAGCTCCAAACCAGAACTATTCTGCACATCTTTATTTATTTTACACCTCACTTGTATTCCTCTCTACATCTTGCAGGATTTAATATGAAGATTAGCATGTTAAAGATATTCCGACTGATGTAATCATTACCTAAAAATGAACACAATGATAATCTCTTTTTTTGTCACGTTATGCTGTGACCACTGAGGAAGCTCTGTGTTCTATCCAGGACACAAATAAGGAATGTGATTCTCCAGTGTTTACAGTCACTTCCTGCCTTGTTCTGAAGTATACCTTATAACATGAGAAAAACACCATCCACTGTACAGACCTGTGTGGGAGGAGTTAGGCTAAACTGGCACATAGACTACGGGGCAGACTCTTCTTTACTATGGCCTCATTTGAGGAATCGGGTGGACAGGTCTTGAAAAAAGATTTAGGAATTAGATACACAACCACTTTCCAATCTATAACAATGATTAAAGTGAGTGGTCCATATAAGAAACATACAACACGGCCGTCTCAGGATCCCTTGGGGAGGGTCAGTATAGCTGAATGGCCAGTCAAATAATACACCAGGAATTTAATGTCATAACTCTGTTAAGTTATTGTCAAGTCCTCTAGGCCAAAGAACAGACTTCAACTACCGATAGGGTCTGGGGAGCTATTCTCCATCCATCTGTCTCTCACTCGTTGGTCTCTTGTTGTCTCCCTTTCTCTCTCTCTTTCTTTCTCTCTGACTCTCTCTCTCTCTCTCCCATAGAAATACTTTCTGGCTTTGGATGCCAGAATGGGGACCCATCTGTTTATGACATACAAAAGTGCAGACAGTCGAAAAAGAGGCTCAGTCAGCGGCAGATCACAGGCCTCTTTCTTATTCTAGACTTTCATGGACTTCTTATGTTCTTCTATCCACTCATCACCCCTGTTCTTCTCTCTCTTTTCTGTCCTTCCTCCTCCCTTTTCATAAGATATTCCAAAAGCGGCTCTGCTGGCTCTCCCAGTTTCCTGAGCTCTCCAGGCCTGGTACCTTCTAATCCACTTGGCTTTTTCTGGGGATTGTGTATCTACTACCTAAAGTGAAAACAGAAAGTCACATGGAACACATGCTCTATTTCCCACAACTACACTTAAAAGTGTCTGTCTTCTGCTTCAGGGCTTTGACAGCAAAATGTAATGTTCATATGTCATATTCTGCGGCCTGCTATATTATCTCAAAATGTGGGAGTTAGAGTTCAAAGGTATGAGAGCTGATTGTTTGCCGGTCAAGTGGCACAGCGAGTAGAGCGCTCGCTTTGACACCCGTGCAGAGCCTGCTAACGCAGGTTCGAATCCCGGCGGGGCCAAACTCAGCCTTTCATCCTTCCGAGGTCGATAAATGAGCACCACACACCGTGGGTAATAATAAGCAGCGCTCAGATACCTGAGGGTTCGTAGCGCTATATAAATGCCAAATTATTATTATTATTATTATTATTTGTCTAGTTTGTTCTGAAGAATTGTAATGATTCTGGCTGAGAAATAGTTTACCAGGAGCAGGTGTAATGTTCTTATGAAGGTCCCTCTGTTTGGGAGAAGATCAGAATATTGAGAGTTAAAATAAGAACATCTAGGCATGTCATGATGAGCTGTCTAGGGCCCATTGTCAAGTGGGTGACCTTCATGGACAGCTTGGGCCACTCAAGGTAGGGCTTCGGGAAGAAGGGGTTGTCAGATTCTTCCCTAAATAAAGGTGCTAATCCCAGAGTCTGAGTTTCAGAGATAGTTCATTTCTTGTCTGGTTTGGGCCATGCCAAACCCGATGCCTCCTCTATGCTTCCACTTCTAAATGTACAGGGACAGGAGGCCAGCGTTGGCAGACCTTAGATTTCTCAAAGGTGTTATAATTTCCTTTGTAGGAAAGCAGGGTACCCAGTGCCATTTCACTTTGTGGAATGTGCACGGGGGAGTTTAGAGACACTCTTTTTTATAAAGCAACAAATGGTGGCTTTTCAACCATGCAGAGATGTTGTTTCTTCTTTTGATGTCCAGAATGAAATGTCCTGCCCTGTTCAGGACCAACTGCAGGTGTCATATGGTGCCTTTAAGCACTCCAATGTAGAGGATGTTGCAGTAATCAAGGATGGACAAGACAAGCATTGTGATGGAACTCTCGGTAGTTTCTGTAAAGCCGTTAAGATTGATATTGTGACCCGAAAGTGAGCTCAGTTCTTGAGATTTCAGACTATTTCTACTGTTATTGGTAAGAGAGAGTTCCCACGGAAGAAGGTCACTGAAAAGGCAGATTTGTTCAAAGGCTGTGATCAGCATTTCCATTCTGTTCCTCTTTAGGCATAGAAAGTTGTCAGTCATTCAGGCCTGGATTTGAAGTAAGTATCCTTAAATGTTTTTTCATTGTTGCATTGAGATAGATCAGAATATTTGAGTCGTCCATGCAGGGTTGGAATGAGCAATTTTTGAGTTGGAATGGGAACTCAAAAGTATCTAAGACATGAGTGAAGTGGCTCATGTACATTTTGAAAACCACATAGAGAGGGGTGATCCTTGTGTGTCAAAATACGGTTTGTGATGGAGTATAGACAAATGCTGTCCCACTGATACCTAGATCCATCAGTATTTGAGTACTGAGAGCAGCAAGCGATATCCCCATGCAATATTCTGGCTTGTGCATACGAGTATAGTGGACCACAGGATCACAATCATCTGAGTCTCTACGGATCATGACTGTGAATGGTTGGCATTTTTACGCAAATGTACCCAAACATGTTTCTTCAATTCTACAATGATTTCTATTCCTAGTGCACTAAATGCCAAAACAATGTTCAGGACTCTTAGTTAGTGACCAATCTTATTACATTTTATTGGTTATTTTTTGTTTTGTTTATCTTTTACTATTTGCGTCAATTATTTAGTACAATTTAGTTTGTTCCACATCTCTTTATAAAAACATGATTTCTCCTTCACAAACCATTCGATGTATCTTTGCTCCTTAAACATCAGAGCTAGATCAAAGGTCAAAGAATTACAATTTTGTGCACATCCTAAATGTGACAAAAATACTAAATTAATACAGCAAGGTTCTTAAATCACCTTGTGATGTGAGCACCA
Source organism: Ambystoma mexicanum (assembly GCF_040938575.1). NCBI lineage: Eukaryota > Metazoa > Chordata > Amphibia > Caudata > Ambystomatidae > Ambystoma > Ambystoma mexicanum. The sequence goes on from NC_090935.1 coordinate 1,038,374,685, forward strand.
CTAACACCCAAATAAACCCTTGATTAGCATCCAAGTCTACTTCTTGTGTCTCTCAATCTGTATAACATAATTTCACTTTTTTGGAGCAAACAGACATTGCAGCGGTAATTCCACCACCATCTTCAGGACCATATACTCTGGTGGGTCCCTGGAAGACAACCACACATGCATGCAATAGGTTCAATGCTAAAAGCTGGACAGTAGGCTAATGTCTCTGTCTGAAAGTGATCTGATCATCATTTACTAACCTTGCCTTGCACTTCTGTCCTCCTATGTCCCACTCATGCCATGGGAATGCTGGATATAAGGCTCCCGGAGGTAACCTGTTAAAAATGATCATGGATAAAAAAGTTTTGTTTTGCCCTTTTGGCCCGTGTACATTTTGTCTTTTTGGCAATCGAAACATGAATACATGTGACTGGTACTCTTACCCTGTGCTCTGCCTCTTTTTTGATAAATGTTGTCACAGGCTGCTTTTCATTGCAAGGGTTTGAGGGGTTGGCCGACAGAGTGCTCACAAATGTCGCTGCTGCTGCTGATCTGTCAAAAAGCAGCAAGCAACCTTGTGAGTGTTCATGAATGAGCTCTGGGCCCAGGACCCACATAAAGGAGTTCAAACGTGGGGAGGTAAGACCCTGTCTGTTCCCCTAGTTGACCCACCTGTTAAAAGCTTTAGGGAGAGTGCCATATACTTTCGTAATCGCTTGGCTGCTCCTCGCTTGGCTGCCCCTCAGTTATGTGGCGCTGCTTGGCCGTATAGCAAGGCCCTGTGGATAACAAAATGTGATGTTAGTACATTGGAATGCGGCTGGTGCTAGGCTTCCTGCAGGCTAGCCTCATTTGTGAGAGATTATCCGGCTGCTTTCTTCAATTGTTGCTGTTGACATGAAGTGGACACGTCCTCACGGTTGCTGGCCGCCTTGGATCCTGAGGATTTTCTGCCTATTGCGCATGCGTGGCCTTTTTTTGGTGTCTTGCTGCTTGGGATACCATCAGAAACTGTGCATGAGCCATAACTGCTGAACCCATATGCATGCATTAGTAATGGCCGGACCCCGAACCCTCACCCGTAATGATAGGCTCACAACCTGTTACAAGTGTTGGCAATAAAAAGGACGTAGAAATTTGTTGTACAGATATGGGTTATGACAATAACAAATATCACATATCATGATGGTATCATACTTTTGGGCACCGGGTCCTGAGGTTACCCCCTCGGACCCGTGCCGCCACACACGGGCAGGTTCCCGGCTGGCCGTGTTCCCCCAAGAGTATTCCCTAGTGACAGCCCCTGTGAGCAAGAGTTGTATTGATTTCCTGAAAAAAATGCTCCATGCCCTGGCTAGACAGATGGTTGCCGTCGTCGAGAAAAAGGTCTGGGTTGCCTAGTGTAATGGCTTTGTGTTTTATGAAACCCAGTCCTCTAGTCATACAGAATCTCTCTATAGTCCTGTTCAGTTTTCTTCTGGATATGTCTATAGATTTGTAGCAGTTGGCCCCTAGCCATTTCTTTCTTGGTAAGATGGCTGAGAAATATATTTCGGTACCCCTCCGGTTGTGCGAAATGCCTGCTAGGGAGGAGAACATTTCTTCGCATAGGGTGCGTCTAGCTGTGTTGACTAGGTCGTTGCCCCCTAGATGTATGATCAGGAATTCTGGTGGGTCCCTGTATGCCACCAGTTCCGCTAATGTTTCATGGACGTCTGCCCAACGTAGGCCTCTGTATCCCCACCATGACGTAATGGTGTTTCTGAAAGGTGGCCCATCTTTAGTCTCTTCTGCCCATCTGCCTGTCCTGAAAACGAATGAGTGGCCAACTATCCATGCTGATCGGAGAGTGGTCCTCACTTCGCCTGTTGTTTCTGTGGTGGTGGGAGGGAGGGAAAAGCGAGACAATATTATTAGGGCGGATGGCTGTATCGGTTGCGGTCTGATATATCTTTTATAACAGTCTGACTTCCATCCCTCTATGTTTTTTAGTAGTTGCGGTGCTAAACCTCCTTGCCATGCAGCGGTGGCGGCACCTATCCTGAAGGAATGAGTGGCGAAATGTTTGGGATCCCACCCTGCTCTGCTGATTGTTTTCATCAGCACTCCTTTAAATTGGTAGCGGCTTAAGGCCGATGCATCCTTGTGGATTTAAAAAACTCCCCCCCACTTTAGGTTGTTGTGCGTAATAGAGGTTGGTGATGCACATCGGGCAGTTTGTTGCCACGTCGATGCAACAAATATTGATGGTTCTTTTTGCACCCGTTTTCAAATGCTGCATTTCTATATTAACACTCTCCTGTCTCACCCTGATTTCCATGACGCCCAGGCCGTTTGTGGCCTTGGTGCTGGAAGCGATGAGTTCTCCTACCCAGAAAGCCCCGAAGTAGGCTAGGAAAAAGGCTGTTTTAAATAACATTATCTCATAAGGGTGCAAACATATGGCTTCCAACTGGCTTGCTATCTGTACCAGTTTGGTGAAATCAAGGGGTCGGCGGGTGTCCACTTGAGGCCCCTCCAATCTGCCCCATCCCTTCATTGCATAAGAAATGAGTGTGTTCTGGGTGGGGTCTGAATCGCCCCGAATTTTCGTAAAGTATAAGATTGCCACCTGGTGTCTTTTGGCCCAGTTTCTTTTGAAACCTTGTTCCCGGACCCATTTTAAGAATACTTCTATAACTTTAATCGTTATTAGTTCTACGTGGTTTAAACCTGTGGCTTTGAATACTGTTTGCAAACACTTACTGTACTGTGTTGCTGTGGTGCTTGCCACCGCCCTCTCTGCCATCTCTGTTAGGAAGCCTGTGAGGTTGTTGGCACCCGTTGTTGTTGTGCCTGATTCTTGTTGGGCATCCCAGCCTGGGCTCTCTGGCGCTGGCGTTGATGCCAATGTGTTGCTGGCACCCCTTTTAGAGGTGCCTGCTTTGTATTGGTCATCCCGGCCTGCACTCTCTGGTGCTGGCATTGATACCAATGTATTGTTGGCACCCGTTTTAGAGGTGCCTGGTTTTCGTTGGGCATCCCGGCCTGGGCTCTCTGACGCTGGCATTGATGCCAATGTGTTGCTGGCACCCCTTTTAGAGGTGCCTGCTTTGTATTGGTCATCCCGGCCTGCACTCTCTGGTGCTGGCGTTGATGCCAATGTGTTGTTGGCACCCGTTTTAGAGGTGCCTGGTTTTCGTTGGGCATCCCGGCCTGTGCTCTCTGGCGTTGGCGTTGATGCCGTTATTCTTGTCCTCCCATTATTGCCCAGCATTCTGCTGGTATTGGCGTCATCTGTTCTTGGGCGTGCGGCGCTAGCTCTCGGAATCTTGTCCACTGGAAGCGAGATAATGCATCAGCAATGTTATTATCTGCCCCTGAAATGTGCTTCGCTTTGAGTACAACGTTTACTTGTAGTGTGACTGTTGTAATGGCTCGTAACACTTTTAGTACTAAAGGGCATTTCGTAGACCTCTGTTTATGGAGCCCACTACAGCCATGTTGTCGCACCAAATCAAAAGTTCCATATTCGCTAGTCGCCTGACCCAGATATGTAATGTTAGCCAGATGGGGAATATTTCTAGTAAGGTGATGTTTCTTGTCCACCCTGCTGTTTGCCATGAATTGGGCCAGTGTCCTGCCACCCATTCGGAGTCCAGTATGGCTCCAAACCCCTTGCACCCAGCTGCGTCAGTGTAGAGGACCCTGTTAGACCGGGTGTTTAAAGGCGTTCGCCAAAGTAAAGACCCGTTGAAATCTCTGAGGAATTTTCCCCATGTTTCCAGGTCCTGTTTCACCTCTCTTCCTAGCCGGATATGCAAGTGTGGTTTGGTGAGTGATTTGATTTTGAACTCCAGGCTTCTGGAAAATATCCTCCCTTGAGGTATTATTTTGGATGCGAAATTGAGGCTGCCTGCTAAGGATTGTATTTCCTTTACAGTCCCCTTATCTCTCATTATCAGGTTTTGTATTTTAGCCCAGAGTTCTGTTATTTTTGTTTTTGGGATTCTGCAGAGCCCCTTTGCTGATTCTATTTCGATTCCCAGGAAGATTATGTTTGTGTCCGGTTTGGTGTTTTTTCCCTCGCTAGGGGAATTCCCCACTGTGCGGCCATGTGCTCCAGGTTTGCTAAAGCCTGGCCGCATTCCTCGGAGTTTGTTGGCCCTATGACCATGAAATCGTCTAGGTAATGCACTATTTTTGTCCCTGGTCTCTGCTTTAGGAAAGCCCATTGAAAAAAGGAACTGAATTGCTCAAATAGTGCACAGGATACTGCGCACCCCATGGGAAGGCATCTATCTAAGTAGAATTTGTTGTTAAGAGTGAAACCTAGCCACTGCTGTGACTCTGGGTGGACTGGCAAAAGTCTGAAAGCAGATTCGATGTCCAGCTTCGCCATCAAGGCGTTTCTGCCGCACTCTTGTATGAGCCTTACCGCTTCCTGGAAATGCGTGTAAGTTACAGCGGATTCTGTGTGTGGGATGCCATTGTTTAAAGACTGGCCTTTGGGGTAGGATAGGTGATGGATTAGTCTAATTTTTCCGGGTTCTTTTTGGGAACCAGGCCTAGTGGAGATATTAAATAGTCCTTTAGAGGCATGGCATCCCAAGGACCTGCTACCCTGCCCAGTTGCAGTTCTTTCTTGTTTTTGGTTTCTACTATCTGGGGGTTGTCCCTGGCTGACTTTAGATTCATCGGGATGTATTGTGACCCAGAGCCCTTAAATGGGATTACAAAAAGCCCTTTGGTGAAACCCTGCGATATTATCCTGCTGGTTTCTGTGTCTGGGTAGCTGTTTAGGGCGTCCCTAAAATTGCTCGGGTTGATGGGCGTTCGTCCTGGTTCTAAAATTGGGCTATCATTCCTTCTTGGCTGGGAGTCTGGTGCAGTTGCTTGTTGCATGGTCGCCGTTGCAGTTAGTGCAGGCGTGTTTGTACCAGCATTCTTTGCCCCATGTACACTGGTTTTTCCCAAAATGTCTGCATGGGGTGTTGGATTTGCCAGCCTGCTGTTTGTTCTGTCTGTGGGCATTATTTTCCGCCGCCCATGGCTAGTTCCTCCGAAAGGGCTGCTCCCCTTTTTTGGATTTATCATTGTCATGGGATTTGCTTACTTGCGAATTTTTGCTATTTTTGGAAGAAGAATGCATGGTATCTTCTTCCTGGGGAGGTTCGGCGTTGAGGGTGTATACATCGGTCTGGACTTCATCCCACTCAATGGCCGGTCTTTCTGACATGCTCCTCCTAAATCTGATGTCGTATGCAAGCCATGTCTTCCCCTTCTGTGTTACTTTTACTTCCCTTATTTTATCAACATATGCCCAGATCTTCCTACCATCCATGGGAAATTTTTCTTCATATGTTGTTGCTAGTATGGCAAAGGCCTGTAACCAGTTGTCCTAGTTTTGCTCGACCTGGGCGTTCCTGGCAATGGCTTTCTCTTCTATTTTTTTGGGATCTCTAAAAGCGTCTTTCCCTTTGCGCTGTGCTTCTATTAGGGAAAAGATTTCTATAAACTCTTTGGCCCATATGGCTTCTTTGATTGTCGTATCAATGTTCCATGCCAGGCATCTTTTGTATCTATTTAATATCTCTGTTTGGAAAGATTTCATTTATTGTTCTACTTGCGCATTACAGATTGCTATAATGTCAGTTGTATTGCTGCCAGGTGTCCCTGTCGAACCTGGGCTGTCTGCGCCTGGCATTGTCCATGCTTTTAGGGCACCGGTTGGATCAGTTGCTGGAGTTGTGGAGGCTGTTGCATTCATAGCTGTGGCCGCTATTGGCAACTGCTGTACTTGTTGTGGCGGAGTTGCTATAAGTGGTGTTACGGGTGGATTGACAACCGTTATAGTAGGTTCTATTGTGATGGGGTAGTTTGAGGCCCCAGGTTCCCTTGCGGGCGGTGTCTGTTTCCCCCTTATTTCTACCATTAGTTGCTGCAATTCCGCCATACTCTCGCATAATTTTGACAATTTTTTGGTACCTTTTCTGGTGTCTTTGGATATTTTTCTCTTTTTCAATGGTGCAGGAACCTCCTCCTGGCTGGGTGGGCTGGTAATTCCTTCCCTGGGTAGGCTGTACATGTTTTCTCTAACCCATGCCCATCCGTAGTGATTTGGGCTTCTGCGCCGGTGTTGGGGGTGCCTGTGTTTTCTGCTTGGGGCCCATGTTTTTCTATGCCTGCTATAGGAAAAAGAAAAAGGGTTTTATCACAGAGTTAAAACCGTTCTTATCGGCGAGTTCTTTGCACTTGTTCTATTTGTTGCCCGTGCTGAGTAACTGTTGACTGTGCCTTCTTGCCCGGGTTTCCGAAAATTGGGCAGCCCCCAGGCTTGATTTACTGTATTTAAATAATTGGTTTCGCTGTGAGATTGCCCTGCAATATTACAGAAATTATTTCAAATTTGCAGTCTTTGGGCCCGCCGAGCTTGGCAATGCGTTTGCCAGCTCTGCGTGGCTGTCAAGCAAAGACGAGCTCCCAAGCTGGTTTGTGACTCTGCCAAGTTTAAACTTGGCTTGCGTTATCCTGCCCCATCTGCTTTATAAGGCGGGGGTTCCGGTCCACTGTAAATACAATGTATCTCTGCTGGACATAAATGTCTATTTTTCCTCCCTCGGAGCCCCAGCGCGGTGGCTCACCTGTAAAATGTTGATTCGGAAAACCGTCCGCGCCGTGCTGTTCGAGTGCCGCTTCTCCTTCGTTCGCACTGGTTTTGTGGATGATTCCGCAGCACGTGTCTTTGTTTGCTATGGATTGGACACGCTTGTCGCTCGCTTTTCGATCTATCCCGAAAATGTTGAGGCTGACAGCGTCCACGCTGGCCGTTCGGTTGCCGTTTCTTCCTTCGTTAAAACTGCATTGCAATTGGTTTGAACAGTACAATGTTCAGGAAGGAAAAAGACACTGCGATGTACAGCGAACTTCAAGAATTGCTAAAGAAGCAAGAAGATTTGGAAGACACTGAGTAAACAGTGAACCTCCTGTTTGCTTGGGTCCCCGTTCAGGGTCCACAAACAGATTGTGTTTACTCTGAGCATGCTGCTCTCATTTATAGGACCCAGGGAGGCCCTGGGTCTTTGTTGTGTATGTGGTGGGGGCCGCTGTTGTCGCAGCCCCCAGCCGGATAGCCGACTGTCTGACCCCCCGGTGGGGGCAGATCTTTGAACCTGGGCCCTGCCTGATGGTTGTTTCCTTATGGCGCTTAGCACCTTGCTGTTTGGAGGAAGGGTGTGATGACTGTTCGCACCTTACCCTTCCGTGGCTTTTGTGCCACCGAGACTGCGTGTCTCTGTAGCTGGGGGGAAGGAGAGGGGCAGGCGCGGGGGGTTGAGGCTGCCCCTCTCCCGGCTGTTTTTCCTGTTCTACTGGTCTTTTTCTTGGGTGACAAAAGTGCTTCCTGGGGAGTGAAACTTACTTTATTATGTGACTGGCTAAGCAATTTCTGGGGGTAGCCGCTTTCTTTTAATTGGTCAGTAATGTTTCCTGCATGCAGGTAACATTCATTGAGGGAAGTATAAATACATTTATTGACTACTTTCTCAAACTGGAAGTACCCTGGCCCAATAATATCCCCTTGAAGAGCTGCTTGTGACCATGGATATAACTGTGTTACATTCTAGCATCCCACTAGGACAAGCCTTGGAATGCATCCATAGTCATGACAACAGCACTGATTAAAGTAAGCAGCCAAATGCTGTCCGCTAAGTGAGGCTAGTCTGGAGGTAACCCAGCACCAGTCGCAATGCAATGTACTAACATCACATTTCGGTATCTATAGAACCATGTTACACAGCCAGGCGGAACCACATAATTGATGGGCAGAGGAGCAGCCAAGCAGTTACACAAGTTTATGACACACTCCTACAGCATTTAACAGGTGAGCCAGTTAGTGGAACACATGGGGGCTTAACTCCACACATGTTTCAACTCCTTTATGTGGGTCCTGGGCACAGATCTCATTCCTGAGCACTCACAGGGTTGCCCGCTGCTTTTCCGCAGATCAGCAGCAGCGACATTTTGGAAGCACTCTGTGGGGGGGCCACAGCACAGTGAACCAACCCCTCAAACCTGTGCAACGAAAAGCAGCCTTTGACAAACTTTAACAAAAAAGAGGCAGAACACAGTTTAACAGTACCAGTCACATGTATTAGTTTTGCAATTGTCAACAAAAGAAAATGTACACTGGTCAAAAAGGCAACACAAAACGTTTTTTATCCATGGTCATTTTTAACAAGTTACCTCCAGGGAGCCTTATATATAGCATTCCGATGGCAGGAGTGGGACATAGTAGGACAGAAGTGCAATTCAAGGTTAATAAATGGTAATCAGATCACTTTCAGACATTAGCTTATTGACCAGCTTTTAGCATTATACATTTTTTAACTACTACACAGATAGATTACATACACTTGTGGTTGTCTTCCAGGGACCCAACACAGTATATCGTCCTGAGGAAAATGTTGGAATTACAGTACTGTCAAAATGTCTATTTCCTACATAAAAGAGAAATGATTGTGTACCGAATGAGAGACACAAGACATAGCCCTGGATGCTAACCAAGTGTTTATTTGGGTATTTAGTGGTGCACACATCACAAGGTGATTTAGGAACCATACTGTATTCATTTAGAATTTTTGCCAAGTTTAGGTTGTACATAAAATTGTAATTCTTCGACCTACCTCTGATGTTTAAGAAGCAAAGGTACATCAGAATGGTTTGCGAAGGAGAAACTATGTTTGTGCAAAGAAATGTGGATCAAACTAGATTGCATTAAATAATTGATGCAAATAGTAAAAGATAAACAAAAAGAAATCACCAATAAAATTGAATAAGTTTGGTCACTATCTAAGAGTCCTGAAAATTGTTTTGGCATTTTGTGCACTAGGAATATATATAATTTGAGAATTGGTGAAAACGTATTTGGTACATTTGCGTAAAAATGTTTTGTTCACCCCCAAGTTTGTTCCCTTATGTAATGGTGTCAGTGCTGGGCACATACAGTTTTGAGGATCTCTTCTTTTCATCTCGCTCATCTGAAGCCTGAATGCAGTCCTAGGGAGCTGGCTTCTCTAGGTTCCTTTCGTTTGCTTGTGTGATCTTACCTCTGAAGGCCAAGTTGGAGATAAGATTTAGTTTTGCCATGACATTTAAGTCAGCATTAGGGTTTTTGAGGAGGGGAATAAGTGGAGTCTTCTTAAGTAGATTAGGGCCTAACTCTGCCAAGCGTCATTAATCACAAATGGTGGTAAGTGATGGTGGCAATATTTGCAAATGCTTCTTCGTGAAGGCTATAGGGCATGGGTAGCATACCATGCATGAGGCTTTACCTTTGCATAACAGCATGCTTAATCCTTTTTTGGTGATTGGTGTGATTGAATTGAAAGAGGTTCATGTTGTTAATGTTTGGGGTGATGTACTTCTTGACACATGGGAGTGTACTAACCTCAATCCTAGTGCCTTTCAGTTTGTCCACATTGAATTTTGTAATATTCTCCAAGAACTTGATGGATGGGTCTGAATGGTGTTGGCACTCACATAGGTTTTTAAAAGCATTGTACATTTTACAAAACATCAGTGAACATAGGTTTGGGTACACTAATTATGCCTTAAGGTGCTCTTTCTTCTTTTGCATACTTTGTTCCTGGCAGACCTCACAGGTTTTGTTGCAGGAGAATTGGTCAATTTCAAATGCATCACATTTTTTTAAACAAATTTGGCTACAGATATTTGTGGGGGAGTTGGTAAAGGTAATAATTAAGGTGGGGGAAGTGGGCAGGAGGATTCTGGGGGTCTTCCCCATATATATTGAGCTCAAATGGAAATAAAGAAAAATAATTAAATGGATTCGAAATCGATGATTTCTCCTAGATGAAATCACTTTGAACCGACCTCACAAACATATCGCAGGCAGTTGTCTCAAAATTTCTTTAGTACCAGGGTGGTTCAAGCTATCTTCCATTTCTTCTCAGGACTGTCAGTTTCCTGTCATGCCATTTGTTAGTTGATTTCATTCATAGCTTAATTTTCCTCTGTATTGATGGTATCTTTATTTTTTATTGTAACATTTAGTATATGCAAACTTTAATTACAAATCAGGCCTCTTAAGACAATCACACAGCATATCATCATTCATTAAGTCCTGGTCCTTTTTCCTAAAGGCCTCAATTGGGCTATCAAGTGGCTGCTTCGTGGTCCAAGATCTTTTCTAAAAAGTTGACCACTGCACAGGTTAACATGACATTGTTACCTGACAACAACCTGAACCACCAATCATCAATGTCATTGCATAAATGTGCAAAATGCACCAGAGAAAATGATCGATAGGTGCTTATTTTGACACATTCGGTGATCAAATGTTTTAACAATTCTATTGACGTTGTGCAGAATCTGCACAAATTGTCTTTTGTACCTTTGTCATGTCTTATCCACAACATATCTTTCGTTTTATAAGCATTTAGGCAAAGTCTCAAAAAATTATTGCGATGTGATCTCAAAGGAAATCTAGCAAGATATTTTGGTAAATTGTCCAGGCCGTTACCTGACACTCCTGTGCCAAGTGACGTCACCATGTTATTTTGAACTTCATTATTCTGGATCCAATTCCACTGTCTTAATATTTTCTTTGGCAGTTGTGGAGTTGCCAGCACAGTTTGCCATGATATGGCAGCAATTTCCAAGACCTTCTTGATTTTGTTAGCCCAGTTCAACGGGATTCCTGCATGAGGACTCTGAGTAGTTGATTCAAATATCCTATATGCTGGAGCAACTTTAGGTAGATGCATTTTGCATAAGGCTGCTATTGATTTCCATTGTATGGTTCCGTGAAGAGCCTCTAGCCCTAATTCGTGTCTTCTTGCACAATAGAGATGCTGGGAGGTAGTCGCTGCACCCGTCTCCAGAATTGACTCTCTAATGTTGCTCAGAGACGATGATTGATATTCCAACCTGTCTCAGCACCGAATGTTATTGCACGGATAACTTTCTGGGTATAGAAGGATCTTATCGGAGATGGCATGAATTTGCAATATTCAAAATACAACTTTGGACCTTGCATAGCAAATACTGATATGCAATGCTTCAAATCAGCTACCCAATCCCATTCTCTGACAGATTTATTAATTTGTACACCCAAATATCGGATTACTGAGACAGACTCTATTGTCTCCCCAGCAGCTTTCCATGTAAAAGATTTGACTCTTTTTTGATTTGATGTACCAATTGCTATGATTTTAGATTTTCCAACATTGATTGAGAGATCATTTGCTTGAAAATAAAAGAGATTTGTTAGCAGCTGCTGTAAGCCAATTTGGGTTGAATCAAACAAAACAATGTCATCGACATAAAAGGCCCAACTCGTTTGCTGACCATTTAGTTTTAGTGTAAAACGGTGGGCCTTGTTTAAAGTTCCTGAGATATCTGAGATGAAAAGTTTAAACAATAGTGCTGCTAAAGGGTAGCCCTGTTTTACACCTTTAGTTGTTGTTATTTTGTTTGTCAGATGACCACTTTCATCTAAGTGAACTCTGATGGATGTTGCATTGTGCAGCGCCATCAATGGATGGAGTAGAGCGGGTGGGCATGACCATGATGATAGTTTCTCCCATAGTTTTTTGCAGTTGATGGTGTCAAAGACTTGGCGATATTGATGAACACAATTAATAATTTCTTATGAGACTTCAGAGCTTCGAGCTTCAATAGATTTACTATTAGTAGATTTACTTCAGTTCCGAATTCTTTGGGAAAGCCTGTTTGTCTGCAATCCATCAACCCAGTTGCAGTTGCCCATGATGATAGTTTCTGTTGTAAACAAGTGGCAAACATATTACCTATTATGCCCAATAGGGCAATAGTTGCTGGGATCATCCCTATTGCCCTTCTTAAATATAGGAATAATCACTGCTGATTTCCAGGATGTTGGAATTTCCTTTGAAATCGATATGGGCTGAAAAAGCTCCTCAATGAATTTGCCCATAAATCCTTTTTTGCCTACAACATTAAGTTGGTCAACCCATCGGGTTCTGCTGCATGTGAATTGTTTAGCTTTTGGATCATTGTTGCAAATTTTCTCTTGATTCACATACATGCTATGGCTCTGAGCAATCTGGAATTTTTAGCTCTTTGTGCGTCAATATGTCATTAAGGACGGTTGTGAAATGTTCTTCCAATACTGAGGGGCTTATTCCATTCACAAATTGTGCATCTTGACATAATGAAGCATTATTGAACATTTTCCAAATTTCTCTTGCTTTATGTTGAGTAACCAATTTAAGCAGGAGTTCAGCGTGTTCCTGATCTCTTATTAATTTAAATGCTTTGAGCCAATTACGTTATTTCATTGTATGTTTTTTGATTTCATTTGCAGCATCACTTCCAGTTCTTTTTTTATTTGTATTTATCTGTCGAATGTCTTTATTCAGTTTCCTTTTCTCAAGGCTCACCATTGCGCTAAACACACACTTTTCTGATTGTAAAAGGCTCTTTGGATTAGCCATGTATGTACAAAAGTGCTGTACTAGTGGTGAATAGTTTATTCTTGAAGATGCAGACATGGAGCTCACAGCTATAATATGCCTTAGCATATTTATTTGAAAATCATTTATCCTTAGTCTATTAACCCCTTGATTTATTTCAACAGGGCAGATGTATTTCACCCTAGTGCACACCCTGGGCGACCACCATGATAGCTGTAATAAGGGATGGTTGCTGTTAGATATTTTATGGATTTTCAAACAGTTGAGTTTTGGCCAAAATGAGGAAGAAATCCAGATATAATGTAAGATTTTTTGGCTTGTGTCTCGGTGCCATGTGTATCCGGCAGGAATGTCACCTTTTATTTTCCCATTTATCATCTTACAGTTTCTCGCTTTCAGAACCTGCTTTCAAACTTCACCTCTCAAAGCTTCCACATGAGATGTCGCCGACCTTGATTTCTGACTTTCAAACCATGAAAAATGTTAATCTCCACAGATTATTATTGTGAGGTCTGAACGTTTTATTAGACAAGGGTCAATTATGGAGGTCACTGGGTTGATGTATCGTGCTGAAGAAATCATAGCTGGATTCCAGTAAGTATTAATCAAAAGCAGATATTTTATTTGATCTTTTTCAGTATGCATCTGTAGCAAGGTTCCTAGCACAAAAAAGGTTTGCTTAACCACCCACCCATGGGAATTATTCACCATTGTCAACAATCCGGAAAACGGCCGTCCCCGCTTATTTTTTCCTGCTTCGTTTAACAGTATAGTATAGCCATCCTTTACAGGAATGTCACGCAGCCAAGTTTCTTGCAGGCATATCGCAAAGTTATTTGACAACAGTATAGGAAAGTCTTGATACAGGTGGTGGAAGCCTCTTGTATTCCATGAGAGTATCCACATAGTCCTTCTCTACAGGATTGTGCTAGTTATGCCTGATGTTTGTTTTGGAATCCACTCCTAGGATATACCTCATTCTCATGCTGCTGTGAATCTGGTGACGTCATTGGCGATTTCAGATTGAAATTGACACCTTAACGCCTTCCATCTTGAATCATTTGATGATTTGAATCCATTTGACTGCATCGGGCTGACATCTTGAGGTTTAGACTGACCCTTCTCGACTTGTATGTCAAAGCCGTACGATAAGTACGATAAGATCTCGTCTTTTGCGGCCAAGAGGGTTTTTTTTGCTGCCATTTGCCTGATGTGCAAAAAGACTTTGTCAGCAGAGTCTTCTGATATATATTCTACAATCATTAGGCCTTCTGAATGTTATGCTCACCTGGTATCCACAGGGACGCCACCCAGCCGGGTTACTCGCTGGTATGCGTCTCAGCTTTGCCCTGATGTGGTTTGCGGGGTAGGGTCTGCCTGAAAATACAGGAGGACTGTGTTCAAGACTGACAGACTGGGGTAAGTATCCTCTCTCCACCCCCGTCTGATTTCAGTCCCTCTGGCACCCTCTCCTCACCTTGTGGTAGAATTAGGTGTGCTCTCCGTCTGCCTTCTTTGCAGAGGTGCGTTGTCTTTCATGGGTGTATGCAGTCCAGTTACTTCACTGACGCCGGCCCTTTTGATATTGTTCAGGTAGGTCTTATTGCTGTTCTTTAGATTTGTTGCTATCCTGCATGCCTTTCTTTGTTTAAAATGTCTCTTTTTTCTCCCTTAGGTATGCGGAGGTTCAGTGCGGTGAATTGGCTTGGTTGAGCCCCGCTGGTAAATGATGGCGCATTAAGAACGCTTTGATGCGGTAAGTAAGCGCTATGCGCAGCGCTGCGAAGTCTTGCCTTTGCTAACCTGTGTTTTCCTTCCTTGTAGGTCGCGGTGTTCTTCAGCGTGAGTGGAATGTCTGGAGTGGTGCCAGCCGAGAGGCGACCAGCCAGGTAAGCCTTTTGAGCAGTTCGTAATTTGTTAATGTCTCTACTGCTTTCTTTAATGTTGCCTCTATCTTCCTCTTGCAGGTCGTTCTGTCCGGGTGGTGTGCAGATTCGAGGAAGCTGCAAGTGTTTAAAGATGAAGATAGCAGGTAAGATGCTGCTGCTAATGATGTTCCTTTTGTCTCCTTGCAGGTTCTGCTTCTCTGAGGTACGAGGGAATAGCTGGACACGGTGAGCGTCACGTTGCAAGCTGCAAAGTAACGCAAAACGTGTTGTCTTGCTCGGGTGTGGTTTAAATAGCCCTAACAAAATAGTTCAGGTAAAGTAGTCCCTAGGCTACCACAGCCAAAACATCAGATCGAATAGCTTGGTCCCTTAGAACCAAGCTATGTGGATGCCTCCATGTTGGCTGACAACACATTAAGTAGTTCCCAAGCACATGTTTTTCATGGTGTATGAGCCTGGCGCCATAGGCGCCAGGAGTGGCCCCAAGAGAGTTTTGGAAGAGGATGCCATGCTCTAGAGACCCGAGTCCTGACTCCACCTGGCCAATGAGTTTGCCAGAGGGGATTTTGGGCGAGGGTCGTGACACTGAAGTGATTGTCCGCAGTTTAGGAATATTATGCAATAACCTCATCACATTTCTTCTATTGAGATTGACGTCATTTTCATCTGGGAAGAGATTTTCTACCCGAATCTTCCACACCGTTGAACTCTATTCCACCCTGTGCTCCGGCTCTTAATTTTAGTGCTTTTTGATTTTTCGTTTGTGCAGATGTCATTTTTGGATTTAAATTTAAACACGGTTTGTTTTCCACTCTCTCTACATTGGCAGGAGGTCTTTTTGTGGCAGCTTTGGAGCTTGGAATCAGTATCTTTGCATGAATATTTGGCAACATATTAGCTTTTTGTTTGTGAAGAACTGCGTCCAAATGGTGGGTATCATTGGAACCTGTGAAGATCTTCACTCTTGTGTCAAGTTCATTGATGGAGCAGTTATCTTGGGTTCTTGGGATCATCCGAGTCGATTGAGTAGGTTGAGAGATTGCATAAGTCTATTGAGCCATCTCGGGCAACACTTGTGTGAGAGTCCGAGTTGAGCCGAGCCCGTTTGTTAGGATTTTGTTTAAGAAGGATTGCCTGATAATCTCTCTGGTGTGGCTCTTCATGTGACTTTCAATTTGAGACTGGGTGTTGTCCTTGTATTTCTTTCTCTTTAGTACGTTCAAAGAGACCCAGTTTTTGAGGAGTTGTTACATTTCTTACAAATTGTTTAGTATTTGAGGGATTCCTCCTTGGGGCTTTGATGACAGCCTTTTGTGGCCCGCCTGATACCTTTGAAGATTTGGCATTTGTTTGCAGTGAAGCTTTGGGTAGCAAAGTTTTAACAGGCCCAGAGAAGATTCCAAATGTCAGTGGCTTGGACTTGCTGAGAACTTTATTTGCAGCTTGCAACTTATTAGACATATCAATGGCAGGTGCTCCTGCAGGTTCTGTGGTCGTATTTGCACCACTAACTATTTTGGTTGCGTTTGGCGGCAACACTTACAGATCTGTGGTTCTTCTGTCAAGTTCTTCGTGAGAAACTGTTATCGCGGCTTGAGGTCGACCTACAGTTGACGCTTGCGCGATGTCTGGCCGAGAGACAATCGAGGGTGGAACTATGTTTGCTTGAAGCACTTGCATGTTGTCAGCGGATATGAGACATGTGTTTGCTCCCGTGGGCTGCATTAAGTGTGGATTGCATTTTATATTTTTGTTGTGATGAAGCCACTTCATGCATTCCAGTATCACATTCATTAGAGTGGTGTTATCTGCATTTTCTCTTGTAGCTAGATCTCCCAAACGGTATTGCCAATGTGAGGAAAATTCAGCCTCTTTTTCCAATCTTTTTTGTAAGGCAGCATTGGTTTGTTGCTTATTTTCTAATTTTGTAAGTACGTTACTTAATTGTGCACCGTGATCTTTTAGAGAGTCATTTAATGAATCATATAATTTTACAAAGGGCATAAGTGCTAATGAGGTTTCTGCAAGCACAATGTTATGGATTTGTATCCCCGCGGCCACTGATAGGTTGGCTTTATTATTGAAATCTGCTTCCGTCTCATTTGAATGAGTAGGTTGTGGCACTTTCTGCATGTGTATTGCTCTAGGCAACTTGCTTGTATTTGTTTGTGATGTTAGGTCACTATTGACCACCGGCCCCTTACAGATAGTTCCAGGCGTTTTTTTCACAATGCATGGACGTACTTTGTCAGTTTGAATCGATCCTTTCATATTTGGAGTACTAGTCTGGTCCGAGTTCTGAGATTGGAAGGCAAGATGAGACGAGTTATGCAGATCACGATCTGATGGAAGGCATTTTTTTGTGTTGGAATCTTGTTAGCAGAAGAGTTGACAAAGCTGTTAATCAATTTGTCTTTGATTATTTGATAATCTGCTGTCAGCCGAACGATCAGGCGTGCCTCACGACCTGCCAAATCTACTCCTTGCAATTTATAGGGTGATGCTGTGCAGTTTGACAGGTTTGAGGTTTTCCAGTGTGGGCGCATGGCTCAGACCCCCAAAAGTAATTTGCTTACTACTAGAACCGACGCTGATTTGTGGATGCAGACTCATCAATGCTAGATTAGACATGTTTCCATTTGCAGCAACGGGCATGCAACTGGTGGTCGCTGGATTAATGCTTGTGTAGGAACTTCTCCTTTTAGCTGCCCGTGTCCCGGGCGGTGATTGCATTGACAAAACGTTGGTTCAATTCACTATATGAACCTTGGACAGTACTTCATTTGTTCGAACATTATGGTATGCTACTTGTGCATTCTCAGGACGATGTAAGTCGCATAATTGTGCAAGTTCTAAATGTTTCTCTACCAAAGACATCGGTGGGACAAAAACAAATGCATTATGACGTATTGCTTCTGCCGGAGCGTGGATTTGTAGCAGCTCGAAGTCTGTGATATCAAAGGGCAATTGGAAGAGGCCGTATTCACTTCAATTGCATTGTCACAATCTGTCACGGGGACGGAAGTAACCCCATTATCCGCCCCGTGGTCAACAATCACAGAAATCTCATCCAGCACTTTTGGATTCATGTGATCGTCTTGAGTGACAACAGGCTCACAGGAGAGAACAGGGACAGGATTTGCAACTCCGAAGACACACTCCACTGAGGTCTCCACCCGCAATGGCACTAAAGGTGAGAGATCAAAATGTCTCCATAACCCATTCACAGATGCACAAGCTTTTGCTAACGTGAGCAGTGAAGGAACACAGTGAATCTGTTTCAATGGAGTTAGTTGGAATTCCGGAGCAATGAAATTCCCGCTTACCTCAGCAATTGCGGCATGTGATTTGTCCAAATCTGGGTCCGTGTTTGTAACACGCTGTTCTAGTAGCATTAGCTGCTGAGTCTGTGGGCCCGCCATTACTATTTGCAGCTCCTTGCTATGAGATGGACTGGAGCAGACTGGGACTCTCCACGGGACTCCTCACTGCACTCCGCGCACGCCTACACCTTTTAAGGTGGAGTCTCACTGAGGGAGTCTCTGAGTTAAAGGGCCAGAAAGCACAAGGCAGAAATCACAGGTGGTCGCAGCTGCTCTTCTTTCACACAGAATATGGGGCAGAACGGAACTCTCCACGGTGTCAGGATATTCAGGGATCTTTCAATTTCCTGGTGGACAGCCATCAGACATTGTCATGAGGCAGACTAGTTGATATTGAGGGTTTAAACTAGAGCAAATGTGCCAGTGAATTCTTGGTTCCAGATCTTGTTGGATGGACTCAGGGCCATTGTTGTTTCTTGGTAGTGTCTGGTGTTGCCTATGGTTGGATGATTAGTCTGCCCATTAGGAGGTAGTCGATCTGATTTCCCTGGTGATCTTCGTGTTGGTGATGGTCACTTTAAGTCTGAAACTCATGTGCAGGGTATGGACCACTGACCAGTTGGACGAATTCCAAAGTAGCCATGTGTTCCACCCTGTTTGCCAGTGGATTGTGCATAGTATCCATTCAGTGACTCAAATCTCCTGCTACTATCATTCTATGTGATGATTTAGGACTTTCTTGGCAGGAGGTCTAGCAAATCATTTAAGAATATTGTGTTGTATACAGGGGATCTGTAGGTAATAGGAATGCCTATTTTAGGGTTGGGCTAATGTAACATTAAATCACCATCCTTTCAGGAATTGTGCGTCTTGGGGTTTAGGACTGCATGTGCAGTAAAAGGGGGAGGCCTAAACTACTTCTCTAGTGTTTTATCATTCCTCTTTTGTCTGATGGTCTTGTATCCAGGTGGCAGAAGCGTGTTGAATAATATGGTTTAGTTTTCATCAGCCATGCTTTCGTAAAAGCCAACATCAGGGGTTTGTGGTCACCAATGTTGTTATGCATGTTCTCTGCATTTTTATTGGCTAAGCATGAATTAGGTAAAACAAATAGGAAGAACAGGCCATTTTTTGGGGAACAGTTTTGTCCTTTCCTGATGTAGGGAGGTTAGAGGTTCTGTTGGAGTGGGGAGGATGTCCCCAAGTATTTTATAGGGTGGATCGCAATGTTTATACATTTTCCATTGTTAGCTGTGCCTGCATTATTTGGTCCAGTATGGTGATGCTATTTACAGCATGTTTGTCTGCCTTCCTCTTGGGTATGGGCCGTATGTCCATTTACAGCATGTTGGTCTGGCTTCCTCTTGAGTATGGCCCGTATGTCCATTTACAGCATGTTGGTCTGGCTTCCTCTTGGGTATGGGCCGTATGTCCATTTACAGCATGTTGGTCTGGCTTCCTCTTGAGTATGGCCTGTATGTCCATTTACAGCATGTTGGTCTGGCTTCCTCTTGAGTATGGCCCGTATGTCCATTTACAGCATGTTGGTCTGGCTTCCTCTTGGGTATGGGCCGTATGTCCATTTACAGCATGTTGGTCTGGCTTACTCTTGAGTATGGCCCGTATGTCCATTTACAGCATGTTGGTCTGGCTTCCTCTTGGGTATGGGCCGTATGTGGAAGTTTTTCTGTCTTGCATCAGTAAAAGATCATGATTTAATTTGGTTAGGCTTTAGGAAGAACTATCGGTGTATTTCAATATCGGTGACAGGATCTGCAAAATTTCTCAGGAGTTGGAAGAAGCTGCATTTGAAAGAAGGACAGATTATGTGTGTTGCCTTGGATCAGTATGGTGCCATTTTTGTAAACATTTATGAGGTGGTTTATCAACCTCAGAAGGTTGGAAGGCATTGTGGACAAACCAGATATGTCCTGTGAAATTCAGGTTACACACGGATCTCTAGAGAGGAAGCATTAGTTCAGAGAGCTATCTTACTGGCTATCCTGGGAAGACCTTTTTTATTGTCATATGTGTTCTCAACCACTCTTTCACAAGGCATGCAAATAAGGTACACGCAGGTCCAATTTAACAAAAAGTAAATACTCTATTCCTGGGGTTATAATCAGTGCAAACGGAAACGGAAGCCAACAGTGAAACATGGAACAAATGATGCAACTAGCGTCAAAGTATGTTGATCAATGAGTCTGTTGGCAAGCAAGCGAGTTCAGTGTGGGAATTGAGATTGATGGCAGGTTGAAGAAGGTTGGATGCGGTCTTGAAATTAGTGGTATTAAGGGCGAGGAGAGTCCTGATGTTCCCGAGTAAGGCTATTTCATATGGGTAAGGAAACAGATGCCTAAAGATTACAGTGCAGGCAAGGAAGAGAGTTGAGTGCGCTTATCTTTATTCTCTGTGTTTATAGCTAGCATAATGTGAGTGGCCTTTATGTCTGCTAAGAGTACTTACACGTTACCTAAAGGATAAGAAAAGAATTCCACTGGATTTCTTTACTTACCTAGAAAAAATCTGTTTATCAAATGTGACTGGAGGATCTCGTTCTTTTCATAATATAGTACTTGGCAATGGGCCTGCTATCCGCTGTACTTAGACTCCTGTGCTGCATGTTCGAGTACACCAATCACATATGCTTTGTGTTCACTATCCATGTGCTGGCCTATTGGTTTTTGAACATCTACCAACCTGCTGTGCTGAAAATTTCACTGGACTGCGTTTACATGTTGAAACAGGCTATTGGTGTCCAGTGGTGGCTATTGGTGCATGCTGTATTTTTATTTAATCAGTGGAAACTCTGTTTCTGATTCCGTTACATGTTCTGCTCCGATCAGTATAAGGCCATTCATTGGAATATTGAAATTCTGAATAAGGTCACCTTGGTCCTGCATTAGTTGAAGGAAAGACTTCAATACCCTCTCTGCCTCTGTAAAGGGAAGATGCCAGTCAAACGCTCTGTGACGTACATTGCTAACTTCTTACCTCATGGCTTGCCAGTCCACCTCAAGTAATAAAAGTATGCATAGCCGTAATGGGCTATTAGCACATAGTTCTGATACCAATATCGGTTTTGGAGTTGTGGTGCAGTTGAGGTGGTCAAGTAAAACACGCCCGTTTAAAGGAGAATACAGTAAATACACAGAATATGTTCATAAATTAAATGTGGTTCATTTTGTAATATTTAAACCTAGCTGGGGCATTGCAATACTGGTTCGTGAATGCAGAGACATGTTTCTGTGGTTCACTGTCTGCTTCTGAATTCGGAATATTGACTGCATTCCAAGCATTTTGATTGGTGGAGAGAAGGTCAACAATGACCTCCATCTGCTGGCACGTATTGATGCTTCACTGAACCACTTTCATGGGTTCCACCTTCTTACCTGCCAAAGAGTGTCGAACTTCTTTCCATCGGGGATGGATAGCTTCCCCATTTTGTCTTTGTCAATGCGGTAGTGCAGCACTTTTCCATCATTAAGAAGGCAGAGAGCATATGACCCCATGTTATCCCTTTCTCTGATTCTGAAAGGAGAATTGTTTACAAAGTTATTCATGATCATTGTACAAATACAATTCTTCTGTATTAGTGTATATTATATTTTCACTGATAATAACTTGGTAATGACTGTTTATCCCTTGTTTGCATTTCAGATTAATCATGACACTTGATCAGTAAATGATGTATTAGTAGAGATTCAGTCACTTTTTATTGATTCCGATATTTTACACAGTGACTGCTTCAGACTACTTAAGGTATATTAAGCTTACAGAAGTACAACAAGCAATGATATACGTACAATGATAGAAACCAAGAAATGTGGGCACACACAGCAAGCAAAATATGCCTCCAGAATGACATCACAGGCGTGCTTGGGATCTGACTGTTGATGCACTTAGATGTACCATGAGTTCAGCTAGGTGGATTGTGACATTATAAAAGACTGCCAGCACCATGAAGTCTGATGATTTTCCTACCTTTTCCAACAATGCGAGACCGCCATTGCACTAATATATTTGATATTGAGGGTTACCCCTGGATTGTTTGATCACAGAGAAATCACATTTGTACAGAAAGAGGAGTTTAGGGAGGGAGCCTCCTACCGATTCCACTTTCAGGGACACAATATTCTTTCTCTAAGCTCTCTCTGTCTCTCTCTCTCTCTCTCTCTCTCTCTCACACACGCACATATTTCTAACACCCTACTTTGAGGGGTTTAGGTGTTGGAATATGATCCCAGGTCTGATTGGGTTCACATCACAGTATATTGGTCCTGATGAAGGCCAAAAATGAAATCAAGAGTCTGAAAAAGAATAGGCATACCCTGAAGGCCTAAAAAATGCCCTTTCTGCAATAGCACATTAAACCAGCAAGGAGGCTTTAATCAATTGATTTGATATTAACTGCTTCTTCATCAACCCCATCACTGTGTGGCGCAGTGAGAACATGATGGAGTCAGACAACCCTACCCGCCAAGAATGCTAGTCACATCAGATATTTTGAAGAGCACAGTGTGGTGTTTAGTAACTCAATTTGCATTAACTTTCATGTGTCTCAAAAAACTAAAAGCACGTTTGTGAAGAAATAGTTTAAAGTAATGAATAGCCACAGATTTCCCTTACTGATAGCACGTGTTTGATGAATTATGTGTTGGAGATCCCCAACAATGAAAATACTGCCACTGTGCACGCGATGATATAATTGCTGCATTTTACTAATTTAATGGCTACGATTTAAAGGTAAGTACTCTGCTGACAGGGTCCATTAGGAATAGCCCCTTTCAGTTTCTAGCAGGTAGGAATTGCAGCATCAATATACCCGCTAGCACTACTTAGTTTGTCATTTTCGTACACACCACACGTTTTAGGTTTTGGGTCTTAGTTGTCGCATCAGCTACCACAATGCAGACAAAAAGCTATTGTGTCAAAAATCAAGAGGGAATGATTGGATTCACGGAGGCTTACTTCTATGGATGCCAAATAGCCAGTATCTTGACATTACCAAAATTCCTGTTATGCTAAAGTGACCTATAACAGCCATTTCTGCATGCAGATACCGTACGTTGATTTATAGCTATATCAGCTGTCTAGAAAGTAATGCAACTAGTAAAACATTCTTGAGCAAGTGTACGTTTTGAGGACATTATTTCTAAACAATGAATGCTCACAGCAACAGGCATTTGTGAACATATTTGCACATGCTGCTCGCCTTTTTGATTTGTAATTCAAAATCAAGGAATTGTTTGCTCAGAGCTGGGGTAAATACACCGGACAAAATGCCAATTTTTGGTGCAATTACCACCAGCGGTATTACTGTGCTGCTATTGCACCAAATATTCCTCATTGGTGGACCCAATGGGGAATGGGGAGTAACGGTGATCCGCCGTTAATACCACCAGACGAGTGGCCGCTAACGCAAATAAAGTTGGGCGGTATCCCACTCGGGATACCGCCCAACTCGTGATGAGGCCCAAAGTGAGCTCAGGTTTTGCCCATATCAATGATTCCATAGGTACAATCATGAAGTAGCTCCGAGGTATTGTCATAAATCCTCCCTAGAGCACCTGGAATTAACTTATGAGCCAACAGCAGCTCTCACGATGCACATAGACGACCTTTGTAAGAAGCACTGATGGTGAGGCCACCTTGGGCTATTAAAGGAGGTTGCAGTTACAAGGCAGGCCACAGTGGAGGAGTTGAGGTATTCCCAAGAGGAGTTGAGGGCTAGCTGAAGGAGCTTTGTGAGCCACACAATGGGCTACAACGTAGAGCCTGAATACGATGGCCAACGTATGTTTCCTGTATATTTCTGGCCTCGTGCTCCCCTGGACCTAACTTCACCCCTCTCTGGCCCACGTCAGTAGGTCTCCTATGATAAGGATCCCCTTTCAAGTATGTCTCTTTTGTCCTGCAGCCTCCCATAAACTGTCTGTTCCCACCTCTACCCAGAGGAAGCAAGCCTCTCCATCTTGGAGAGGTGTCAGCATTTATACCAATAGTGCAGTAGGTTTCCAGGGTTTAACTGGGCCCATGTGTTGCGGTGAAGCTTCAATGGCTGAAGCCTGCAGCAGAGTTCTCTTGCATCTGCAGGCTTTATTTGGAAAGACAGCTTGGAGGATAAGGGAATATCAACAAATGTTTATTTGTTTAATGTAATTCCTTCATAAATGACTAGAGATATCTTTATAATAAGAAACCTTTAGTTTAGCTCTGTTCCAAAATTTAAAATGGACAGTTGCTCTGCCAACATATTCTTAACATTAACATTTAAAAATGTGCTTGGTTGTTTTTCAAAGGATCGTCCCAGCGCAGCTGAAGGTGATTTTAACTTTGGCCTCCTGCTTCCATACGTTCTCATAGCTATGAATATTCCATTTGAGAAGGTAAGGGGCACCAATAGACAGCTGTATGATATGAGTATTTCCTTAGCACACATAGATAGACCTTTTAAAAGGAAACCCAAACGGCAGAATGCAACTCCGCTCCTGCATGTGCACGTTTGGAGCACATGATACCTTTCCCTGAGAGATGGGCACTTCAAGTTTTAGATGGGAAACGCTGCACATCACAATTATATATATATGGTCCACTATACAATAGACAACAATCATGTTACACAATCACAATGGCTAAAAAGGCCAGTTGTAATCACTGACAGTATATTTTCTGCAATAGATCATATGGGGAACGAGTATCTTTTGAGCAGTACCACTTTCCTGCAGAGAATCCACCTCACTTTTCATGACAAAAAGCAATAAAACGGAGGATTGCACCCTCCAAGGTGGACCTATGTTATGGAATACTATTCAGCTTGTATTACAACACTTAGGAGAGGGAGGAATCTGGCTTGAATGGTTAAATAAAAGCAAATATCATATACAATCTTGCATTATGAAAAAAAATAAACATTAAAAAGAATATTTAAAACATGATTTTCATCATAGTTGTCAATATATTGTCAGACAAAAATGTACCACTAAACTTCCTGAAAAAAAGGTGGATGTGTAACTCACAACTTACCCGAGCATTGCATCCATGATTATGCATGCATTTATTTATCTATTTGGAAGTTTGATACAGCACTTATATAGGCATTCGAAAACACATATGGCACATGATGGGAGCATCTACACATATAAGGCCTCATTACGAGGCTGGCGCTCCCGTAATGAAGGGTGCCGGTACGGGACCGACACCATTCATAACGGGATGCCTCATTACGAGGTCCTCTAGCGGGACCCCGAACAGACATCTGATAAATCCAGATGTCCTTTCCGAGTACCGCGAGGGGACCAAGGAGGTAATAACGCGCCCATTGTTCACGGACCCGTTATTAGCTCCATCCCCATTCCCATTGAGCCCTATGGGGGCTCAAATGGGAATGGGGATTGGTTTTGTGAATGAGGAATTACCGGGTCCTCCAAGGTTGTAAAGACCCGGTAATTCCTCATTCACAGAACCCGGACCTGGAACCCGGTATGGAGGCAGCCATGCTACCTCCATACTCGTAATGAGGCCCATAGAGTTATAACTTACCATATACTAAACCGACCAAGCACATGATGCATACTGAGACATTTGAGTCTAATCCTGGCATATTAGAGCATATTAGAGCCACAATCTATTGCTTCTGTATGTTTACTTGTATTGTCCTTAGTGAGTTATATTCACAGGAATTTGTTTTTCCCCCCGAATCTGCCTGAATACTCTTTAAGAACCTTGAATCGTCAGAGAACTCTGGGTGATGTTCAAGCAGATTTGGGATGATGGGCCAGCAAGGGAGAGAAATGTTAGGGTACAAAGAAGGACCGGGTGAGGCTGGGTGGGTTTAGCAAGAGGAGATGTGGTCCTCTGCACCGGTGCATGTTTTCTAAGAAGAACAGCACCTTAAACGCTTCAGTAAGTTATCTCAGTGCATTAATAGACCTACCGCACAGATCTCTGTGTAACCTGCAGGTCCCAGGTTTTCATCTTTCACCCTTCTGAAGTGGATCAAATGAGTAAGGTTGAAGTGGGGTATTGTAATATTGCATATCAGAGCTGTAGAGGCAGTCACATGCCAGGCATGCCTGGGTCTGCCTTTTCATTATTCACAGGTCGACACATTGGGCCTGAATGACAGAAGCGTTTTATAATGGCACAATCCCATAGGAAAACGTTCTGCGAATCAGGCCCATTGTGTGTTTTTTTGCGTTTTACAACAATACACTCTAGGACATTTGTAACAGACATGTACATAGAAATAACCCCTTACAGCTGGGGAAGAGTCGTTCTTGCATTCGGGGTGCATGAAGTTTCATCCCGCTGAGTTTGCTTCCATGAGAACTACTGGGGTTAATTATGTTAATAAAAGGGAGAATGATCTCAGAAGGGACAGCCTATTCACATGTCACGCATTTGATGATGTAGGCTCTGACATTCCTCAAAGGGAAACCCTTGCAGTGTTATGGGGTCTGTGACAGGAACAAAACACATAACATATATCTGCATTCACATGCCTATGTATGTAGGGATCACCGCACATGCCCCCAACACTAATGTGTACCAGGATGCTGGCCAGCACATCATCTGTATTGCAACTCAGCCTCAAGTACATGTGTAGGCCACGTTTGTGAATGATGTGACCTGCACTTTGCTCAAAATAATGCAAATGAAAAAATATACCACGTGCAAAACTATTAATCACATGATGTTTTGAGAATTTGCCACTGTTTTTTTTCCGAAATGTTTCCTACCTGCAAGCAAAGAGATAAGTTATGGTTTCTATTTTAAAGAAACAGCCATGTGCAAGCAATTAGTCTTTTCAACACTTTACATTCTTTGAGCATCCGTGGCAGGAAAGTTTCTGATCTTCTAAACTATTCCATTAACTTCATAATTTGTTTCCCTTAAACATTTGCTGGAAGGAAAAAAGTTTGACTTCATCTTCTGGTTCACAGCAACACTTCATCAGCATGAATTGTTATACATGAAACCTGAATCTGTAAAATGTCCAAAATGGCGAACACGAATCCGACGAATACAATGAACATTCTGGTGACCCTGAGCTAGGATGATTTTATACGCCGATGCTTACTTTTTACATCCGGTATTGCTACTCTCAACATGTTCAGTATGACACATATTACAAAAACGTTTATATCACTTGTGCATGCCAAATCTTCACTCAAACAAAAGAAACCTTTGCCTTCTGAGGATGGCTGAATTCTGAAAGTGAAGTTTAGTAATTCCTTTGTCAGAAAGCCTGAGTCCACCCACGTATTTTGTATCATGGCAATGTGTAAAAGAGAAATCAAGAGTCCTTTATGTATCACACAGAAAAGTGTGACATTGAACATTTGGCTAATCCAGCATCAAAAGACTTGCTCAATAAATGTGTTAGCAACAAGTGCAGATCAAATGCATAATACAATTTAAAAAAGAATAAACAACATTTTCTGTCAAAAAAAAATAGAATCTGTTTTTCGATGTCAGGCCAACCTTAAAATAAAAGGTTATAACTGACCAATTTGAACCAAATGTGACATCCTCTTCACAGAAATGACATTAAAAAAAGAACATTCTGTAAATAACAGAGACATATGTTTCAAAGCGTACGTTGTGTACATTTAGCCTGGACAACATATGAGTGTAAAATACAAAAAAAGGAAATATAAATGCAAGGAATATACAACACTGTAAATGGAAGATACTTTGAACATTAACACAATGGAATTACCTAGGCTGAAAGCGGATGTCACAGGTTAGATAAAGACTGTGCCTTTGCACAAAGTAGATCTCGTCAGCTATGAACATTCAAACAACAATGTTCAGGTGGGATTCACGTGCCGAAATTACCAGATTATTACAGATGCTCAAAAAATAGGGAAGATTACTTTGACTGGATCCCGCGAAAATACAATCTCTGTTGGTGGCGGTGTACCAATCATAAATGTGAATCCAGTGGAGTGCTTGGTGTAGGTGAGGCCGGGGTGTCTATTGTGGAATTCCTAGGTCCCCCATAGTTTGGGGTAATATCAGGAAGCTCTCAGTTACTGGTACCACTTGTTTTGGAACTCTTCATCATCACTGAGGGCTTTTGCAGAGTATTCTCTGCCAAGGTTTCTCTATTGCAGGTATGATGGCTGAAATACCTGCTGTGACTCCTACTGGTGAAGCTCCCTTTTGTTTTTGTATTTGTATTTTTGTTTCCATCTAAAGTGCTTACGCCTAAGCACTGTGCAAAATTAATGAGTTGGTACAGTTAAAATATTATAACAATACTGTAAGAACATAGAAAGGAAAAAGTGCAAGACAAAAGCGCCATAGACAAAATAAAAAGTCAAGATGAGCCAGTCAATCTGTCAATATGAAAGTCTAACAATTTGAAAATAGTTGTAAGACAAGAGATCATTTCTTTAACAGTGAATAGAAAAGAGGACATAGATGGCAAGACAAAACAGCCATCATAACAGTTCACAGATGGAAAAAGTAATCGAAGCTAAACGTCATTGAAGGAGCAGCAGGAGACCAGGGACAGCAGAGGGAGAAAGGCCAATCTACCCAAACCAGGTAAGCCAACACACAGCAAGAAGAGCAAAGCTAAGAAGCCAAGCTCACTAATGCTATCCACGCTGACACAGTGAAAATTTCACCAGCTCCATGGCCCACCACACCACCGGACACTGATGAGCTAGGCCTCACCAGATGCTGCATGGCTTCGAAGAGTCCACACAGCAATGCACGGCCACAGCAAGGACCAGAAAGAAGGAAGGTGGCATCCAGCAGTTCCGTGAGACCCAGGCTAAAATCCACATCCAACAACCTTTGTTTGAACACACAGGACGGAAGATCTGATGCTGAACGTATGCCACCGCCGACACCGGTCTTGAGACCAGGTGCCACCTGGTCCTCGCCCAGTCCACCTGCATATATGGCCTCAGTGGTCAATGGCACACACTGCTGCCACTTTGGCTCTGCTCAGCATCGCAGAAGGCTCCTCCTCCACAGGACTCCCGTCATTTTCAACATAGTCCTCAGATTTCATAGTTGCTCACCTAGAGAGCTTGGTAACTCTACTTCAGAGGAGGACGGTAGGGACCGCTCTGGGGATGCTGCTGGATATGGCGGGATTTCAAGTGCAGGAATGGGAGATGGATCATGGGAGCTAACAGCGGTTCCATTCTCTCGTACCATGCTGTAGCCTCTGAAACGTATCTCATCTGCAGGCTTGCCTACATCCTCCCTATCACCTATTTTCAGTTCAATAGATCTCTGTGACTTCTGCTTTCACTCTGCACCCGAACTTCTGAAAGCTGACTGACGCTTTGTGAAGAAAAATTGGAAGAGGGGATAGTTGAGGGACTGGCACTCTGATCGAAGGTTTCTGACTACATGGGAAGCTTGTGGGCGATTTTCAAGTGTCAGTTAATCAGTAATCTTGGGCTGAAGCAAGGACTTAGCTTCTGCCTGCACCTTGGAGATACCTGAGCATTTTTCGTTTTGCTCATTTCACCCCGAGTTTTCATGTGGGGTTTTACACATTCAGAAATGCCTCTTGAAAGTTGATCAGACATCCTCTTATATGGGGCATTAACCTTGAAAGATACAACTTGGCTGGATATTCTAGAAGGCAAATTATGGAAAGATATCTTGGGGCTGCCAATGTGTGTTCCGATGGCTCTTATTAGATTACGAACTGGGGCGCATCTCAATGCAAATTAATGTACTGATAAAGCAGGAAAATGTGTATACAAAGTCCAGGATAATCCCTTGCTGCTGCTTGTTGGCACTAAATGAATGAAAAATAAGTAGCAGCAGTGTTGTCTTCTTTTAACAAAGTTGATTGGCATCCCAGTTGGGATGAGGACTTATATATGCCGAGGCAATCTTTTGTTAAGAAGGCAGACAGATGAATGTCGTGCATCTGTCTTCTTTGAATGCCTATGGCTGCATGTCAGAAAGGTCTTATCATTTTAAAACTGTTATCTGATGCTTTGCCCTTTGCCTGCCTTGTGCAGATTACTTTCATTGATGCACATTAACCGGCTTCCATTCTTGTCAGTTCTGTGGCCTGCATTTAAATTAACTAAAGACCAAAGATTGTGTCGAATCTGCAAAGTAAATGTGATGCCAGAAACGGGAATGCTTGTGTTCACAGAGTTCTGCGAGCTCGCCTCGACTTACATGTGCAGTTTAGGGACATTTGTTTACAATTTGGAATCTATACAAAGTGATGGCTTCTGGGAGTATTGCCTAAATTCTAAGACTAAGGCATTACAAAGAGCACTACATAGGCTCTGGTTAGAAGCAGCCAAACGATTTGGTTGAAACCTAAGTGTCCTATTTTATTACTTGATATAAATGAAATATTTTATGAATTTAGTGTATAGTGTATTCATGGAACTATTTTTTTTAACTTATGGATTGTGAATTGTGAAATGTCACACGATTATCTTACGAAATGTATCATTAAATATATGTTTAATTCCATTTTATGAAATATGTAATTTAAAATCTAAATTTGGATTTTGTTGTATAACTATTTTATCTTCTTTTTTTTATAACTATGTGAAAAGTTTATGTATGAACTAAATCACATTAAAATAAATATATAAATGAATGGGGTATAATGCAGTACAATGAAACAATGGTGCAAAAATACCATAAATAGTTGCAAGAACTGCACCAGAGATTCTTTTGCGAAGGCAATCCGATGGGTAAAAATGCAAAACTAGAGGAGTTCGGAGGGGAGGAGTGATGGGCAAATTTGAAGCACAGAAAAAAAGACCCTTAGTGCATGCTCAGCTTCATGACAAAAACGAATGTTAAAGAGAGCCATTAAGGGATGATAATGATGTGTTATTTATATAGCGCCTTCATCCAAAGCGCTTTAAAGAGCACATATTTGCATACAATATCACCCAACTGAAATTGGTACTCATTTATCGACCTCAGAAGGATGAAAGGCTGCGTTGGCCTTGCCGGGATTCAAACCTGCAAGTCACAGCAGCGAGCACTCAACCCGCTGAGCTATCTTACCGGTAGTAGCGTGTCATCTGCTGAGAGGTTCCGAGTACCTCCAGTGTTCAGTGCCTCGTCTCCATCACTGGCTCCAGCGTCTTCACTGCCACTTCCGGCACCCCGAGTGGTTGGGCCAATCTCTCATTGGCAAACCAGATAAACGACCGCACCGTGCCAGCTGCCGACAACCGACAAGTAAGCATAGGCGGGGCAGAACAAGGTGAGCACAGTGAGGGTACTACAAACAGTTGAGTAGGTATTCAACTTATTTCTGATTGAAAGATGTTAAAAGAATAGTCATTTGTTTCCAGTTTTTTACTCTGCTCAAATACATTTTCTCCTCTCTTGCAAAGTCCAAAAACTTTTCCAGTCATTTTAAGTTTATTTGATCCAGCCCATGATGTCTATGAAATTCATGAAATGTATTCATAATGTGAAAAACAGGTTAACCAGGAGCCAGAATTATAGGCAATGAATATGTGAGGAATACGACCATCCGCACGGGGAGAGTGCGCTCACCTGGGCTTTTTTGATTTTTTAATAATGAAAAGGAATGATGGGAGACCAACCTCTGAGGACTGTGAGAGGCCATTCCACACACAGTCCATCTGCTTCCTGCACAAAACGCATAGTCACATGTAATCCGGGAAGACACCGCCTACAGGCACCGTCTTAACCTGTCATATTCAGCTGCAATGTGACAGCCCCGGGTACAACAAAGCATCTCAAGGAAGGGGAAGGCACCTCTTCCTCCAGCATGGGCAGCCTAATTTAAATATCGAAGGCCCCATGGATCTGCTTTCCTTTGTCCCCCAGATGGTGGCAGTGTATACTAATGAGAGATAATTGAAGCAAGCCTGAATGAGCTTGGTGGAGGAATAAACAACAGGAAAGGTGGGGCTAACACCCCTTTGGTGTGCAATGTGTCAATTTGAAGCTAGTTTCCACCCCTCTGTATGAAAGGCAATGAAATGCATGTCTGGGTCCACTAGGTACTGTAGTCAAACCCCTGCCAAGCTGACCCCTTTCAGAGGGGAGAAGAATGTGGTTTGGGGTAGACAGGAAGTCTGCTCCCAGCACAAACCTCAAGGGAACCCTGCGCTTTAATCAAGAGCCACAGAGGGCTCAGTTAACCAGAGAGACACTTTGAGCTACAACAGACAGGGAGATGGGTGGGACTTAGGTATATGTTGTCACCCCCTTGCCTGTCCTGTTGCAGAGCACTCTGGTCCTGACCACATGCATAACAGAAGATTGTTGGTGGGGACCCATGATTGGTTCATTAAGATAGGCTTAGCCTGCACCAATCACTGGCTTTAAAAGAGGGCTGAACCCCTCACTTAGCAGATCATCTGAAGACTTCAAAAGGAGTAAGAAGAAGGACTCACTTGGACCCATGCTGAAGGTACAGTCTACCTTACATCTTCCACCAGTGACGGAAGGCCAGGAGTTCCAAAAGGGAAGCAAGATCCCTCCCCTAAACATCTCCCAGGGAACAGAGGGAGATACCGGACTCAGCGGACCCGTCCAGCAGTTCCAGAACCGGTACCCAGCCAGCACACAGTGTCCCCGGCTAGGTTCTGCCAGCAAACTTCCTAGGTGGGAAGTGCTGGAGAGTATCTGAACTAAGGACAAGGCCGTTGCCTGCAAACACTCTCCTCAGCTTTGGGCCGTCCGCCTTGAATGGACACGAGACAGTCGAGACAGTCGAGTCCTCTTACTGTATCTGGCTGCACCACTAACTGTTGTCACGCCACAGTCAACAGAGCCGTCTGAGAGTCCTTGACCAGCATTCCAGATCCACCAACCAGCACAGAGACAATTCTTGGTTCCGAGCCACTGCACTGTACAGCCTGCAGGCATCCGTCCAGCCTTTCTTGCCGAAGTGCCTGACGCCTGGCTCCCGCAGCTGTCTCCCACCACTAACTCTGTCTCAAAAGCTGCAAAGCACCCTGGAACCACCGCAACGCTGTTAAGCACCAAGAACTTTATCAGCACCAGGTACATTGTGGTTCTGTCCCCCTGGGCCTTCTCCGAAGGTCCCTAGAGACAGTTACAACCCTTTTCCCCCTTGGTGCTGAAACCAAATAACCTTGAACAGTAAGACTGATTACTTTACCAACTACCCTCCTGTCAGTATCCAGAGTGCATCCCTCTTCCTTCGTGAAACTGTCTGTCCTCAGTGTTCCTTTACAGGGTGGGTTGTATTTTGTAGTGTGCTAGAGCTGTGTGTTGTAGTAAAAATAAAGGAGATATTTTTATACAACCTTGACTGGACAGCCCCTTTTATCATTGGGTAATAATTGTATTTTCGCTGTGTTGCAACTAACAAACGATCCACAACCTTGGAGAGATAAGTCTGCTGTTCCGTCCACATTACCAGAAATTTGACAAGGAGATCTTATAATTCACTTGTATTGTTAACTGTTCGTATCGCTTCTGGTGTACTAGAGGTGTGGGGTTGATTAATGGTTTAGAAACCGATATTCGTCCCTGGACCACTGGTGCCCCTGAAGTTGATTCGTCATAGGATAATTGAAAAATTCTGTACCACAGAAATCAACCTAATATGTACATGATCTGGCAGGAAGCCACATTTGAAACTCAAAATTCCATTATTCCAGTTAAATCACAACTACAAGTAGTGCTTATGCTCTGCTGCTTGAAGGAGAGAAGGGCCCAAGGCAGGGCTCAAGTCGAGGGTACATGCGGGGGGACAGAGCCCAACCACTTTATTCAGAGGGTGGACTCAGTCCCCCCAGGTAAAATGAGAAACATTGAATGACCTCTTTGAATTTATGAATTAAGGATGACCTCGCAGATCAAACCGCAGTCGTCAGGTTTGTAGTCCGAACACTTCACCATTGCACTATATAACCTGATGAAAAATAACAAACAACTAAAGGTAAAATGTCACTTTTCGGTACTGCAAGTCCCAAGGAAAATATTTGTATTGATTCTTGGAGTTTAAAACATGCACACCTTTTAACGTTTTCAAAAACACTATTAGCGGAAAATATCCTCTCTTGATTTTGTGTCTGTGTTGATTTTAAGAAAGGCAAATTCCATTCGTCCTGTGCAATTTGGGTGGTTATGCAAAGCCAATTTAATGGAATGTGCATATTTCACCATGATGTGCTAAATTCTGGCGACCTTGCATCCCATTGCGTTTGTTGCTGAGTCCCCCCACTTTAATTTTTAGGACTTGACCCCTGGCCCAAAGCATATTGACCACCAGAAGACTAAAGGGCATGGGAGGCTGCTGTATTGCACAGTACAGGGTGGTTATGCAAAGCCAATTTAATGAAATGTGCATATTTCACATTGATGTGCTAAATTCTGGCGACCTTGCATCCCATTGCGTTTGTTGATGAGTCCCCCCACTTTAATTTTTAGGACTTGACCCCTGGCCCAATGCATATTGTCCACCAGAAGACTAAACTGCGTGGGAGGCTGCTGTATTGCACAGTACAGAAAAGTGTCGTCTGCTAGACAAATCATATGGAACATCTAGCCTCACCTTAGCACTCACCCAGCTTGATTCTTTGAGTCTCAGATGTCATTTAATGATGTACGTTCAATGAGATTTCTGGTGGACAGAATATACACCAATGCACTGAAAACTGCTGTCGCCATGCTTGTCATTCACCAATGCAACAAAGTGTGGCAGTGGAAGTGATGCCCCAGAGGGAAAAAGCTGATTGGTTGGCACATTGTAATTATAGGACCCACTATTAAATATTACTGGAGGCAAGTCAAATCCGAAAACTGGTTCCTATTCCAAAAATGTCATAGACAACTGATTTCCTAAAAACAGCCTGGAAGGAAACCTGGCCAAGTACTATTGCTCATTTGTAGCCTCATGACATGACCCATACGGAAAATATGATAAGACTGTGTCACTCCAACCAACCCATTATGGTGCTTCATTTAGGATAAACTCCTGGAATATACCAATTCAGAGTTATGACAAAGACACATATCAGGTACTGCACATGCTCAATAACTGGATGATATTGTGGGTTTTACAGCTGGAGACAGCAATGCAATCCAGATCTCATGCACCTTGCTTTACCCTTCAATAAATAGCATTTCCCATGGATGTAACATGACTAGTACAGATGTTAAGTGAACCTCAACTGATAAAGATAAGCACAGCCATTGCCTAGTCGATGGTAAGAAAATAATGAAACTAGAAAAAAGACCTCAAAGTCCTTCTTAGCGTAACTAGTCTTCCGACTCCTTAACCAGCACAACATGACGACGGTTTGTATTGCTTCCTGATTATTACAAGAATTCTTCATCATACCACCTTTCACTGATGTCACTGTGCCGACCTATATGACAATGTCCAACTGGTGACCAATTCGGATTACTACTACCTTTCCGTTGTGGCAATCTTTTCCAAATGAGGTAACAATACAATATGCCACCTGCTTTCAACATATTTCATCAATAGAACTTCACTGTATGTTTTTGTGAACTAGAATGCTCTTTCTGTGCCAATAGAACCCCATGAGGTAAACTACACAATTAATCTGATGTCACTTAACTATGCCTAAACTCTCTTCTACAAAACATATGTGCCAAAATCCCCAACGGCATACAGGACGCTGCCAAATCTATGACTTTGTTTTTTTATTTTACAAAGCATTATGACACCAACAAATGAACAAAATGTATTCTGTGCTAAAAAAAGAAAACCTTTACACTGAGCTGCATACCATTTGCTGCCAGGCACCTCCCATTAATAAGAAGTTTGATTGATCCTTCAAACATTACGAGGAAAACAGGATGCATTTTGCAATCTACATCTCCCTTTCCAATCATATTAACAGCACAGTAAAGATTGCTAATGCCAGACTCCTGGCATAGAGATCAGTGCATGTATGCCAGTCCAAGGCAACAACATATCAAGCAGAACTATATTGAATATCTGTATAAACTATCACTGAGCCTTGTGTATGTTATGCTACTATATGAATGATGTCTAGTGTTCCCATTGCGTAACATGTGAAGTTTCATTGGACACTGCTGACAGAATTCCGAAAGGTTGTGATTGGGCAGACACGTTTGTTTCTGAAAGTTAGATGCTCGTCATTGCTCCTCATTGCCCAGAGGAGCAGAGTATACCAAATCCAGTATAATCATATTCCCCTTCTCTATTGTAATATCTTTTGCAATGCTTGCACCCATTATGCACCACGTTAATGCTCATGCTGAAATACTCAGCTCCTCTGGGCAATGAGGAGTATACATGTTTAAACAATAATGATTGAAAGGGGGATTTAACAGGTCAGGTGAAGTACCGGGCCCAAGTTATTCTCTCAGGCCTTAACGTGATCCCCGAGGCATTACCAGAGCCAGTAAAGACGCCTCCTGCAAGGGCTTTATTGCTTTTGGGGATGCAAATATTATCATTTTTTTAAGTTGAGAAATGGCGTAGTTGCAGTTCTCAATTTAAGAACAAAAACAGAAAAAACAAGATGGCTGCCATGGGCAAGGGAAAGGAGAATTATACATAGTCCCTTTTCCATTTCTATGTCAGCCATTACTGCGCTCTTGCAGCACTGGAACACCAAGTATGCCAGGGGATGACGAGGGATCAGGCATCTGCACATAAGTGGGTAAGCGCTGAGGAGGGAGAATTGTCAAGGGTGGAGGACATTAGAGGCCAGGGGTGGGTGGGTAGGGGCATGAGCGTACTTACCTGCTGCCTGACAGGGAAGGTGGCAGTCCCCTGCTGTTTTGCTTTTGCTTGGCCACATGGGGGAAACCTCAGACTTACGTTTCACCGGCCCCAGACAAAACCAGTTATTGGGCTCAGACCGGGGGGAAAAAAATTACACTTAGGCCAATAGTCATGGACAAAAATATAAATGGCTTGTTATAGGCCCTTTATTCACCTCTTGCATATATAGACATCACACAGACATATATATTTGATTATACATAGACATAAAGAGAAATCATCACTTTATCAAGGTTGCAGATTGATCTCAGCCACCATCAACACTCCTTAGTCCCAGAGCAGGTAGGCAGAGAGATTCACTTCTTCACTCGTGTTAACGGTATCTGGAGCGGAGCGTCCTCCCTCTCAGCAAGACTGCATCACCCAGGGGTCCAAATTGTAACTCTCTTCCACAGAGGAAAAACCTCTTCTCTTTATGGGGAAAGTGCCCACCCTTCTCAGTTATGACTGCCCTCGGCCGAAGAGCAGATCACAAGTAGAAGGGGCAAAGTGTGGAACAAAATAGCCAGAAGTGGAAAAACCCAGCTTCCCCTCCTCGCATTCATTCCCAGGACCCCTTATCACTGCACCTGCAGAGCACTCCTACTCCCTCTCTGGCTCGTCCTTTATCGCACAATACAATAACTATTCTCCACAGAAGTCCACTCAGCAACAATATTTATATGACCTTGCCTTGGCTGTCGAGATGCACATTTACTTTACTGAGCCCACGAGAGATGTTGGCTTTCATTGCGGTGATGGGAGGTGAATGTCCAAGATGGCTGTGCACCAGCGCCATATTGTTTTAGCTCGCCTTTTCGCATAAGCATTACACCAGCTTCTGAGGAGGCACGAAACACTGGCTTTACCATGAAGTAAAGCCCCCGTTCCAAGCTTCCTGGTTGGCTGGGAGGTTCCCAGACTCCCCCCTCAGGGGTGATAATTAATTATTGAGTGGAATTTGACTGAGTGACAGAGTAAGTAGTCTAGTGTAAGTGGAATCTGTGAGCATCTTTATATGCATGAAGTGAGGCGATTTGCAAGTTTTACTAGTTGTAGATTATTAATGATTGATTATTTGGTTGCAAAATAGACATACAGTTACCCATTCCAGACAGTATCAAAGCATTTTGGGCTACTGTAAGATTGTCTGGTGAAATAAGGGGTTATATCCTGTAGACATATTTAAGAAGCAATAGGCAGACCATTTAAACTTCCTGGCTTTTCTTCTTGCATTTTGGTTTTAGTAGAAATTCACCCACTGAATCATTCGGGTTCTACAAATTGCAGGACATGCATAGATGGATCTTTGGAAGGCATTAGGTCAGTTGACCAATGTCTCGAGTTTCTGCAATTCATAGTGATTGTTGTGTATGTTCAACTTAGAACACAGACAATAGTGGAGATGTAAGAAATAGCGCCCCCTGGGAGAATCATTGTTTTTAAAGTGTAGGTAGAGACACACCACCAGATCAATGTGAAATGGCCACATTTCATATACAAATGTCAGATGCAACTTTAAAGGTGTCTATGAATACATTTCATAAGAGCTTTTCATCCTTTTCATCTGATCACTATTTAAGAACTGATTGCCCCCCCCCCCCCCGGGAGATGGGCTGATGTTATATGCATGTATAATGGCTACTCTGACACCAACACTATTAGAAAAATGATTTGGGGAAAATATACAAATCATTTGGAAAGTATGATAAGGCCTACATTTTCTTGGGAATAATGGAGGTGTTTAATTAGGTAGACCAAGATATGCATACACAGTGTGCCAAATACACTATTGTAGTATGAAGAGAAATAGAGTTAGGGACAGTTCTGTGATTATGTTATGTTAATATGCGTTTATACTCCGCCAAATGACCTCTGTAGTAGTTTCAGAGTATCTAGGTTTTTCAGTTTGCAAACGGGAGAAGGCAGATATGTCAATTGTGGGTTGTGCTTACAATGAATATTTGCAGTTTTGCAGATTAGTACACAATTTAATGTTGCATACATCACAGGCTTCTGCCACTGTGTGCTCGGCAATCCTGGAAGTTTTGTGGCTTGTTTGCTCAATATTTCCACATATTGTCCCACAGGTCAAACTTCAGAATGTGAAGTCTGTGATGGACAAGCCTGATCCAAGAGTGGCATAGTCAAGAATAAATTGTGTATAGTGCAGAATGTTGTTGGGAACAGAGTGCAAGGAGATGGAGTGGTCAGACAGCTTTACGTTCCCAAGAGAGACTACAAAAAGCTGCCGAGGCAGAAACAGGGTGAGTTTGCTCTGAGACAATGGGAGCAGATGGAAAAGGCTGTCTACTCTAAAGATTGTAAGATA
Organism: Ambystoma mexicanum; assembly: GCF_040938575.1. Taxonomy (NCBI): domain Eukaryota; kingdom Metazoa; phylum Chordata; class Amphibia; order Caudata; family Ambystomatidae; genus Ambystoma; species Ambystoma mexicanum. Next base: position 1,038,413,411 of record NC_090935.1, read on the forward strand.
TTCTGCAGGTTGGTAGCCGGGGGATTCAAATCCCCACATTAATATGACCCTGATTTAGGTTTAATCTCTGCAGAACGGTGGGTATCACATTTTTTCAATATCCTGTACAATCCTGAGCGAGTGGGAAAGGCCACCTTGCAGACAGCAGGACAGAAGCTATTGTGTTCTCCAAGGAAGAGATAGTGGCCTGTGTGAAGGCACTACCATCTGGAAAAGCGGCTGGTCGAGATGCACTAAGGTCGGAGCATTTCGAATGGAGCCAGGAGTTGCGGGCACATATTTTGTTCAACTTTTTAACACTACTTCATCGTCTGGTGTAATTCTAAACTCTTGACAAAAGCCATAATTGTCCCAATTTTGAAAAAGGGATCTAATGAGGATCCGCATGTCTACTATGCAATTATCTTGCTAGATATAACTAACAAACTTTTCAGCAAATGTCTGAAAATTAGAGTGGGGGAATGGCTAGGTTCCAATAACATTTTGCAACCCTCACAGGCAGGGTTTCAAGAAGGTTTTTCAACGATCGATCATTGTTTTATTCTAAATATTTTAATTGAAAAATATTGCAATATTAGAGGGGGTAGATTATACGTTGCCTTCCTGGACATCGAAAAAGCTTTCGATTCGGTCGACTAGGAGGCTATGTGGCAAAAGATGAGGGCTATGAAGGTCCACCCGGTTTTTTGCAAATGATAATAAAATGTTATACAAACATTCATGCTGTAGTTTGGGGCAGAATTGCAAGGAGCTTCTCAACAAATTTTATGAAAAATTGTGGTGTGAAGCAGGGCTGTTCGCTAGTCCCCCATTCATGTATATTATTTTTACCCGATTTTAACCCGACAATTCTGGGGTCTAAAATTCGCACCCCTGTTTTAGGAAGGTGCCATTTGCATCTTTATCATATGCCGATGATACAGTTTTAATTGATTTAACACCAGGGGTTCTGCAGAAAAGTCTAAATTATGCACAAAGTAACAATTTAAAGTTAAATATGATTAAAACAAAAACTTTGTTTTTCGGGAGTGGGGGAAATTAATTACTCATTCTTGGTTTTTAAACGGCACAACATTTGAGATGGTGGGTGGGTATTGTTATCTTGGTAGTCTGTTCACAACAAAAGGGAAATGGACTAATCATCTAGATATGTTAAGGCAAGCCTGCCTGTGCCCGTCTGTGCCCAGTATGGGCCCTGGATGCATCCCTGCATCAATTTACCTTCACAAGCTCTCTGCTTTTCGTGAGAAGAGCTTCTTGCCCTAGCAAGCACCATATTACCTAATAATTTTGGCTCCTGTTCCGGCTCCACACCTTTGGTGTTTGGTCTTCAACCTGACCTGGTTGGAGGACCTTCAACCTGATTTGGTGTTTATATCTGAAACTTGGTTGGGGCCTCATTCAGATCCTTGTATTATTCAACTTCTACCCTCAAATTACGCAATACTCAGACGTGATCGTATGCCTCCTCATATGGGTGCGGGTGTTGCTGTTGTTTTTAACTCTAATTTCCAAATCTGCCCTATGCCACTGGTGCAAGACCTCAATATAGATGCAATTTTGGTGGGCATTTCTATGTCTGCCTTTAGAACTTTATATGTACTAATGATATATCCCCCCCAGGCTATGACAGGAGGTTTTGTGAGGAGTTTCCTGGGCTGATCACCTTGCTCCTCCAGAAATACTCTAATGTGGTTATTATGGGTGATTTTAATCTTCCTACAAATGAAACCTGCGATTTATTGGCCAAACAATTTATACTTTGTATGGCTGATCCGGGTTTTTCTCAGCTGATCGACTATCCTACGCCTCGGCTTGGGAACATCATTGATTTTATTTTAGCTTTCGCCTGCATCTCTGTCAGTTGCCCCAGCACAGCCTATTATTTGGTCTGACCATGTAGTGGTTCCCTTCTCCATGCCAATAATGTTTCGCCCTCAACAGTTTGCGTCTAAGTGAGGCTGGCATAAAATTTCTCTTTCAGATCTCACGTCCACAAATCTTAAAGATCTTTCCAAGGCTCCTAGTTGTACTTTGGCTACTATCTCGAGACCCTTACTTCTGCTGCTGATAAGCTGGCTACATGCAAACGCTGCCATATAAGGACTCAGCGATCTGAGCCGTGGTTCACCGCAGAGTTAAAAACTCTCAAACTTCACCTGAGACAGGCCGAAAGGAGGTGGAGATAAGCTTATTTGGCTGACCATCATCTCCTTTATCGTCTTGCGACCTTGGAATATCAAAAAAGCTATCAGGGTGGCAAAACAATTCTACTTTAGTAGTAGAATTGAGCAGGCTATTAACCAACCAAGGGCTCTGTTTTCGGCTGTTCAGTCTCTTTCTGTGCAGGAGAAGTCCCAGGTGGGTATTCCAACTTCTCAAGAATTGTGTAACTCGCTCTCTCTCTGAAAAGAAGATAGTTACCATTCGAGAAGGCATTGTTGTATCCTGCCACTATGATTCGCAGAGTCCTCTTTCTCTAGTGGGCTCTATTACCACCGCCAAACCAGTTCCTCAGTGGTCCTCATTTCCAGAGTTCACAGAGGATGAAGTGTTGGTCGCGCTCAATTGCCTCAAGTCTGCATCTCCCCAGGACTCTGTCCCACTATCTGTACTTAAAAATATCTCTCGGGACATTGTCACACAACTTAGTGAAGCTGTTAATGATTCCTTTACTTCTGGGATCATTCAAGACAACTTAAACATGCTTTTGTAATTCCTCTGCTGAAAAAGCCTGGCCTTGATCCTGCAGTTCTGTCTATTTTTCACCCTATCTCTTTGCTCTCCTGTCCAATGAAGCTTTTGGAATCTTTGGTGTCTCCGCTTCATAGCACTTTCGTGGAATCCGCCAATTTCTTTGATCCATTTCCATCTGGGTTCCGACCTGGCAGGGGCACAGAGTCAGTCTTGGTTTCCGTTTCAGATGACCTGACTCACCTGGTTGATCAGGGTGGGGTGGGTGCCTTGATTCTGCTTGATTTATCAGCAGCTTTTGATACCATCGACCACCCTACCCTGATCTCCTGTCTTTCTACTGCCAGTCTCTCCAGCCAAGTACTGGCTTGGTTTTCCACCTTTTTTTCTGGAAGCACTCAGTCTGTCTCCCTTCCACCTTTCTGCTCTCGGGCTATCTCTCTTCTTTGTGCTGTTCCTCAGGGGTCCTCTCTATCCCCCACTCTATGTAATCTCTATATTCAACCTCTTCTGGCTATAACTCATGCATTTCACCTGCTTTATTACTCCAATTCCGATGATACACAAATCATGGTGTGGCTGGATCTCACTAAATCTGAATCGGCAGGCCAATTGAAAAACTGCTTGCTAGCTATTGATGAGTGGATGGAGAGAAATTGGCTTAAGTTCAACAGTGGAAAAACGGAGGTGTTGGTGGTGGGTTCCACTACTCCCTCTTTGTTTTGTACCCCAGAGTTTGGACAGAGAGTCTTGGCCTTTTCCCTCAGCCTGTCTCATCAGTAAAAGACCTTGGCGTTAAAATCTCGGCTTCTCTGTCCATGGCCGACCAGGTCTCGCTTGCATGTCGAAAAGCATACTTTAAATTACGGACTCTCTGCAAAGTTCTACCTTGTATCCCGGCCAAGTTTCACACTCCTGTTGTTTCCTCGTTAGTCATTAGCAACATCGACTATTGTAATGCCCTCTACCTGGCCCTCCCCAAACATCTTCTGTGCCGCCTTCTCCTGCTACAAAATGCGGCTGCCAGGGCCGTTCTTCACCCTCCTTGGGGTGTCCATATGACCCCGCTGCTACGGAAACTCCACTGGCTCCCTGTCAAGCAACATATTAGGTTTAACATACTGTGTATTGTGCACAAGGCCATTTATGGACTTGGTGATGAATTTCTTCTGAACAAATGTGTTCCGTGTATTCCTTCTAGGCCTATTCATTCTCAGGATCTCAGGACTTTACAAACCCCGAGGTTCAGGCTTGATCGTATGGGCAGATGCGATTTCCCGGTGGCTGCGGCAAAAGCCTGGAACCAGCTTCCCCCCCCTTTGCGCAGCACTGAGTCTCACTTCTTGTTTTGCCGTGCACTAAAGACCTTTCTGTTTTAATGATAATAATGTGTTATTTATATAGCGCCTTAATCCAAAGCACTTTTAACTCTCTATGGATTGGATCGACCTCTTCTCGTTAGTGCCAAGATGCCATTGGGCTTATGTTGCACTCTACAAATCTCATTAAGATAAGATAAAATAAGATAAGCAAGCAAAAACACACAGGTAAAGGTTGGGGGGACTTCTAAGATTCTATCATAACATGTGGTGGATGTACACACTCATTAGCACACATAACATTATATACATAAAATTCTACACACACACACACACACACACGCACACGCACACGCACACACACACACACACACACGCTCTTACTCAAAATAGATATTCTCACCTTTTTAATCCTTGGTGCAGGGAACAAGACCTCCAGCTCCCTGCAGCAGGAACGCTTCTTGCCATCATCACAGAGGATCTGGAGGTCTCCATGTTATGTGGTTGGGGGGAGCCCTATGAATTAAATAGTGTCTTTTTGAAGTCATGGGGCTTCCCCTACCCCATGACATGGGCATCCATGTCATGGGGTGGGGAGAGCCGTATGACATATTTAATTTTATTTATTTTATTGGGCATTTGAAAGGCACTTATTCAGCACGAATTATGTTTCAAAGTGGCCAAAGGGCAAAAGGGAAGGGATCTAGGGAACAATGCAAGACAATTGAATACAAAAATAAAAAAACTGACAATGAAAAGCAAATGGCAACAACGGTCCTACTAGGCCTCTTGAACATTCAGAGCATGCAAGTGCAGAGAGAGAGCGGGGACAGGGTGCAGGGGTAAGGGCGAGCAGGTCCGACAGAGACGGAAGTGCCAGAGAGCCCGCTGCAGGCAACAGGTAAGTGCAAGTCAGAGACCACCTGGTAAGAGTGTGGTCACTCGCCAACAATAAGTGCAGACCTGAGAACGAGCACAAGCCAGAGTGGGGCTGAAGGCAAGTGCAGGGGGAGGGCAGATGCTGTAGGTGATTGGGCAGAAGGCCAGGAATCAGTAGGACTCTTAAGGGCCCAGGCCACCAATCTCAGATACTGAGGGGATTAGCACAGGAGGGAAAGAGGGAAATGAGGAGAAAATGAAAGTCTTGAGATGCTTGGACACTTGAGGAGATCCAGCTCAAGATGCAAAGAAAGAGGGAGGCTGTCCTAGAGAAGGGAGCCAACTGAGGAAAGGGAACAGTCACCCGCTCTCTGCTTAGAGAAGCGCTTAACAAGCAGATAGTTGGAGCCAGAGGATGAGAGGAATATGGAAGGAGAGTGTTTAGTGGGAATGATTTGAAGATAGCTTGGTCCCAGGCCCCATACAGCCTGTGGATGATGCAGAGGGATTTTTATTTGATCCTTGCAGCAGCAGGGAGCCAGTGGAGAGATTTTAGGGCTGGAGAGATACGGTCCCTGGGCTTAAGGGCAAGGATAAGTCTTGCAGCCCTATTCTGGGTTTGTTGGAGGCAGCGGAGAGAAGACAAAGGTAGATTAAGGAAGAGGCTGTTGCAATAGCCCAGCCTCGAGAGTACCAGAGCTCTGGAGACATTGAGCTTCTGGTGAAAGGTGAGGAAAGGGAGAATGCCTCTGAGGAGGTGAAGCTGGAAATGGGCATTCTTGGCAAGGTCCAAGATGTGATGTATGAAAGAGAGAGAGGAGTTGAAGATGATTCCAAAATTTCTGGCTTCAGAGGCGGGAGAGGGGGGAGAGTTATGGGCCAGAGTGAAGGGAGGAAAGAGGGAGCAGGAGTCCCAATAAGAAGGATCACATTCTTACTGGCATTGAGACAGAGACCATTAGAGGTGCACCAAGACTTAATAGTGGATAGGCAGTCATGAATGACAGAGGAAATAGGGAGAGAGGCAGTGGGGAGTTTAAAGAAAAGTTGGGTGTAATCTGATTAACACTGGAAGTGCGGGAGAAGGTGGAGATGTGGTGAGCGACAGGGGCGAGATAGATGTTTAAGAGCCAACGTGAGAAGCTAGAGCCCTGGGGAACACCACAAGTGGAGATAGAGGTGGGGAGGAGAAGGAACCTAGGGTCACCTGGGAGGGCTGGTCAGTGAGGAAGGAGGTTAACCAGTCCAGTCCTCAGCCCGAGATACCAAGGGTATTGTGTAGCAGCTTTATGAGTATGGAGTGGTTGACCGTGTCAAAGACAGAAGAAAGATCCAGCAGAATGAGAACAGCGGGCAAGTAAGAATCAAGAGTTGCCAGCAATTCTTCACAGGTCTTCAGGAGAGCAGTTTCCGTGCCTCTGGATGATCAGAATCCAGATTGATGGCCGTACAGGCAGCCAACAAGCTCAGTATGCTGGGTCAGTTGTCAGAAGACCAAACTCTCCAGGAGTTTCCCAAGGAAGGGAATGATAGAGATGGGATGGTAGTTAGCCGGACAGGAGGGGACAGCAGAAGGCTTTTTCAGGAGGCTATTTTCTTTTCTTCAAAAATAAAGTTATTTTAAAGTCACTCTGACTATCCGAAATCATTTCTTTATGAAGGCAGAGTGCCTTCAAAAAGTAACTATTTCTTTTTTAAGTCTGAGTGTCTGCCCTGCCGCTATGCCACTGTCAGCTGTCTGGTACCCATCAATTTAGTCTCCCTAGACACCACAGTATTGCAGTCCACAAAAACCCTATATAAATCAAGATGGAGCTGGGGACTGTTTGAATGTCATTTACACTGCAGGCTAAGCTCATATCAGAATGTTTTTACTGGACCAAGTACTAATCAAGTCCAGTAAACACGTGGAGCCTGTAACCAGGAGAGGCGAGAGCGTAGGCCCCTGTGGAGCGACACAGACAGTGGGCGCTTGCTAAAATAACATTGCAAAGCTGGACTCTATGGTCCTCACCAGCAAAGAAGGAAGGACTAGAGGACACAGAACACTAGAGGAAGTGGAGCATAAAGAGACATTGCCAGCAACAGATACCAGGTCACACAGACCAATAGGGTGGCCAGAGCAATAGATTAAAGAGAGGCGTTATATTAAAATTGAAAGTGACTCTAAACTTTAAAGAAGTGGATTGCAAAGATTGATATGACAAAACAAAAGATGTGATTGCTGGAAGGTTTTGAATTAATCTTAACCTTTGCCATTGCTCTGGGCAACCCTCCAGACCATTGTTCTTCACATGACACGCCATTACAAAAGGGGAAAGACCATATGCAAATAAGGCTTGGTCCCGCCCCAAAAGGGGCAGCCCAGTCTGAACTGCTAGTTCACATCCCTTCTGCACAACATCGCAATCATCCCCAAACATGTTTCAGCCTTGTTGGGCCTCATCAGTGAGGAGTAGCTTTGGTCTCTAGGCCCAGCAGGCACGGGACCCACTTCTGGACATACCCGTCCCACTCAGGGTGACAAAGCAAAACAAAAGAGGTGATGGCTGGAAGGTTTTGAATTAATCTTAACCTTTGGCATTGCTATGGGCAACCATCCAGACCATTCTTCTTCGCCTGCCAAGCCATTATAAAAGGGGAAAGACCATATGCAAATCAGGATTGTTCCCACCCCAAAAGGGGCAGTCCAGCCCAAACTGGTAGGTCACATCCCTCCTGCTTCAGAACGCAAGCATCCCCAAACATGCTTTTGCATTGTTGGGCCTCATCTGTGAGGAATACCTTGGATCTCGAGGCCCAGCAGGAACGGGACCCATGTCTGGGCATACCTGTCCCACTCGGAGTGACTGAACAAAACAAAAGAGGTGATGGCTGGAATGTTTTGAATTAACCTTAACCTCTGGCATTGTTCTGGGCAACCCTCCAGACCATTGTTCTTCGCCTGCCAAGCCATTACAAAAGGGGAAAGACCATATGCAAATCAGGATTGGTCCCACCCCAAAAGAGGTAGTCCCTTGATTGATATGAGCAACATCAAGGGGAAATGTAAACGTCTCTTGCAGCATGCTAGAGGATCTGGCTCTACCAGAGGTTACATGGGATCTAACTCCACTACTGGCCAAGGGAAATAGAGCAGGAAGGAGTGAGGCGATAGGAAGGAACCCTGGAACTGACCACAAGGTAAAAATACATGTTTGCTGAAGGGTTTGCTACTGCTACCTTATTGCGCCTTCATATCTATATTTTTGAGCATCAATAAAGTTATTGGTGGCACACAGTGGAAGTGTGATCCTCTGGATACCCGGATCAACATCTAAATTAATCAAAGGATAAACATGTTGGCATGGTTGGGCAATACAAATGGGAAGCTGCCCGATTACTGAAACCAATCAGCAAACCTCCAACATATTGTCTGCAATTTAGCACAGATCCAAGTGAGAGGTGTGTACTCTATCTTACCCACTGTCACACCACAGCCAACTTTAGCTCTGGGGTAAAGAAAGGGTAGTTGCCAGACTGGGAAGCCCTACTTCAGTATTTGTCTATTGTAAACTCAACTTAAATACAATTCCTGAGCTGATAAAATCATTGCCTTAATAAGGACTAGTTCAGATTGAAGTTCTTTCCCACCATTACATGTTTATAAGGTCACACCTGACATAAGGCATGATTACAAGGTAGGCGGTACTACATCATGTTGAAATGGGCCCCCGCACATCTTCAGCCCGGCCTGTATGCATACATTACATACATGCATACATACATTACAAATCCTACAAACAGAGAAACATGCACTGTCCGAAACATTCACAGACAATACAAACACTTCTTAAACTTCCCCTCCGTCCGTCCATTGTACATCCGCTTCACACGCTGCTTCTAATCTTCGGTCTGGGCCCAGGGAGGGGGAATAATAATGTCAGGCGTCCTCTTCACTCGTCAACCAGCGCATGGGTGGGATCTAGGTTGCATAGCAACCAACAGAGCAAGCTTCCAGAAAGGCGCGAGCTCTGCGGTGAAAGAAAAAAAAATGAAAAAGGTGCCCTTTTCATTTTTTTTTTTATTAGGAAAGCCCCCGTTATGCCAGTGGTGCACAGTTCTCAGGCACCCTTTGCCGCCTTGTTTGTGAATTATAAAAACTCTAGGTAATTAGAGCCTGCTATCTGCTATGCAAGCCCCACGGGCACAAGTATGCAATACATAGGTGTTTAAAATTGCATTCAATTACCAATACTCCTCAATGTGCAGAATCTAAAATAGGAAGGTCATTCATTTTGGCAAAATACAAGACGAAAAAACACACTTTGAATCATGCATATTTACACAAAATGAAGTTTGTGTCACCTTATGACAGCACCCTAAATATAATCTTATTTCATGTAGCTTTATCAACGCATTCTAGTCCAGCAGGGAATACCTGTCATTTTTGAGTGGCAGCACCCTCTGGAATTCTTCTTATTAAAGCTATTGAAAAGTGGAAACTTGCTGACCTATTTCAATGGAACTTGGAGAAACTATGCAGCTCATAGTTTAGATTGGCCCGAGCAACGTGACCCAGATAGAGTCGATCAGAGAGCATCTGCTATTTTATGCATGTGATGGGCCGTCTATTAAAACGTCCCCTCAGGGGGGCAGCTGCTCCAAAAATCACATACTATACTGAATTCATGTGTCTGTAATGGCCATTTTAACAACCTATTAATGGGAACCAGGACAGAGAAACGAAAAGATGTTCAGGGGCAATTCATGTTCTTTTCCTGTCACTTGCCACTTTATTTTATATGAGGACCTACGACCCTACGCAGGTTTGCATCGCTGTAACATATGTACACATTGTAACATCTTGGAAAGTACCATGCCTGGGATAGGTACTGTGATGATAGGCAAGGCTGCATAGGCAACATTTAAATATATGTGCTATTGAAAGGAATTTTTAGAGGTTTCTTTGCTATATAAATATATCCAGCTACACGTTGTTTCACCTGGCCTGACAGAAGTATCATTCCAACCCGGCACAAAGATCTTGATACCGAAAAGCCACTTCACTAAGATATTGGGGACCCCAGGTTAGCCAGTTCTTCAACCGGCATACATTGTGCGCCACCTTGTCGTACTCCGTTTGCCCACCCGGTCATGCTGCGAGAGGTGGGGGTGTCACCTGAGAGTTGCTAAATCCAATTCCTCTTCCACACTCCCTGAAGTCAGCAGAAACTCCTGCATCCTTCTGCACCTTGGGAGGGAGGTCAGGATGGCCTTCACTTGCATCAAGCTTCTGGGTGCAGTAACAAAGCTACCGTCTCATCTCTCTGCAAACAAAATGGAGGAAAGACAGTCGCTACACCGGGGAAAGGTGGAGCTTCTGCAAACTCTGTAGTGATGCATTAGTTGGTACTACCTACCTACTGCCTCTTCTGGGGGGAGAGGAGTTAGTAGTGGCAGGTTAATTCCTCATCCACCACTGTGACAATTTAGGTTGACAATTGTGTTCTAAGGTACACAAGCATTGTCCATTGGGTATTTGGTCCTTATTGTTTTTTTTTCAGAGGAAGCGGTGCTTGTTTCAGCATGCAACTGGCATGCTGAAACATGATTATCATGAGTGAAGATTCATTGTATAGCGCTCTGTGGTATCCCAAATGTGCAAGCATCTAAAGCTGCTTTAACCTAGATAATGGCCAGTGATACAATATCTGATCATATTCGGGCTCAGTGTTTTTTCTATCATTATACCCCACAATAATGATTTCCCTTAACTAGGGCACATTTCATTTAGGTGTGACATAGTGCGTTATACTAGATCTAATAGAATGCATACGGTTAATTACAAAAACATGGCCACATTTAAAAGGGCGTTGGGGATGTGCATTTAATGTGTGTCCTCACTGCCATGGAGCATCAAGTCCAGACCCCCTGCCTTGAGGAAAAATCACAGCCTGCACCTCACTGTGATGGTAGTTCGACCCACTTCCAACAGCAGTCTGGATGAAAGCATGCAAGAGCACGATCAATGTGGCAGAAGACACCGTGACATTGTTTGCTCTGGCAGATATCAGTAGTTAGTAATGTTCCAGGAACATTGAGACTCAAGGTTGCAGTGCAGGATTGTCATCAAGCTCTTTTCATATTTTTGCAGCCACAACACCTCCTTTAGGAAAAGGGATGATGCACACAGCTTTATCATGGAAATAACGAAATACACATTTAACCTTCTATCTTTCTGGTCCACATCTCAGTGACCTCTTAGCGAAAAAGCCATTGCAGGATTTCCACATCATTCTTTAACTAAAGTTATAGTGCTGCACCTAGTGAGTGGGGGAGGTTGGTGGAGGGCATATTGATTTATTTGCATGGCTTTGTGGGAAAGGTTTGAAATACCACTGTGGGCACCTGAGACAAATAACCAGGGATTCTTGTCCCTGCTCCGCTTGCCTGACGAATGCTGCTTGTTGAAATACATTCGAAAGTCTCTGGAGTATCAATTAAGCACAGTACATCAGAAAGATAAAGTGGGGTTTGTGGTGGCTCTCAGCCTGCCAAACAACATACTCGGAACTTGAATGGACACCTGGGGTTTCATGTCCCAGGCGTGACTTCTTCTGAACCAAAAAAGTTAACTCCTAGGTGTCCCACTCTATGTTTGCCCCACTGTGAATTTGTTCCTGGGTATTTCATAATAATCTTTCTCTGTTGTGATTTTGCTCTCAGCTCTCCCGCTCCATTTCTGCTCCTAGGACTCCTAATGGCTAGTTTGCCCGGGAGCAGTTTCACTCAAATGTTGTCTTGGTACCCACGGTTGCCTCCTGCTCCATGTCTTCCACCAATGTTATTTATGATCATGTCCTGCATGCTGTCTACTGCTAGGAACTCCAGACAATTCCAGGGTGCCTTAGAACGTCACCTCACAATTACCCTACCAGAAGTGGCCCACTACTATGATATTGGAATGGCAACATGGATGAATGCCTAAATGCCCATTGAGGTCTCCACTGACTGCTACCCACACAATCATGTTCAAATTCTATGTTCCAACACATAGAACTCATGCCAAATAAGCCAACCTCAAGTGATAATTGAGCCCCCCTCCCATTAGACATCAAATATCACAATGCTACTTCTCTTCAACCAACTTATATATTACAGACCCGGCCAATGTATCTTCACATTACAAGCATCTCAAGTGCTCATGACACAGCACACCTAAAAAACCACCTGCATACAGAGTAACTCTAGTCTGCATGAATCACAACAACATGAAAGCTATATTGTAGGTTCCCTGTCCCCCCATTAACGTAACCCATTGCTCTCTCTTTCAGACCCTCCAGAGCACCTGAACACCATGGCAATTGTAGTGGTGTGATTTATAAATCCCAGTAAGATAAAATAAGATACATTAAGGTGCGATAAGATAATTGTGCATAACATATGTGCACCCTGCATCCCAAATTTGAAAAGTGCTTGAGTACAACCACGGGTGGATGTAGTAAAAGGGGGATCATTCAACCACCTCACCTCAATATATGACCCCTTATGACGTGTGTCAATGACTCCGTGGATACATGCATACAGGCACGCTTTCAGTGAGATTCGAAATGTGGGGGCATTCTGGAAAGGGGGCATGGCCAAATTGTGCTGGGTGAGATCTAAAAGAAGGGCAGGTGGCTTAGGCAAGGGCCACGTGTCTGCAACAAACAATACATCATGAGGCTCTGGGCACCCCAGCAGGAGTTCAGGGGGTCCTGTTTGCTTCCAGCCTGCATACTGGCTGGCATTGAAGCTCCTTCTTTTTGTGAAAACATCCCTTCCTTCCAGACTCAGGACAGATGCATTTCAGTCAGTGAGTACATATCATTCATTCGGTACAGAAATGGCCAAGACCAAATCGGCTTGAAGATCTATTCAGTTCTCCTTGAAGGTTTTAGCTGCGCTGGTGCCTTCCTGTCCCATGATAATCTGGAACTACTAACCACCAACAAACAAGGGCTAATAGTGTGCTCACATTCCCTAGAGAGGCACCAGCCTTCTCTTACCAAAAACTGTGTCACTTTAAATGTGCTTATGGTGACCAAATAACCACCTCAAGGTGTTAACTTACCCCAGATATGTTTTACTTACTTTTAGCTCTTTGGTGGGGGACAGGGAGCAGACTTGGGGACTAATGAAGCTCAAAGTGGGGCCCATCTTATGCTCTCTGTACCATGAAACCAGATTAATCAATTGCTGGAGTTTGCATTGGAAGCATCTCCATTATAGTCTGTGCAGCAGGAGGGCCCCATGCACCTTCAGCCAGCCCTGAATTAAACCCATGAGGGCACCAGTGAGAAAGGGGAGGAGGACAAATTGCACCAATGGTAGCTACTTGGTACTTTGCATAAAATCAAAGAGCATTTTTGGAACATGAGAAAAAACGCACATTTTTAAATATGGAATATCTGTGACAGTGATTCAAGTCTGGGACCCCTCTGAGCACATAATGCACACTGGCCTTCCTGCTTATTTCATTTATGATAGCACCCTAACAGTAAAGTGGCAGCATACTACGAGTTATATGCACTCATTTGGAGCTTGTAAACCTCTGGAAGTCAGATGCTGGATTCCCAGCTTGAACAGAGAGATGGCTTCTCTGCACATGTTTCTTTTACAGCGTGTTAATCTTTCCCTCGCTAGTGCACATCACCTGTGCACACTCACAGACTCTTGGTGTTAAAATAATGCTAGGTGCTTATCTGTAGGAAGTGAGAGGTGCCCCGGCTCAAGGAGAGGTTTGGAGACTGCCAGGGCTCTGCCTCATCTAGCCCCAGCCCACTTAAAGCCCTATTAAAAGCCTATGTTTTGTGATCTCATACTCGCAAGTTCCAATTCTAGCAGGTCCAGCTAGCCCCTTATGCTTCTGAGATCAATGTAATGAATACCATTACATTGGGCAACAGTAATTGCCTGCTATTACTGACAAGATACTCCACTGGGGTAAATGTGTGCTCTATAATCACAAATCTATTATGTTACTTTCTTTTAGCACAGTGATTATCTTGACATCTTTAATGGCTTGGTGATTGTATATATATATATTTAGCACAGTTTACTTATCTGTAAGCAATCTGTTTGGACACTTTTATTTTCAAGCATTTGATCTCTGTAGGAGGGCTCTTACCGTTTTTACACAGGTGTGGGAGGAGGGCTGTGGAAGGGGAGCGCACACCTCTTTTGGAGATGTAAGGAAGGCATGGTGTCAAACAGTGAAGACAGACACACGTGATCACAGTTTAAGAGTGTTTATTGAACTTTCAAAATGGGTTGGAAAAATGCCTGTCTAATCCTAAATCTAAAGATGGGAGCAAGCTTTGGCCATTAAATAATGATAACGCAGTCCTAGTAGAGCCTTGTCAAGATAAAAGGGCCTATGCTAATAAACCTATTGCCAATCCTTACTTCTAAAATACAAATGGTGTGGGAAACAATGTTATGCAAAAGAAAAGTGTTAAAGAAATGATATGTCAGGATAGTTGAGCCGTTGGCTTCCCTTTCCCACGTTATCAGCACGGGACAAGGCAGCACACTCAAGCTTAGCACACACTTTGGCTTCTCTAGCAGGAAGATGCAGTTCAAAACCTCAGTATCAGGACCTTCTGTGTCAAAGTCTCTTGGCCATTCAAAGTCTTGTATTATAGAGATTACAGAGTATTGCGACAAACAAACATTAATGGTCCTTTCTTCTCAGGATTTCCACATATACAATGTCTCTGATGATTCACTGTTCACCCCGGGGCCCCCTCTGTCGGGTTCAGACCCACTTTAACAGTTCCTATCTTCTCAATTGGCCTCCCTCGATCGGCTCGGACTACTTTATCTAATTTTCCAATCTTTCCTTTTTTCTCAATTGACCTCCCTCGATCAGGCTTGGACCACTTTATCTCATTTTCCAACGTTTCCTTTCTGTTTAAAAAATCGAAGACTTTTGACTCTGCGCAGGGTTTTGGTTGGCACGTCCCAGGACCACTTTGATGGACATACTCTTTCTCCTTACAACTCTTTACCTTACAGAGACCTTCGATTTAGCACACACTCGATGCCGGACCACTCTGTCAATGATATTGTATCTTTATTTCAAAGGTAAAGCATTCATCAGCAGTTTAACTTGTCTTTCATCACACATGTTTTAACAATGTTCATTCCAGTGCATGTTATACAACGTTGCTGCTTGCGACCTTGGCTTCAACACAGACCGTTCTGGTATCAGTCTCTCAAACTCACTGGTTTTGTCGTTACTTTGTTATTGGAGCCAAGGATGGTACCAAGGCGGCTGCTGCTTCTCCCCAACTCGATTAGTCATGTAGGAGGAGCGCAGGTTCCTCCAACACATGGTGCATGATTCTTCAGACCGGTTTCGTGGCCTTAAGCTGTCTAATCTCGAGGTCTCATGAAAGTAACGGAAAAGGTCAAGGGAAATTCCCTCCTTGCAAACGCCTCATACTTCACCATCTCTCGTCTCTCGTAGAGCTGCTGTCTTGAAGTTGCTGTTTCATGTGTTTTGCCTCGCTCAGAGTGCGTTTTTGTGCCCTGCCTTTTTAACCATGTGGGGAGGACTAATGGAAGTCAGGTGTGTGTGATGGTCAGTAATTGCCTGACCTTGCCTGGCCATTGTACTGGGCACATCAGGAATACTGCTTGGGTGTTAGTCTGTTTTCTCCCAGAGCGAGCTATCCATGTGAAAGTGTTTGTGTAGGAAAGGGGGAAGGGTAGAGTCCCTATGTATCCTACCTGATAGGATAGGGTAAAGATGTTACAGGGAAGGGGATACCACGTCTCACCACCCAGTGTTCCACTCCCACTCCCTGAAGACCCCTCACCCAGGTGATACTCTCGCACTGGTCCACCACCAGGAACAGGACCAAAAGCGATAGCCATGTCCTGACCACCTGAATGACAGATCCCCAGGGATAAGTGGGTGAGCGACCTTATGTTTTCTCAAAGCGATCAGATCTGATTTGCATGCACTCTTTCCACTGCTGTAATGGCATAGCAGGCTGAAAGGTTATGGCATGGAGGGTTGCTCAGAGCAATTGTCACTGCTAATGACTAATTCATAACCCTTGAGCCATCAACCTTCAGTGTTACATTTGGCACCCTGAGTGCGACTGGTGTGCCCAGATGGGAGTTCCAAGCCTCCTGGGCCCAGAGACACAAGCTACACCTGACTGATGACACCCAATGAGGTTGAAACATGTTTGGGTGTGTTCTCGTGCAGAAGGGATGTGATCAAGCAGTTCAGGCTGGACTGCCCCTTTGGTGTGGGACTAAGCCTGATTTGCAAATGGTCTTTCCACTTTCTGTAATGGCTGGGCAGGCTGATGAATGATGGTTTGGAGGCTTGCAAAGGGCAATGTTAGTGGTTATAATTAATTCTGAACCTTCCAGACATCACCTATGTTCAGTAGTTAGTAGTAGATCGGTAATGGTCCCACTCTATACACCCCCTTTAAAACTGTGTTCAGCCCCAACAAAATGTCGAGGATAGCACCACCACCGTGTTGCATCAGGTGTATGTTAAATACAAAGTATTGCTCGTTGGAAAGACTGAAGACAAACGTTGCTCTCTCTTGATGTGAACTCCTTGAATGGCTCATGCAAGCTGCCCCTTATGTCTCAAAGCTTTAAAGGGTGGATGCACCTCCTACCCTGTGCTTATGCGCTTGCTTTCAGTTCCTGATATAGAAGCTTGCTATGCCCACCGCAAACTCCAGTAGCAACATTCTGAAGCTGGGTCAGGCCTCAGCTCTGTTCCCAAGAGCTTGTCGTCAGTTTCGAATTTTTTTGATAACATGCTGGCTTTCTTGCTCCTGTGTAGCGCTTGTATTATTTTCTCAGAATCAGCTTCATGCATCTGCATGTGTCCATTTGAGCGCTGCAGTTACATAGATGGACAATTATCTATTTTCTTATGCAACCACTCACATGTTGAACCTTCTGCAGTGGGCTGATGAGGGTGAAAACCAAAAGTTGATAGATGATTTTAAATATCGGTTTCATTAAAGCAGAAATACACAGCCTTTGCCTGCAGTCGGGGATGTCATTTGGGGGTCACTAGGAGTAAAGAAAACATAAAACAAATATAAAAACGGAAGCTCCTCGGTTTCGGTTACCCCGTTACAAGTATTGCATTATGTATGTTTTACATATAGGGTCCATATTGAATCTGGAAAATGACATTCTCCAAATGTGTGATCGTGGACAAATCACGCATCCCTCTGTGCCTCGGTTCTTATATCTGGCTGAAATGAGAGTGCCGGGAAACACAGGTGTTCGATGCATCTGAAGGCTGTGTGCCATCACTTCATTTAATGTCACTGGGGGGCAGGTCCAAATGAAATCACTTCCTCTAGGATACAACAGTTCAAAGGACAGGAGCATATTCACAGTGCCATCCTCGTTCATTTGTTTATTTTCTTAAAACATCTTACAAACCTATTATGTACACAACCGTAATATATACATATTAAATACTTTTAATGTTTACATGGGACAAACACAACCAGGCCACTGTTCGGTGTCACCTAGTGGTATTATTATGCATGCTTCACAGTTAAGGCCAAATTATAAAATAAAAGGGAAATAAATAATCCTAAAATAAGAGCATTTATACTCCTGATCTAACTGAGTTTCATCCTTCACACTTATAAAAGCGTTCCTAAATGGTGTGTATTCCCCTCCTGTGACCCCTAGATTCTCTCATCTGAGTTGATGTTTCAGAAGCTCAAGGGGAAAGGGTGGAAGTTCATAAATAGAAACAAATACTGCATTCCCAAAATAATTGTTTTTCAGTCAAGGTTGGTAGGCTTCCATGGTCTCTCCACAGCATCACTCACAGTGTCTGTGGGGGGGAATTCGCTCTGTTGTCTTGGCTGGGTCCGTTGGTTCCTGGCCCAGACCATTCGGTTTTCCAATGTTCTTGAGTCTGTACCTGGCACTTCAGCCCAAGGTTGGAACCAGAGTAGCAAGACAGTCCACAATCTGTACCACGGAATAGGCCTCCAGGAGGATTGTGTGGTGGGCTCTGGTGACTTTGACTGGGTGAGTTTTCGTTCAGGGCTCATGAAAGATCCAAACCAATCTCATGCATAAAGATCCTGGCCTTACCGCTGTTTGGTCCCCTCCCTTCTTCCACCTTGTTGCCCCAACATATTGACCTAAAGACTCTAAAATGGGCCTTTTACTAGCTTACCCCCTAAATGTCCTGCTGCCTGACAGTCCTCAATTCCTTGGCATGTGCTTGTTACTCCTACCACCTCACCCACAGATCCAATATGTTTGGAGAACTTTTTTCATTTTCTGTTCTCCTCAGATCTACCCCAGGTTAATCTTCCTCTTCAGCTCCTCCAACCGACACATTTTATTAATCCCACCTGTAGCCAACACTTCCTCCTGTGTTCTTCTGTTTACCACTTCGTCCTCTGCTTCTCCATTTGTCACATCCTCCCCTGCTTCTCCTGTCAATGACACATCCTTTGCTCTTCTTCTCTCCACGCCTCCTTAGACCCTGTTCCCTCCACACCAACCTCTCAGGTCCAGGTCTTCATGTCTCTCTCACTCCACTAATCCTACAAGCGCTCCTTTCCCCAACACCTCGTTAACACTTTCTCACTCCTCAAACTCCTCTTCTTATTGTTTTACCACCAGACTTCAAAGTTCTTTCAGGGTCTCATTTGCCCAACTGAGTTCAAACTCGCCCCTTTGCCTTCTCCAAACTCTCAGAGTATGCACTCAGCTGTCCTGTACATTGTAAGCAGGTGGTCCCTGCCCTGCGTTTGGCCTTGCCACAGTAACCTATGCCTTTTTAGGATTATTGTTACAGGTGCATGATAGGTTCTCCATTGATGGTGTTTTAGGAGCAGGCATTATAGCTGATTCAGTGCCAGTCCAGGATGTGGCACAGACAAAGCAAATTAAAGGCAAGTTGCTACATTTGTTTACATTTGGCCCTCGCACATGCATGCCAGAGGTTAAGCTTTGGGCTGTGTTTCAGTAAACATGCTTGCCTGTGGCCTCCCTCTATGTCTATATTATAGTGCAAGGGAAAGCAGATAATTAATATACAGTCATATACGTCTAAAGAAACTACAAAGCATCATCTTATCAGTTCTACAGTTTGCTCATGTTCTGGAATTTCTCTGGCAATGAAAGTTTGCACTGTATTCATAGCATAGGGGATGAGAGCGCAGATGCAGCAACTCCCCTTAGATGGTTTTTCCCCTACTTCCCTTGTGCTGCATTATCTAGATAGGTATTTATCCCCTCACTATCTTCCTCTGCATTTCTCATGTGTCTCCCAAAGCTTGTGTAACACTCATGAAGCAAATCAAAAGTAAATCTCATAGTGGGGAGAACCATAGGGCCTCTCCCACAGCAGAAGTACCAAAATGTTAGCGAGTGTGGAAGATGAGGAAGAGAAAGACAAAGAGAACAATCATGCAAGCATAGATTATGCATAAGAACATTGGCATCCATCTTTGGGGCCATCCTACTACTCGTTGCACTTGTTCTTCGTCTTCAAATGTGCCAATTTCCTCTTTAATAATTTCGAATACAATTTCATCAACATTCTTTATACTTGCAACTGCTCATGTGTTGAATGAAATCTATGATCCAAAAGCCCTAAAAGGTAATTCCACAAGTCCTTAAAGATGTATTTACTGACCCTGTCTAGTGCAAGACTTCATTAATTGTTGCGGAGCAGGAAGCAACATTAACCATGGGCGTGATTGTTCTCTTAATATTTTCCCTTTGACCACTGTGTTTGACATTGGCATTTTTGCTGACCTAATGAGCATTTCTTTGCAGATGGGGTAGCACATGGGGGGACCCATAGTGTATACGACCACTGACATACCAACTGGCGATACTGCCTCACACTTAGAGATATTAGCAGCCATATCAATGCTTTGAAATCTTCTAGGGCACCAGGACCCGATGAAATTTGCAGTTCACTAATGAAATCTTCCACTTGTCGAAAGAGAAAGCATATTGTGCCTCCTATTGTAATAAATATATTAATATTGGCCTACACTAAGCTGCTCGAAAGTCGCTTGCGAAGGAAATCCATGTTGCAAGGTCCTGACCTTAAATCAATGTAAGTCGCCATTTTAGGTCAAACCGCCATTTTAGGATTCGCTTTGTAAAAGTCACCCTGTGAGTTAAAATGGTGGACGATGTCATTTCAGAATACAAAATGGCCGTCTTGACCTCTGTACATAGCTAATATGTAACTTGCCTGCAGGCCACTTGTTGAGGTCGTGAACTGAGACCTTGTCCTTCGTTGACCTGTGTGTAGAAGGATTACTCGTGTAATGAAACTAATCCACGAGCATATGTTGAAACAATGTATTCAAATACTGAACGTAGAACATCTGTTTAAATACATTGTATTAATGTTTGAGAAGGCCTGCATGGAAAAAAAACTTAGAATACACAGTTATTGCATAGGCTTGTTGATACATGTATTAAAGGCAAACCAGTAATATGCGGTTGTTCGAGACTTGGCACGAACCCTAGATCAGTGATGCATTAAATGGAATGTTAACCCGAAGCGGGGCTGGACATCGCGCCCACCAAGTGTATAAATAGCGAATGCATTCTAATGTACAACGTCTCTCACTGAACACACTGAACCACGCTGGAGTTCGTTGTGTTGTACTGAGGGCCAATAGCTATCTGATTTTGCTCTGTTTTTGTAACTGGATTCAGTATAAAATAAAGTACTTTGTATGTTCCTTTGTAACCCGTGTATTTCCTTTTGGGGTACTCAGCCTCGATATTTTGATTTTGTTTTCACAGTTGGCGCCCGAATAGGGACTCTCAAGATTGATGCTGGATTGTTGAAGGTTGACGCACGCTATCGGACCGGGATCGGACGGTGTGACATAAGGGGCCCCACTGAAAGAGATGCGACACCTTAGCAGCGCTGCACGACCCGATCCTTAGACGATAAGCGTGTGGTCCAAGATGGCATCTTGACGAGGGTCCACTTATCGAGGCGGACAGATTTGCCGAAATCACCATACACGAGGTAAGATTAGTTAGGTAAGATTCTTAGAAATCCGATCGGACCTCCTTAGGTTTGGTCAGGTTCCGCAGTGATAGAAAATCTTTGGAATTTAGCCATCTGGCACCACAGGAGGGGTCGCCAGCATGTACTATGTACTGTAAGCATTGCATTGGAAGTATAGTATTTAATGACATTTGGCACAGACAAACCAGATATGCCTCCGAACTTCAGTGGACAATCAATGGTAGTTTTGAAATCCCTCGTATTGAGTATTTAGAGTCAATTCTATTAAAGAAAAAGGCTAGACCTGCAGCATTTGATGTTTTGCAGAATTGGAAAAAAGAAGCGTTGCAACAACTTAAAAGTAGAGAGAAACATGCGCACCGTCATAAAACGAACGCTGAAAAAGTATTGTCATATGATCAGGACAAACAGTCTGAGGCGACTAAAAATATGGATAGGGCTTTCTCACTTGGTATTCAGAAAATCTATCCTTCTAAAGATCTTCATATTTCTGATGAGTTTATTGACAAATTATTAAATGAACGAAGGCCTGGTGCCTCTACGCCACCTCCGTATGTTCCTCTTCCTGCTACTTTGCCTCTTCCTCCTGTTATTCCTGCTCCACCTGTTGCTTTTCCCGTTGTTCTTGCCCCGCCTAATGTTCCCCTTCCTCCAGCTCCCCAACTCTTTTTATCGCACCAGTTATGGTACCTCCATCAAATTTGCCTGCTCGCTCTCTTCCAAGTGGTCCTGAGCCGCTTGTAACCGATCGAGGTGCAGGGTCAAAGGTTGTCACTCGCAATACTGTACCACCGGAGAAGAAACGTGAGTTAATTGCATGGGCTAAGAATTGTATGTGGAAGGATGATCAAGCTAGTGTTTTTGCCACACTTTGTAATATGGATAATTTTCCTGAGAAAAATATTTTTATTGAAGGTTTAGGGATTCAGTTATCTATAATGTAGGGAAGATTAAATAATGCGGATCTTCCCCAAGGGTTAAGGGATCTAAATACTCTAGCGCTTTCTAGAGACACTGTGGAGAAGGTAAATGAGCATGTCGAGAGGTTATTTGGGTATAGAAAGGAGTTAGAAAAGTTACAGAACGAGGATGACGAGGAGGAAAATATGTATGTACAGAAACGGTTCCATCCATGTCGTAAATCGATATCTGAGGAAACGCAAATTTGTAAGAAAGCCGCGATTAGATGGATTTCAGACATATCGATAACTTCAGTTGAGGTATATGACACATACAGTCAATATACGCTAGAAATGCAGAGGAATGTGATACAGGTAATGGTAGAGTACCTGCAGGATGAGTGTGTAAAAAGGAAGATTAGTTGTCCCACAGAGTTATTGAGTATTTACAAGAGAGCTTTTTCAGTTGACACTTCTTCAATTGCTTTAGCGCTCGATTTAGCTCTGTTGCTTAGTAAGCGTTCAGAGTCACCTACTTCTCATTTGCCTATGAGAGAGGTCCCTCCGACATTTGTCCCAAAGGTCGAGGTTGCGGCCTATTCTGCATGGGGTATAGTTGCTGTGGACATTCCCGTACATTATGTATCACAGTTTCTTCACGTCCCGTTTTCACGGCAGGAAGTGAACACCATTAAAAGTCTATTCCTGACATTAGGAAAAATCTGACAGGGTTCTATAAAGAGATAGAGTCCGTTTTGCAGTCCTTAGTGTTCACCTTAGGCGACATTGATTTGTTGTTTCCTGTACTCCTGCCCGTAGATTTGTGGAAACAGGTTAGAACTACAGACGACATACCTGGGTTGGGAGATACGTGGGTTAACATAGCTAGGCTTGACGGAGAAAGATCAGCGGGAGAGAGACCGCCTCAGGTGATACTAACTTTGCCTGACAGAATCGTTGCTAAATTAAAAACCATAATTCCCGAAAAGAGAATTATTTGGGACAAGCTTATGGCCTGTGTCCAAGGAAAGTCTGAGGGTGCTACCGAGTTTTTTAATCGGTTTGAACAGGTATTCTCGGATTTCAGTGGACAAGACCTAGGCACAGAGTCTGGGAAAAGGTTGTTCGTGGATAAATTTGTGCGTGGATTGCTGCCTGACATCCAGTTGCAAATTATGTCTTCTGAGAGCGCTTGGCAGGCAAAATCACAATCAGAAGTACTGCACATGGCTCAGTACTACTGAGAACCGTGTCAATAATGAATAAGATAGGGTTGAAAAACGAAAAGGAGATTTGAAAACTAAAGTGCTATTGCAGCAAATTGTTAGAGGCCCCAGAGGGGGTAGTTCTCAGGTTAGAGGTCAGTATGTCCCGCAGGGGAATGTGCCCTTGGGTCCTGTGAACATTAACCAGTGCGCTAATTGTCACCGAGAGGGTCACTGGCGAGCACAATGCCCCGTCCTTCAACAAAGGTCAAATAATACATTTGGTAATATGGGTAGGCGATCCAGAGGTCGCCTGGGTGTAGGGGGCCCTGGTAGAGGTCAGTTTACACAGGACCCTCAGCAACCTTTCTCGCAGGACAAACAGACTCCGAGTGTGGACACCAGGAACATATTTGATAATCCTTCCGCTGCATATTTATCTGAAGAGCTTCCTTTTGATGATATTCTGTTTCGTTAGGATTGCCCGAAGCAAGGTTTGCAACCTACACCTATTTGCGTCAATCAGAAAGGTCCCTACGTTGAAATGGTGGTGGGAAATAGGAAACATCAGTTTTTGATAGACACTGGTGCACAGAAGTGTTCCACTGATCATTCACGGGTTTCAAACATTCCACTGTCAGGGCAAACCAATGTTTCTGTAGGGTTTTCTGGTACACCAGTTGTTTGCCCGGTTTCTATGCCGGTACCTATTTCTTTGGGTCCCTTTACGGACCATTGTCCATTTCTGTTGACTTTGGATTGCGGAGAGAACTTGCTGGGGTTCAATCTGTTAAAAGAATTAAAAGCAGTGATTTATTGTTCTTCTGATGGAGTACGCTTGACGATTTTGCCACAGTAATTTTCTGCCTCGCAATTCTTGACTAGACCTTTGCCTCCAGAATTCATTAATGTACCAGAGAGCTTGTGGGCTGTCGGCGACAATGATGTCAGTGTTTTACAGATTGAACCTGTCAAGATAGTTTTGAAACATGGAATTGAGCTGCCACGCATTCCCCAGTATAAGATTTCAGTTGAGGGCGAGCAAGCTTTGAAATGTATTGTTTCTGATTTTGTGCATCGTGGGGTGATTGAAGAAATTTCAGGAAGTTTGTGTAACAGTCCGATTTTACCCGTGTACAAGAAAGGCGATAATGCAATTCCATTCCATTTCATAATTGATTTACGTCATTAATAAAGTTGTGGCACCACAATTTCCAATTGTGCCTGATGTAACGACAATCCTAACCATGATTCCAGCTACAGCTACTTACTTTAGTGTTGTGGACCTGAAGAATGTTTTCTTTAGTATTCCTATACACAAGGATAGTAGATATTTGTTCGCGTTCACCTTAGGGGGACGCTCATTCACATTTACTCGTGCACCTCAAGGGTACACAGAGAGTCCTAGCATTTATAGTAGGGTTTTGAAAGAACAACTTAATACCCTTGAATTGCCCTCTACCTGTACTTTGCTTCAGTACGTTGATGATTTGCTTCTAGCTGCTGACTCTGAGAGTGCCTGTAAGGAGGGCACTGTGTTACTACTTATCCATCTAGCTAAGCATGGTCACAAAGCTTCGCTTAAAAAATGTCAATATTGTTGTCAGGAGGTCGCCTATTTAGGCTATCTCCTGTCAATGGAGGGAAGAAGATTGACACCTGAAAGAATAAAACACATTTCTGGCATGTCTGTCCCAAATACACAGAAAGAAGTTAGAGCCTTGATAGGTATGGCTTCTTACTGTAGGTTCTGGATCCCAAATTTTTCACTAGTTTTCAAACCGATGTTGGCTTTGACAAAGAGGGCATTTCTTTGCCATTTCCATGGAACGCGGTACACCAGCAGTTGTTTGACTTGCTTAAGACTGCATTATGCTCTGCACCAGTTTTGGGCACACCAAACTATGAAAAGGCCTTTGTGTTATTTGTGCATGAATGTGATGGATGTGCTTTGGTTGTATTAACGCAGGAACATGGAGGGAAGAATAGGCTGTGCGGTTACTTTTCTTCCGCCCTTGATCCTGTAGCATGCGCCTTGCCAAGATGTTTGCAAGCTGTCGCTGCTGCTGCCGCGTCTGTAAAACAGAGTGAGGGAATGGTTCTAGGCCGTGATCTAACCCTGATGTTGCCTCACTCTATAGATGTTCTACTGAATCAAACTCAAACACAACACCTCACTTCTGCACGGTTGACAAGATATGAATTGATCTTGTTTGCTCCTCACATTCAAATTAAGAGGTTTTTGTGTTCTTAAACCGGCTGAACTCCTACCTTTCCCGCAAGATATTGCTTACGGTGATGAAGTGCCACATGATTGTTTGTATACGACCGAACAAGAGACAAAGGGTAGAAGTGATTTGAAAGATACTCCCTTGGATAATCCGCAAGGAGAGCTGTTTTGTGACGGCTCCTGCTTCAAACTTCCGGATGGTACTTCCACAG
Source organism: Ambystoma mexicanum (assembly GCF_040938575.1). NCBI lineage: Eukaryota > Metazoa > Chordata > Amphibia > Caudata > Ambystomatidae > Ambystoma > Ambystoma mexicanum. The sequence goes on from NC_090935.1 coordinate 1,038,438,912, forward strand.
CTGCTTATGCGATCACTACATTGAGCACGGTTGTGGAAACTAAGAGAATCACGCATAATTCTGCGCAGGCTGCAGAGATTATAGCTTTGACCCGAGCTTGTGAACTTTCAAGGGCTTGCAGTAAATATATATACTGATAGTCAGTACGCCTTTGGGGTGGTTCACAACTTTGGGAGACTTAGGTCGGAGAGAGGGTTCCTAACTTCGCATGGCACCAAAATTCAACATGGCTCCCTAACAGTACAGCTACTCTCAGCGCTTGCGCTCCCTACTCAGTTAGCAGTTATGAAATGTGCAGCACATTGAAAGATTACAGATGATATCGGGAAAGGGAATGCTTTCGCTGATCAGATAGCTAGGCAAACTGCTACCGATCTCCTTACGGAGATGTATGTTTAAAGGGAATCTGTAGATGCTTATGCAATAGATGAGGGTGTTGGGTCTGTATGGGATATCCAAGCAGATGCCACGTTAGAAGAATCCAAAAGGTGGGCTGAGGGCTTGGGGAAGCTTGATGATGACGGGTATTGGGTGGACATAGTAGAAGGGAAATGGCTACTCCCTGACGCTTATGTCATGATGTTGGTCATCATGGCCCACGGTCCTACGCATGTATGTGCCCAGAAGATGACAAATATGTTAGAGAAAGTTTGGGTAAATGACAAAATTTCAAAAATTGCCCAGCGCTACGTCCGGTAATGCATGATTTGCCTGCAACACAATGTGGGAAAGGGGACAGTAACTCCAAGGGGTAGTTTTGGGCCACCCTCTGTACCCTTTGAAGTGATCCACTTTGATTTTATTGAAATGGAACGATGCGATAATAAGAAATATGTACTGGTGGTTGTCTGTGCTTTTAGTAAATGGGTTGAGGCTTTCCCTGTTAAAGATGCTACAGCCATGACTACTGCAAAAATCATGTTAAAAGAATACTTCCCGCGGTTCGGTTTGCCAAGAGTTATCTGGTCGGACAATGGTCCACATTTTGTCGCTGCTGTAATTCTGCAGATATGTACAGCATTACGAATTGACAAACGGTTCCATTCAGCCAGACATGCTCAGAGCGCCGGACTAGTAGAAAAACATAACAGTATCATCAAGAACAAGCTCGCTTAGACGTGTGCCGGCACCAAACTAAAATGGTCGGACGCCTTACCGATCGTGTTGTTATCGATGCGCACAACCCCTCAAACTAAGACTGGGCTCTCTCCATTTGAGGTGGTAATGGGGAGACATGCCAATATTTGGAACCTTCCTAAATGTAACTCATTAAGAAATGTTGAAAATGTATTACTTTCAGATTATTGTAGCCAGTTGACTAAAAACTTGTTTTTGATTTATCACCAGGTACGAGAAGCTTTACCTGTGCGAAACGAGGGCCCGGGCCACAGCATACGGCCTGGAAGTTGGGTGCTCGTCAAATCTTTTGAGCGCTCCTCTTGCCTCGCGCCTCGCTGGCTTGGGCCATTCCAAGTCCTGTTGGTCACACAGACAGCGGTGCGGGTCACTGGGAGAAAGAACTGGATCCACGCGTCCCACATCAAGAAACTTCCTCACCCTGTGCCACACATTACAAAAGAAACAGAACCCCTCGCTGACACTGCAACTAACAATCCTGAAGCAGTAAGTAGCACAGAGAGTGTGTCAGAGAATATCTCTGAGCCCGTGAGGCTTGGGGAAGCTGCCATTTTGTCTCCACACTCTCCACAAATTTTGCATCCGGAAACTGCTATTTCGAATTCAGCACCTTCACTTGTTTCCGACACGTTGCTTCCAGCAGGAAGTGACGACATATTGTTTCCGGATCAATCAGTACCGGGAAAAGTAAGATACAATCTATGACCACGAAGATAGACTTACGGAACGGTTTGGCTGTGTATCTGATAGACTTACGGCACGGTTTTGCTGTGCATCTGATAGACTTACGGCACGGTTCAGCTTTGCATTCGGAGAAGGAAAAGAGTCATCGAGGGCTTGCTTTTTGCCCAAATTTGAGAAAGGGGATTCTGTTGGCTATGGTTGTGGAAGCACTAAGAAGTCGCTCGACCGGGAGGTCGCCAGCAACATACTTTGGAGTATCCATTTGAAGACTACAATGCCTGCTACCGCTACCGCTCGTATGGGACTTGTAAACAAGGGGGTGACCAACCGGGACGATAGACAAGATGCCTGGGCCCCGAAAATGTTTTGCTGTATTTTTATAATGATATTTGGATTTTTAATAGTCGCTGCCTTAGGATTGTGGTACCTCGAAGAAACTCACGCTCTAGAACTTTTGTTGCCTACCGAAAGTGCACCTATTGTTCCTACTCCCTTTGTACATTTGCATACTCTATCCCCTAGGGATTCTCAGCGCAGACAAAGGTACCACAATAACACTTTACTGCTTATCATGAATGCTACGCATGCCATTTTTAATAAATCTAACTGTTGGGTCTGCTCACATTTACCGCAACACGGAGATAAGGGGCTAGGTTGGTATATTCATCCTTTACCGTTGACAACTGCTTGCTATGCTTCTCTTAGAGCACTGTTCTTTGGCCAATGGAATGATAGCATCTCAGGGAACTTTGATGGCACTAATTTGAATAGTTTTGAGAAACGTGTTTTGACTACCCTGGGATGCTCGCTTTTTGCAAATAGGAGTAGACCGAATGTTGCTTCTATTAGGCCTTCTGATAAACTGTCTCGTCCTTTCCAATCTTTGATTTCCTTTAAGATGGCTCCAATAGGCAATAAGGATGCCATGCCTCCTTCTTACACTTTCTTTTTGCATACAGAGGAATGAAACTCAGTGAATGGGAAATTTTCTAGGTTGTGCCAACGTTGCAAATTTGACTCGGGAAAACAGACCTTTGTATGTAGGCGAACCTGTCTACTTTGTCTGCGGTAATGTAGCATTCCCATGGTTGCCCAGGGATTGGCAGGGAACCTGTTATTTAGGGATCCTGTTACCTGGGGTGTTTATAGCTAGTACAAGAGAAGTTTCGAAGGCTCGCCCACGACGGGACGAGAATGGTGACACCCCAGCACAAATCTTGGGAGATATAGCTAAATCAGTTGTGCCATTTTGGGGGCAGATAGCGAATTCAGAAGATATCAGAAAACTAGCGAGAGTACTATAGAGAACCATCAACCGGACCACGGACATACTCTATAATATGACGTTAGAACAAAAGGCGATAAGATTAGTAGCACTTCAAAACCGAATGGCATTAGATGTCATTCTGGCTGAGCGTGGTGGAGTGTGTAAATTAGTTGGGTCCGCTTGCTGTGTTTTCCTACCAGATTCCTCCCCAACTATCTTCAAGGCAATACAGAATCTGCACGTCCTTAGTTCAGAAGTGCATGTTCTTGAGGGAAACTGGGATCTAAGCGCTTGGTTCTGGGACTTCTTGCGATCTTGGGGTTGGAAGGTACTCTCGGTCTTACTAATTATTTTGGGAATCCTGTTGTTTCTTTGTTGCTGTATTCAGTATCTACCTGGTCTGTGTTCGATGCTAGGGGGATGTTGCGCACAAGCGATAGGTTCGATAGGACATAAAGTGTATGCCTCGGATAAAACTTCCAAAGAATATGTGTTGAAAGATATTTTAGCAAATGACCTAATGGCAATAGATATTTCCGATAGTGATTCAGGGTGCATGGACGATGATGCATGGAGTTATTTGCAAAGAGATCCAAAGTAGTTTTTAGCACTTGGCATAGGCCAAAAGGAGGGTTTGTCGAAAGAGAACGCATATCGTGCCTCCTATTGTAATAAATATATTAATATTGGCCTACGCCAAGCTGCTCGAAAGTCGCTTGCGAAAGAAATCCGTGTCGCAAGGTCCTGACCTTAAATCAATGTAAGCCGCCATTTTAGGTCAAACCCCCATTTTAGGATTCGCTTTGTAAAAGTCACCCTGTGAGTTAAAATGGTGGACGATGTCATTTCAGAATACAACATGGCCGTCTTGACCTCTGTACATAGCTAATATGTAACTTGCCTGCAGGCCACTTGTTGAGGTCGTGAACTGAGACCTTGTCCTTCGTTGACCTGTGTGTAGAAGGATTACTCGTGTAATGAAACTAATCCACGAGGATATGTTGAAACAATGTATTCAAATACTGAACGTAGAACATCTGTTTAACTACATTGTATTAATGTTTGAGAAGGCCTGCATGGAAAAAACTTAGAATACACAGTTATTGCATAGGCTTGTTGATACATGTATTAAAGGCAAACCAGTTATATGCGGTTGTTCGAGACTTGGCACAAACCCTAGATCAGTGATGTATTAAATGGAATATTAACCCGAAGTGGGACTGGACATCGCGCCCACCAAGTGTATAAAAAGCGAATGCATTCTAATGTACAGCGTCTCTCACTGAACACACTGAACCACGCTGGAGTTTGTTATATTGTACTGAGGGCCGATAGCTATCTGATTTTGCTCTGTTTTTGTAACTGGATTCAGTATAAAATAAAGTACTTTGTATGTTCCTTTGTAACCCGTGTATTTCCTTTTGGGGTACTCAGCCTCGATATTTTGATTTTGTTTTCACACACTAACGTCTGGTCTGAGGCCCTACACGTACCCTTCTCAACTATTGGAATCCCACAGAAAATTCCTCCATCCTGGCTTGACTTTATGATTGTCCCTGTGTATAAGAGGAGCAATCAGCTGATCCAGGTAACTATCGTATCGTGGCGATGCTAGATGCACTGGCTTAGATCTTTGCCAGAGTATTTGTACAGGAGCTAAAATCATTGGTGGAGGGCTGTAGAATCATCCCCTCAATCAAACAGCTTTTAGGAAGGGGCACAACACTACCACTAATGCGCTGGCCCTTACCACAATCATTCAGCAGGCATCGATGGTAAGACAAACACTGGTCTACGTGGCATTTATGGATTTTAGAGCCACATTCGATACTGTAGACAGTAAGCAACTTTGGGGCAAACTGGCTGGCTGGGACTTTCCGCCTGACCTATTGAGCATGATCATCTCCATACACAAGAACACCCGAGTCAAAATCAGGATGGATCAACCTGGAAGAAACACTGCATGGATAGAAAAACGTAGAGTTCTAAAGCAGGGTTGCAACCTGGCACCTATACTTTTTAATCTCTATCTAGCTGATATGGGCAATGCCGTGACCAGTCCAGCCGCCATCCCCTCTAAACTGTGCCCAGTTGCAATGAAATGGCTGGGATACGCGGACAACATCGCTGTCCTTGATCTGACTCCACGTGGCTTGCAGGCCTCCCTGGACAACCTGAAGGAATACACTGGCTTTAATTCTCTGGTGGTGAATACATCGAAGACCAAAATTATGGTATACTTCCTGACCCAGGAAAAAAAAGCATGTGTAGTGGGAGATGGGCTGAAGACAAATCGAATGGTCAACAACTACAAGCACTTGGGTCTACACCTTGACAATAAGCTACAAGGCACTGAGCACTTACATTCAGACCAGAACCTCCACCCACATTGGCACAATTTGCTCTTTTGCCTACAAGGTATGAGGGTTCTCAATTGATGCACTGCTCAATCCTTACCATGTTAATGTGTATTCTACCATCCATATGGAGAAGAACTATGGCCTATGCAAAACTTTGCAATGGTCAGGAAACTGGAGTGCACCCTGCCAAAAAGGCTAAATTTATGGTTCTTTAGTATCGTGCATGCAATGGATGGGGTTCGCAGAATAACTCTGAGTCTAAATAATCGAACCAACTCAGGAAGATGGCAAAGGTTGCTGTTTTAATAAAAATAATCTAAAACAGGGAAGTTACAACGGACATCAACTGATGTTCGTTCAGTTCTCGACAAATTTCACATAAAAACATCCTGACTGCTGATGTCATACTACGTGGCAAATAAGAAAAATCCTACGAGGGATTGTGATACATTCAAGTGGAACATCTAAGTATACTTTCTATGAGGGCTGGGATTGTGATTGGCTATCTACTGTCAGGTGGACAATTTATGCCTACCTCTAAAACTGTTAAGTACGCAGTATATCATTGGCTCTCAAACTCTAAGGCCCTTCGTTATACAGCATTTACAATTGGTTTGCATGCTCGTGCCATGTCTGGAACATTCGGTTCACTTATCAGCACGTAAGCTCATACCCAGGTGCCAGGAGGTGGACTTGACTTTACCTCTCCACCCAATTAGCACAACATCTCTCATCACCCATGCCTTCTGCCATGCAGATTGTCTTCGAACTTGGCCTTCCAAAGTATCTTTGTCTGTGGGAATATATGGGAGTACAGGCTTTCACTATCGTTGTTCTAGGACTCCAAGCTCAACACTATTTCTATCCTCAGCTCACGTGACAAGAGACTGTGATTCTGGTCTACTCTGCAGCATTTAAATGTCTTAATTGAATAAAACTTGCCACTTTTGGGGTTCTTTCTTTGTCGATTGAAAAGGGATGATTCAATCTTCTGACGTTTATTGCTTTCGAGAATAGATAACCAACCTTGGTTACTTCTGTTTTGATGCCAGGCCAGACATCTCTGCCAGGCTCTTCCTGGATTTTAGCTTATTCGTGCTGTGACACAATTCTCAGCCTTTCTTTTTCATGGGTTTCAGCTTACTAAAATTCATGACACCGATGTCCAGCTTCTATACAATGGTGGCTTCATCTGCAGTCTATTCACTATCTATAGCCAGCTTCTATGATCACTTAGTCAACTTGTGGTTCAGCGTCTGTACAATCATTTGAACAGTCTCATTTCTATAGCACTTCGCATGCATGCAATCTTCTTTTATGCATATTGAAGTTTACTTCGTCATCAGTTAAGATCCATACTTTCTCTTCAGCCAGCATTCTCAGTGCGTCACGCTCGTCTCTTGTGACGTCAATGGCTTCTCTTTCACTATTTTTCATATTTCTTCAGGGAGTTCGTCTCTCAGATTGTCGTCTCTTCAGGGATACATTTGATAGGGTTTTCTCAGAGGATAACTTTTCTCAAACGCTCACTTCAGAATTGATCTAACGATGGACATGACACTAAGCACATTTAAGCACTCACTCAAGGAAACGCTGAATGAGATTAGCTTCAAACAGACATTGGCTAACTTAGTAACTAAAAACCATGCATCTGAATTTTGCTGCCACATCCAGGATCCGTACACACCACCCCCATATAATCAACATTTTATTGGCAACTCCCTTGTCTGGGACTACATTAAACTGAAACTCAACACCGTCAGGCCTCGGGTGTTAAAGGGAGCGGGGTACAGCATACGTAGGGAATGGAGGGAATGACGATTGTGCAGGGCAGGTGCTTTTTCGAAAACAGTAAAATATCTTTTGTTTAGTGTGATGGCCTGGGAACATTGAGACAAGCCATACTGCTGGCCATAGGTATGACGGATGCGGGAAGAGCACAGAGGATGGGAGGTGTTTTTAAAGACAAAACAATGGGGCTCATTACAGGGTTGCCGGTAAAACCCACCCGAAGATGAAGCCAATTGGGGCATGTTTGTGAGAAGTGGTGTAGACTGCCTGCCCACCGTAACTGGAGGGAAATACCAACTCCTTGGCCCTGAAATTTGCAGCGTAAGCAGAGCAGGGCCTGGCATGCAAGGAAATTCGGAGAGGGAATAGGCCAGACAGAGGAGGTTTGGCCGCATCCATTGTGTGTCCCAGTGCAGAGTGGGACATAACGTGCGGTGCCCGTGGTGGACGGGCCGTTGACTTGAGGAGCTGAATGGGACAAGTTAGACACCCCTGGGGAGTGCCGGTGCTGACACCTGTAACAGAAACACATGAGTCGGAGCAACTGTGGTGCCGGACTGCTGAGTCCTGCATACAATTTTCAGGTTGTGGCATCGGTCTACATAGCTCTTGCGCAGTGGGATGCCCGCGTCCCCTCCCTGGTAAGTGGTAGGTGGGGGGAGTAAAACTAAGCAGGGTGAACACCTCTGCACATGGCCCGAGCCAAACCGGGGATGCCCTGGGCCGGCAGATGAGACTAGAGGGCAACAGGTGACCCCAGACTTGCAGAACACCAGACTCCGCTGTCACCGTGCCCATGAAGTGGGGGCGGGCCAGAGAGGCACTCAGTTTGCCTGCAGAGCCATCATGCCGCCCACTCAAAGTATCCCTGCAAATTGGAGTGAAGAAAGGTGACTGTGGAGCAGCAAGTTAAAGGATATCGCTAATGGCACTCCGCCATATTGGGGTCGTTGTCGACCCACAACCGTGGTGCTTTGATCTGCGGTGAATGCTGTGATCCACAAGTGGAGTCCTCAGTGGAAAAATGAACAGAGATAACCAGACTGCTGTGTGGTCCCATGCAGGTGGTTGCGAGAAGCCTGAAACGCAATAGTACAACAACACAGGACTTTAAGAAGGAAGCCGAGACCCTGAGCACCAGACTGCTCGAGAGGGGGTATCCTAAAAAATTAATTCTCTCTGCGAAGAAACGCGCCCAGAATAACAATAGACAGGCTCTCCTAGAATACTCAATTGACTCTAAGAAGGATGAAGATGATAACCTTGTATTCGTCAACACCTTTAGTCATTTGTCTAATAAAATCAAAGCCATGATGCTCAAAAATTGGAACATCCTACAACAAGGCCCCAAACCACTTACTAAACCGATTGTTGCCTTTAAAAGGAGCCGCAATTTGAAAGAACTGATCTCACGAAATGACGTGAGTCTAAGACCCAGCAGACAGACCACGTTGCCCGAAAAATGGGGTATTCCTAAACTGACTGGTCATTCTGCGTGCGGACATTGTTCTTGCTGTAACTCCACTTTTAGGAGTACAGAATTGGACTTGGGCCTCCCGACAACATGGCGTCAACATCAGTTTAGTAATTGTAATTCTAACATGCTTATTTACACGATTTGGTGCCCGTGCAATCGCATGTATGTTGGTAAAACCGAACGTAAGATCAAGATAAGGATTGGGGAACATAAGAGTTGTATTTGTAATAGGACTCTGAATGCCCCCCTAGTTGAGCATTGGATTGAATACATTCACAAAGTGGAAGACCTGCAATGGAACGTGATTCTGAGAATTAACTCCACTGGTGATAGCAATCGAGATAAAATCAAGCTACTCCAGAAAGAACAACATTTGATATTCCTGACCCGCAGTGCTGAGACCGGGCTTAATGAGAAAATCGAGTGGGGTGTGTGAACATGTGATGCCATCCTAGTTGTGTATTTGGTTATCTCTTTGATTAGTCGAGTGAGGCAATTTTCCATTCATTTCAGTCCACAAGTGTCGAGATGGTTGTGCCCTTAGGCACCCTTCGATTTGTGTTCATAATACTTTAGTGTAAGAGGACAGTTACATACCCTGTGACTTGTTTTCTCTGGACTGGTTCTGTTTTTGCCCTCGTGTTGCCTGTGTCTCTTTTTCCCTTTTTCTTTAAACCCCCCCGCCACGTCGAGATGGTGTTTGTGCCGCTTGGCGTTTGGGAGGTGGGTGATTCCTCGAGCTGATAGCCGGGTTGATTAGCGTGTTTTTCAAGGGAGGAAAGAAAACGCTTGTTTTCTTTTTTTGAAAACATACGCGATGTGCGTTGTTGCGCATCTTTTTATGAGTTTTCACCCAATGGGGTTTTGAGACCTTATGGAATTGTTTATTGATGCGGCTCTTTTTTCCTGTGTTAGTCTACGGCCACCAGCTCGCTAGTAGAGCTGGTGAGCCAGGGACTCCATCTACCAGCAGGACCAGCGGCAAATTACACACCTGCAAAGTTTCAACTTGCCTCTGATTTTGACAGGCGAGCGTGGACGTAGCTGTGCTGCCGTTTGGCCAGTACCCATTTAAAAACACCTTTCCCGGGAAGCATTCTTGAGGACATCCTGCTTTTCTCAGGACTTGAGTGCCGACACGAACTGAGAGCCACAACACAACGAGGAGAGCGCAGCTACTTCGCTCTGAGGACTTTTTCAACTCCTAACAATAGGTAATTGCTGGACGGAGTTGTTGCTTGAGGATAGTTGTTAGTTTTCATTTTTTTCTTAAGCAGTATTGTAATTTATTTACTAACACTTTATTGTATCCAGCGTTTTACTGGGTTGATGGAGTATGAGACACCTGTTTAGACCTCTGCCTTTCTATTCTGTACAGGTCTTGCTGTTCCAACATTACTTAGATTTGCTCTCGGTGCTGTTTACCGCCATTGAACGACGGTTGGATGTTTAAGTGTTTTGACCTAACCCAGTTAAAGGATAGTTCCGGGACTTTTTTTTTATTGTCCCTACGGTTCGGCCATGTGATTTTAAGCATAACTCGGTAGATCGTAGCAAACTTTCCTATGGACCTTACCCGACTTTTCGTCCATTGTCGCACTTGAAATCAGCCGCCATTTTCTGATAATCCTATCATTTCCCCCATTCGACCTGGCTCACCTGCTTTTGCGGCATAAATCAAATCCCCCGCCCCTGAGCCTGACATCAGCAGACGCGTACCGCCCATTTCCCAACGCCAAAGCACGTTTCGTGTCAACAATCGCTGCGCTTCAGCTAATGAAGTGTTGCCATGGAAATGGCAGGACGCCTCTTTCCTCAATAAGTATAAACACACCGTTTCACAACACACAGCAGCAGATTTTCGATTCCATTACTCTCTCTGTGTTACTTTGAGTATTCTGTGACTCGTTTCTGTGCTCTGGTCAGCTACCTTCGCCGCTTCTAGGCCTTGTGAACACCTGCACCATCTCTGTAAATTATTTTACTTTCTTTACCACACAATGGCTACAATAATGCCGTATATGTACGAGCCCGAGTACACCGAGGAAGAACTACTGGAAAGGCAAGCACGCGAAAACGATGGGGATTCGAACGGCAGTTGGGAGGACCAGTCAACGGATGAAGAGCCTGGACCATGTCGCATGGACGGCGTCTCAACCTGGTGCACGTGCAATCGGTGCGAGCTAATGCCAACTGAGGAGGAGAACTGCTGCTGCCGTGAAAATTCCGGGTGCTTGGCCTACATTTCGGAAGGCGAGCCAAGTCCGCAATGCATCACCGAGCTGCCAGAGTTTAGGGAAGCCTGCCTCTCACGGACCGTGTTGAGGATGATGATGGTGCTTATGCATGAACTTCGCGGCACTGTTCGTCCGCGTAATCCGAGTAACGAGTAAGTATACTCTGGTTGTGATGTCAGTGATGCCACTACTATTTCATGGTCGTCTCCCACATATAAAATTACATCTACATATCATTCGAATGCATGTAAATTGGTTCCATATTGTGCATTTTCTAGATAGAATTTTTTTCAAAGCAGAATGACATTTTTTACCTGAATCGACAGTGATAAGAAAGTTTTGTCATTTTAATACAGTTCGCATCTTTCTTTTTCACAGGTGGTACAGGCTGGTGGCCTATCGTTGCTTCACTTGGTGGCTTCACGGGAGGCTCGGACACCGCGTTCGGAGAGTAATACCTGCCTGTGCGGTACTTGCCATTAGACAACATTTCCCCAGCGACAGTGGACAATACCGCGGATTTTCCCTGGATGTGCTGCAACCGGAACTTTACAATGTGTAATGTTTATTATTTATGTTCAATTGAAATTAAGATCTAAAATAAAACCCAACATATATTTTAACAATGGTTGTTTTGATTTTTTAAATGAATCTAGTGTGTCTCCATTGAATAGTCTTCCTGTGCCTTGTCACACCACATGTCTCCGGCCAGCATCCTCCCTCACGCTGGCCGCCCACCTTCAATCCACATAACCGTTGAACCCATATGCAGCAGACATACATATGTTATTTTGCGGGTTGGCATCAAGCCTAGGCATCCAGGGTCTCCAGGGTGAACTGCACCCATATATTCTCCTGGGACGGTGAGGTATTTATAAACTCACCCCCCTGCCTTCCATGTACTAGATCCTGCAGCCTGCCTCTTACATGCAGTTAGATGGCCTCTCCTTGGTGAGGCCCTGCGGCAAACGAGTCTTGTCTGCACGACCACCGCCCCAATCCACCCCCCGCCCTATCAAAGGCAGTTCGCACCGGGGTACTTGCGCTGGCAAGTGGAGCTGTCAGGGAGCGATAAAGGCCAAGAGGTGCCAAAGACCATGTACACTTCAAAGTGGTCTATGGAGCATGGGTTGTTGTTCCCATGTCTACCTCCAGACCCCGTGTCTCCTGCCAAGCATCCCCCTCACGCTGGACAGCCCCCTGCAATCCACATAAGTGTGTCTCCATTCACGAGTCTTCCAGTGTCTTGTCTGCACGACCACCGCCCCAATCCACCCCCCGCCCTATCAAAGGCAGTTCGCACCGGGGTACTTGTGCTGGCCAGTGGAGCTGTCAGGGAGCGATAAAGGCCAAGAGGTGCCAAAGACCATGTACACTTCAAAGTGGTCTATGGAGCATGGGTTGTTGTTCCCATGTCTACCTCCAGACCCCGTGTCTCCTGCCAAGCATCCCCCTCACGCTGGACGGCCCCCTGCAATCCACATAAGTGTGTCTCCATTCACGAGTCTTCCTGTGTCTTGTCTGCACGACCACCGCCCCAATCCACCCCCTGCCCTATCAAAGGCAGTTCGCACCGGGGTACTTGTGCTGGCAAGTGGAGCTGTCAGGGAGCGATAAAGGCCAAGAGGTGCCAAAGACCATGTACACTTCAAAGTGGTCTATGGAGCATGGGTTGTTGTTCCCATGTCTACCTCCAGACCCCGTGTCTCCTGCCAAGCATGCCCCCTCACGCTGGACGGCCCCCTGTAAACCGCATAATGCCACGACATATACACGTCATTCATTCACAAACACACCCCTGTTTCGAATTCTTTATAACCCACTTCATATTTCTAATGAGAACTTCTTTGCACTTTGCTAGTCAACCCGTGAAGGTGCTGGTTATCTGCTCTTCGTCTCTGTGAACTTCCGTGACCACTTCGAGGAAACTCGTCAGTTTGCAACCTGTGAACTGCTCCCTGTTCTACGACAAGAAACTACTCTGATCCCGGAATCTAACTGTTTGTTCGTCAAGGTAAGGCCATGTACCATAATCATTTTGCGTCCAATTTCTTTTCGTTCAAGACAGTACATGCAAGGAACTAGTCACATGTTCTGAGTCTAGTCAAATTATCTTTCTATTTTTTTAAAGTTATTCAAATACTTATCCGCATGTGAATAACGTGTATAGTTCCAAGAACCAAAACGAACCTTGCATTGAACCTTTTATGTGTCATTTAATTTTTTAACACATTGGTATTCATAGAGAATTGTTGATCTTTACTTTTCAGAACTTTCCACAATGCCTGCCTGTTCCATTGGCGGTTGCCCTTCGAAGACCCATAATAAATCTGAAGGTACTATAATGCATGTTTTCCCTAAGACAATAGATCAGATAAGAGAATGGGTCCGATATTGCGGATATCCACCGTCTGAGCTTGAAAGTAGAGTCCTAGAAGTCTTTGCGGACAAGAGGGGTGATCGATACCGCATCTGCAGCAGGCACTTTAGCTCAGACATGTACTCCACATCAATGCTAATAAAGAATAACACACCGCGAGTTCGGCGAAAATTGCTCTCAACCGCTATTCCCACTCTATTCGTCCACATCCCTCCACTGGTGAGTCAAGTTTACGTATTTATCTCTCGGCCTTGCGGTAGTGTGTAGCATTAGCTAACAATAATTTCCCCATTTATGTATCCACTCAATATGAAGGCGGAAGATTCTCCATCCGTGTCGTTATTGCAGTCATCAGCCACTTCAAGCGCCTATCGGGTAATCTTACTTGGCTATTCTGCCACTGACTTCTTTTAGGCATGTAAATCAATAGTTTTAATTGATCGTGTAATTATTTTACCTAATGGTACACCCTTGTACTCGTCCTCTAGTCTTTGTTTTCAGTTATAATTATTGTTATCCAAAATAATGCAAGTACTGTCTTTCAGGGAGATGCTGAGGAGTCCAACGTATTGACGACAACCGTTGATGTCACTCAGATGCTCGAGGTACGTTTCCGAACAGTTCCATCGATGGAGATCATCAGATCTTGCATTCTTGTAGCGTGATTGTTACACACAATGTTTCTTTCGTTTTTAGCCATTGATATGTCCTTCTGTCGTCGCCCTCCTATGTGTCTTCTTTTTTCAATATTGTGTTCATTACTAATGAAAGTCCTATGTTTCAGGGAGTCGATGGAGCATTAGTCCAAGAAGAAGGGGGAGCATGCAGTTACGGGTCGGCGCAACAGCTTGCAGAAGTGTGCACCGCAGTTACATCGTCCCTTGATGTTCTTATGCATTTCGAGGTATGGATACTGACAGTTCGATCAAGCGAGATCATATGACGTGATTACATCCGCTATACTTCCTTCTTTATTAACGCAAGTACTATGTTTCAGGGAGATGACGGAGCTTCTTCTACAAGAACATCACCCCTAGTAGTTGATGCAGATCTCTGGGTGGTGACACTTCCAACGATCGAGCAAATCGAATCATATTTACATATCCATTATTTATTTTAGACAACTGATCATTTGTGCAGGTCTATTTAGATGAGCCGTTGACGCCAGCACAAAGTTTATGTTCTTTTTAACAAAATAGAAAACCATACTAATGCAATTACTGTGTTTCAGGGAGTTACTGAAGCATCATCTTCAATAATATCATCAATGGAAGTCTATGAGGAGCCCGAGGTATGGATCTTGACAGTTCCATCTAACTAGATCAACAATGCGTGAATAATTGTCGTTTGAATGTTCTACACAAAGTGTTCATTCGTGTTTTGCTATTGAGATGTACGTGGGTATTGGTCCCCAAGTACATTTTGTGTTTTCGATATTATTATACATACTAATGAAAGTTCTATGTTTCAGGGAGTCGATGGAGCGTCAGTGCGCGATGGATGTGCTTATCATGAAAATATAGTCGTTGCAGCGCAAGAGGAAGTGGAGACATGCACACACGAGTCGGAGCAACAGCGTCCTGATGTTGAAGTTCGAGGCAAGAAAGTTTCAGAGAAAAGAAAGCAAAAGAAGGTTAGTGTCCTGGTCACTATATTATGTTGTTTTTCACTGTTAATAGTTCAATACTGTAAGTTGTGTTTAAACTGAACATCCCTTTTCCAATCTGTCCTCTAGTTGCGAGTGGGTGTACGAACTAGATCTACACAGACAGTGAAGCGGACGAGAGATGTTGCTTGTCAAACCTTTTGGCAGGGACTTGAGACTGGAGATGCATCGTGCCAATGGGAAGAATATGAAGTGATTGACAACGGAGCTATACCACATCCAGCCATTGATAGTGAATGTCCTCCTGGTAGTTCGGGTGCAGTCGGAGATCAATTCACAGAATCCACACCCGCAAAAACTAAGACCGCAAGAAAGTTGAAGAAATTGTTTTATTCACCCATCGCCGGAGAAGGAACAGATGTTGCAATGGAAGAGAATGAAGTGGACGACAATGAAACACCATCAATATCACTGAACATAGCGGAAGACGATATCAGAGATTCTACCTTTCATGTGAGTGACATGTCCTCAACGTTACAGGCCGAACCAGCTGGGATGCAGAGTGACAGTATAAGGAAAGAGGCCAAATTCATTGTATTCGATAGTTGTTTGATTGATATTATTATTCGGATGAAATGTGGGCATTCGGTTGGTGGGGAAGTATGTGGGGAGCCATTGATTAATGTGACTCGTGCAATTCGAGGCACTAACCTTAAAATACATGCCACCTGTACAAAATATCATCCTTTCTCATGGTCTGCACAACCCATCCTGGGGCAACTGCCAGCAGGCAATCTACTTTGTGCAGCGGCTGCACTTTTTAGTGGTTCAAGTTTTAAAAAGTTAGAGTCTTTCTTTCAGTTTGTGGGAATCCATTTCATTGCGAAAACTCAGTTCTACAAATACCAAACCGATTATCTATTTCCAGCCATTAGCGAAGCTTGGAGAATGGAAAAAATGTCTATTGATAGTACATTCGCGGGCAAACGGTTCAGGCTAGCCGGTGATGGACAGTGCGACAGCCCAGGATTTTCAGCCAAGTACTGCACCTACCACTTTCAGGACATGGACAGTAAGAAAATTGTGAGTTCGGTGGTCGTGCAGGTGTCACAAAGTACATCCTCAGTGGCCATGGAGAAAGTTGGCTTTGTAGCATCATTGCAAGAACTACAATCGCGGGGAATGGTGATCGACCTGATAGCCACGGACAGACACGTTTCAATTGCCAAGACAATGAGAGAAGAGTACAAAAATATAAATCACCAATTTGACGTTTGGCATCTTGCAAAAACAATCAATAAAAAAATGTCGGCTGCAGGTAAAAAAAAAGATATGCAAGGTATTTCACAGTGGTCCAAGTCAATCAGCAACCATCTTTGGTGGAGCTCAAAAACATGTGGAGGGTCGTTGGAAATTCTACTGGAAAAATGGCGGTCAGTAATGCTACACTGTATCAACGTTCACCACTGGACCACAAACCAACATTTCCACAATTGTGAACATGGCCATTTGTCCACAGAGGAGGCACGGAAGAAGAAGTGGTTGATTCCTTCATCACCCACTCACAAAGCCATTGAAAAGATTGTATTTGATAAAACTATAACAAGAGATTTGAGGGGACTCACGGAATTCTGCCAAACAGGAGATTTGGAGGTGTTCCACAATATGTGCCTAAAGTACAGGCCAAAACGATTGCATTTTGGCATGGAGGGCATGATAAATCGGACTCTTCTAGCGGTCTTGGCACATAACCATAATGTTGGCCGTCAACAAAGTAGGACGACCGGAACTTTAGGGACGCTTCGCTACAATAAGGCCTTCACTAAAAGAAGTAAACAATGGGTGATCAAACCAGTG
Organism: Ambystoma mexicanum; assembly: GCF_040938575.1. Lineage (NCBI taxonomy): Eukaryota > Metazoa > Chordata > Amphibia > Caudata > Ambystomatidae > Ambystoma > Ambystoma mexicanum. The sequence continues at coordinate 1,038,455,708 of NC_090935.1, forward strand.
TTTGAGGATATGCAATATGAGTTTATTGAGAGACTTATTGTTGATGTCCTAGATAGGCACATACATGGAGTTGTGAACGAACCTGTGCAGGGGACAACTGCATTGCCACCCAACATTGCCTCTGTTCCATGTCCACCTAAAGCAGAGCTCATTGAGAAATACACATCACGGTTTAAATGATTGTCATTTGATTGTCTGTTCTCTCGAGTCTCCTCATGTCGCAGGCCCATTGAATATGTGTATCTATGTAATGTGTAAATAAAAGTGATTGCTCAGTGTACATGCAATGTGTCTCTCCACCCTTGCCCCTCCCTTCACCGTGCAGTAGTGCGAACCACCCGGGTGTCACCTGTGACTTTGCTCTCGAGTCTCCTCATGTCGCAGGCCCATTGAATATGTGTAGCTATGTATTGTGTAAATAAAAGTGATTGCTCAGTGTACATGCAATGTGTCTATCCAACCTTGTTCATTTGCGCATTAAATTAAACCAAACAGTAATATAAATCATTTTTCAAAAAATATAGAATGTCTCCGTATTTATGGTTCTCTGGGGCTGCAAAGCACGCAGACAAAATGCAAAGATGGAGTGTAAATTTCAAGTCCTGTGAGATGGCCTTACACTGAATGTAGCTAACTAGGAATGTGTGCTCGTTCAAAGTGAAGGTCAGCTGCTTTGATTTTTTGCTCGGGTGCCGGAATGGCCCACGACTCAGTATAAGGTTCTATTGTTATTTGACCTTGACAGGCCGGGACCATCCCGAAAGACTTCTTTTTGGGGGGGTGGTGCAATAACGTAAGAAACGATAATGAATAAAATTTCAGAAACGATAGCCATTTAATGTTCGTTCATTAGAAGAAATAACGGCATAGAAGGAGTGGTATTTCGGGGCTGCCCTACGCACAGACACAATGGAAAATGCAAATATAATGTAAGTAACTCTTTAGATGAGTTGATACCGCAATTTAATTACTATACAGTAGCTTTAAAGACGGGTTAAGTTGTACTTGTTCGTTCTATGTGGCATATTGTTTTGTACCGCGCACTATCTTGAGGAGAACCATCTCCTTTTACGGAAGCACCTCAAAACCTTCCTCTTCGCTTCTGCTTTCTCTCTCCCTCTCCCCTGCTACAACTGGTCCACTGTCTGCGACCTCGGTCCTGGGCCCTTCCACTCTCCACCTGCACTGCCTCCCTGTCAACCCCTGCACTGGGGGACTGTCTCAGTATCCTACAGCCCCCCCTTGACGTATAATACCCAGTTGCACTGTCCTAGCTATGAAATAATTTCCCGACCTAATATATAAAATGAATAATTTTAATAAAGATCTGATGGTGAGACTAATTTCATTTTTTATGTTTTTCAAACAGGTACATCATTCATTATTGTATGTGTCACGAGTACCAGACACCGGCGGATGGCTTTTTTAACCGCCAGTTGCTTCTCCGCGTGAACAACGTTACCACCCTGACCATTTTATGGGACGATCGCCAAGTACAAGTATGCCCTTACGCGGTACTAACGCCTAGATGCAACATACAGACCGTTGTGGTGGCCTAGTGCCTCGTTGTTGGAACAGCCATGCGATTTTCAGTGCGACCGAAGAGCTTATTTTATCGTAAACCAACACCCTGTGTACTGCACACGAACATCGCTTGCCTCAAGACGAACTATTTTGGATCGAGAGCAAAGAAAAATGCAAATCGCTGAATATTCTCTAAACATTTGATGTCCAATAAATGTACTTTGCCAAATGTACAATCTTGCCGTTTGCTTTTAAACCACAGTTTCATATTCCGAATTGTGGCGCTGTATTGTGAGATGATCTAAGACCCTGTGTACAGCAAAGGAACATCGCGTGCCTCAAAACGAACTTTTTGGAACGTGAGCAAATAAAAATGAAAATCGCTGAATATTCTCAAAACTTTTGATGTCAAATAAATGTACTTTACCAAATTTACAATCTTGCGGTTTGATTTAAAAGTACAGTTTCATATTCCGAATTTTGGCGCGCTGTGTTGTGAGCTAATCTGTGTTGATTTCCGGGTTCTGTGTGGAGTCGCGTAGAAGACGCCTGGGCGCGTTTGCCTACGCAGCACAGTCACGTCACGGATAGAGGCGGGGAATATGAATGTTTTGATAAAGTCTGTTTCAGGGGCGGGGGATTTGATTTAGTGCCGCAAAAGCAGGTGAGCCAGGTCGATGGGGGGAAATGATAGGATTATCAGAAAATGGCGGCTGATTTCGAGTGCGATAATGGACGAAAAGTCGGGTAAGGTCCATAGGAAAGTTTTCTACGATCTACCGAGTTATGCTTAAAATCACATGGCCGAACCGTAGGGACAATAAAAAAAAAGTCCCGGAACTATCCTTTAAATTCTGGGTGCATCTTTTTTCAACTGACCGACTAAACATTGTACAGGTACGATTTTAAATTATTTTTCGTACACTGTACTAATATGGGCACGACACTGACGTCTATGATGTTTATGCATTTCCTCCTCTCTTGATTTTATTAACAGTTCTTCTTATTTGGAGGGGAGCGGTTGTTGCTGGCCTGTCTGTATTTAACAATGAGATACATGTTGGGATAAGTCCAACTGAGAGCTAAACCAACCTAAGGAGGTATGAACCCGTACAGACGTCTGTTTTGTTTTTGGTTCGAGGGGGACTTGTTGGCATCCGGAGATTGTATTATTCTCTCCTGATTATAGGGGTTGGTGCACAAACCTATAATATCATGATGTTTTCCAATACCCCACAAGTATGATGCTGTGGGAACCCCAGATACAGCACCGTTCCTATGTGGGACGTTGAGTTTCGTTACTCTGCCCTGAGCTAGAGGGTAGATGTGTATGTGGGGGGTGAGTTAGATCGAGAGAGTGATTATGTTTTTATAAATGACCAACCTAACTCCAACGATGTGGAATAGTGTCTTTTCCTTTTCTTTTCCCCTCCCCATTTGTCTCTACGGTGGGTTCTTTCTGTCTTGTTGTGCTTTTTCACGACTATGGGTAGAAGACCTTTAAATTTTAAATTCAGCTATGATAATGGCATTAGATTCACGATGTGTTATAGGGATTGGAGCTCTTTTATTGACGTTAAGTTTACTCCACAGAATTGTAGTTGTTAAACATTCTGGTGGGACTAGAGTCCATTTGTTGAGACCCTTACTTACCCACACCCAAATATTTGATTGTTTACAGGTGGCAAGCATCTTCCTTTGGCCGGTTCAGTAATCGAGGAGTTGGTGATAAGAGTAATTAAACTGCATCTACCATGCCAGTTCGCCTTTGAACCGTGGCAGCACAACAACAGTGCATATCGGCGGCTAGCCCTGGACGATGCCAGGAGGTTCTGCCTAGCCTATTTTCATAAACAAAATGGCCATTGAGCCGTCTCTCTTTAGCTTCTAAAGTTATACAAACTACTGTTTTCTTGTGAATGGTGTCTGTCCTTGAATATGAGCCCCTGATGAATTTCCTTTGACTCTGGTTGATGAATGTGTATGAGGAATGAAACATGTTGGGTTGTTTGGGTATGATGCAGTGTGAGTACTTTGGTGCAATTTAGTGTGGAGCACAATGTGGGCGAATCAGTTGACCCTAGGTTGCTCCGTTTGATACAACCATATATTTCTCTGTGACTATAGATTCCTTTCTGTATGTTGTAGGGTGGAACCCGATTACTGTTGGTTCCCTTTTATGCCACTGCAATTCATATAGTATTTGTTTGAGGTTGTCTGGTGCACTGTTTACATTTTTTCATTGTATTGTGTTTATGAAATATGAATTGTTCCTCTGAAGAATTCTCTGTTTTTAATTATTGATAATTTATTGAATAAAACATTTTTATACTGTGATAAGATTTCCTTTTTGAAAGTTCAATGAGTAGCACTAACCAGGTCATGTGTTCCTATACTCCGCTGTGGAGAATATTATGCTCTTGATGTGTAGTGTAGGAGACCAGATCTGGCCTTAGACAGATGCATCACCTGAATAACACACTGTTCACCGAACCTTCTGTATTTTTGTAAAGGGTTGTTTCCCTAGTTTGGAGGGGTGTTTGGTGTAGCAGTATAAATACCCTCCTACCTCTTCTTGTGTCAGTTGGCTGCGAGAAGCTGTGCTGTCCCTAGAGGCATAGAAGGCAGACGAGGCTCAGGCACCTGTCCCAGACATTGCAAGAAGAGAAGACATTTTTAAAACACTCTGAAGTGAGCCCAAACCAAACGACCTATGGTGAAGAAAAAGCACCAGCAGGAGACAAGTGGGCAGTTTCTGGGCAGCCATCACATGAATATACAAAAATACTGGGAGCTTACACGGTGTACAGTGTTGGAGTATCATCTGATGCAGTAAACTTGTGCTCAATTGCCTGCTGGGCAGGCTTTGCAGCTGTCAACAGACACATTACACCTGCCCATAAGCCTCAGGTGGCTTCATCGGATTTCGGGAGGTGTCGGATCTCTTCAGGCTCTCATTCTTACCTAGGCCTGCCGGGCAGATGTAACAGTGAGGCGGCTGCCCCTTGCAACATTGGCCCTGTGACCCCCCGGATCAGTGTCCACATTCCGGGCCTTCTCAGCGCAGGTGGAGCATGGGTTGCCGGTACTCTTCCCACACCATTAATACCAGGGGAAAGCAGGGAATAAGGGACAACTGTGGGCAGATGTGCTTCCCCAGGTGGGTGTAACCTGGGACGAACTCTGCCAACATCACAGAGGGATAGGGACCTCCGCAACTGAGGCTGCAGCAGCCGAGTACCACATACTACCTATTACATGATGTAATATGGCTCACCTGCTCCTTCCCCCTTCCAGATAAGTCTCCTTGCAGTGTAATTTCAGACAGGGTGGGCAGGGCGGACCCTACGTGCTGCTGAGAGCCAATATAGTGGGCCACTACATCCAGGGTCCACGTCTACAAGGCCATTGGCCCCAATTTAAGGGAGAGGAGCACATACCAGCCCAAGGGGACATGTCACGCACAAAGGATTATGGGCCTTGTGACCATTTTGCTGAGGAGCTACTCTGCAATTGGAGCCGGAGGCACACTTGGCTTGTGCTATCAACCCTTCACAGTGAGGAATTGTGGATCCGTCCAGCCACCAGCATCTCTTTTTCGAAATTGAAGTGAGTAGTGCCAGTCCAGCCTGCACTTTCTGAAGACCATGACAAAATTACCACTGGTCTGAATTTCCTTTCTCGTGCATCTGATTTGTCCGCATCTGTCTTGCTGCTAGGCCACCTGGTGAGTTTTTCATGCATTGTGCAGTCTCTCCGTCCCTCTCTTTCTCCCCCTTTCCACCTCTCTGCTCCCCCCCTCACTGGGCTCTCCATCTCCCTTCAACTACTCTAACTGCTTCTCTATCACCTATCCTATCTCACTTTCAAAGTCTAGAAGGAAATAATTCAAGAAAGATCTCCTGGTCTCCAATGCAGGCCTGCCCATCGCTGACACCTATCGCTGACACCTATATCAACGATTCTTCCAGGCAGACTGTCACCGATATCCTCTTTGCCGTTCCCTCTCTGGACCTTTGTATTCCCCATATGGTCTCAGTCCCCTGCCCTTTCTCTTCTTTGCCCATTAATGGTGGAACCCGATAGGAAGTACTCTTGGCACACTTCCCATCCTCTATGTCTACCAAAATGGCACTTTCGTGGCTCAGGGCTCTCAGCCCAACCTCCTCCTTCTTGATAGTCGTCTTTACATATCTTATCAACTCCTCCCCCTTTTACTGCCACTCCTCCTTCTGACACCCCTACGGCCCCTTTCCCACCACCGATGGGTGTACCATATTCCTGTAGCCCTCCTCGGAAGACCTTCAAAGGTGGCAACCAGCTCCACTTAGCTACCATCAACTCTCGCTCTGCAGTTAAAGACTCCTCTGACATCTGCCACCTACTTGAAAACTTTGAACTTGACGTTCTCGCTCTCACTGAGACATGTTTAACTTCCAGCTCTGTCACTGTTTTTGACACACTCCTCCCAGAGGGCTACAAGATCCTCTCTAAGCCCAGGCCTAAATAGCTTGGGGGTGGCATGGCCCTGATCCTCCCTAAATCGCTCCCTGCTACTATCACATCCACTCAGACCTGTGCTTCCTTCCAATGCCTTTTCTGCAGGCTTTGCGTCTCTCCAACCTTATTGTTGTCTCTTGCCACCATCTATAGGACCCCTGGTCTGGTCTCCCTCTTGTTTTCAGAGTGTTCTGACCTCACCGCTTCTCTCCTGGCCTCCATCTCCAAGCATCTCTACCTCAGAGACTTCAATATTCACCTTGACTTTCCTGATGCAGCCTCTGTGACTCTCTCTCCCTCACCATTCTTCCCTCCGGTCCGACACACTCAGCCAGACACACCTTGGGTGCTCTCATCTCAGCAGACATCCCCATCTCCTACCCTCTCCCTGTGGCCTTCTCCTGGTCTGACCCCTGGTCCTCCTGTCCCTTCACCTGGATCTCTTGGGTCCCACAGCTAAGCCTCTGCCCTCACAGCCAGTCTCATTCTCCCACATTTGACTAATGAAGCAAGTGTCTGTTGCAGCTTTTTCCACCACTTTCGTTCTGGCCACTGACTCTCACACTGACACAGCCCTAGCTAACCTTCACATGTCCATCTCCAACACTCTGGGCATCCTTGCCCCTGTCATGAGGATCTGCATGAAGCCTTCCTCCAAACGGAATAACTGGTATAATTCCAACATAGCCTCTCTGAAAAGCGAGTGCAGAGTTGCTGAGAGGAAGTGGCAGCACTCAAGCACATCCTCTGACAGACTGGCTTGCTGCCTGTTCCAAAGGCAATGCAGACTCTCCATCAGTTTGAAGAAGACGGCCTATATCCAAGGCTGCATCTCTGGCCACAAACAAAACGGCTGAACTGTTCAAAATCTGCAAGGAACTCGACAATCGTTCTGCAGTCTCCAACTCTCGTCTGCAATCCCAATCCTTCGGCAATGCACTGGCCTCTCACTTCATGACCAAACTCAGGACATCCTGTCCTCACACTCCTCTTCACCCGTCCCTTCTCCCTCACCCAGTCTCAGGACTCCCTTGGCCCCACTCTCCTCTTGCCTCACTCTCCTCTTTCTCGCCCATATCACTGGATGAGTTCTCTTGCCAAGTCCTCTCTATGTAAGTCTCCTTCAAACAGGTACTCACCTGCTCCTCCAGAACTATCAAGAACAGCATTGCACCCCTTACTGCAGCCTTGGCTGATTTCTGCATCACTCCTTTGCCACTGTCTCCTTCCTGATACCCCTAAAGCACACCCTTGTGCACCCTCTCTTCCAAAAGCCTTCTGCTGACCACTCCTGCCCGGCTAACTACAACCCTACCTTCATTGCCCCCTTCCTGGGCAAATCCTTGGAGAAGCTGGTCATCTTCCAGATGAGAACCACACTGAATCTGTTGGTTGTCTCCACAACCACAAGTCTGGCTTCAGAGCAGCCTGAGGCATAGAAACTGCACCCTTGAACACCCGTGAAGACTTGCTTTCAAATCTCGATTCCAACTCTCCTTCCATTCTCATCCTTCTTGACTTTTCCTTTTCCTTTGATAGGGTTATTCATGCCACCCGTATAAATCCGCTCCGTGTTACCCTTGGCATCATGAAACAGGGACTGGACTGGCTGATCTCCTTCCTCTCTGAATGACCTTCCCAGGTTCAACTGGGCCCTTTTCTCTCCCCCATCACACTCTCCACCTGCAGTGCCCTCAGAGCTCTATCCTCTCGCCGTGGCTCTTCAACATCTTCCTTGCCCCTCCAGTCCATTTGATCATTGCCTTGTCTCCTCACTTCCAGTGTTATGCAGACCACACACAGCTCTCCTTCAAGCTTCCCTCCACTGCCTCCTTTTCTTCGTCTCTCATACCTTACTGTCTGACTGCTATTCAGGCATTGTGTCCTGCTAATGATCTCTGCCTTAATGCCAGTAAGACTGCAACATCCTCTTCCTCAATCTGCCTAAATCCTCCCTTTGCCTCCCTCAACTAATCTAGACTAGGACTGCGAGACGTAGCCTTGGCCTCAAGCCCCGGGACCGCATCTCTCCAGCCCTAAAATCTCTCCACTGGCTCCCGGTTGTTGCAAGGATCAAGTTCAAGACCCTCTGCAATACCTACAAGGCTTTCTGGGGCTTGCGACCCTGCTACCTCCCACTCTCTCTCCCTAAATACTCCCCAGCTAGAGCCCTTCAGTCTTCTATCTCCAAATCTCTGCAGATCAGATGTTTTTCCAAGCAGCGAGTGGTGGGTAGATCTCTGTCTTTTGCAGGTGCCTCCCTCTGGAATGGCCTACCTGCCCCTCTCAGGCTTGAGCCAGATCTCCCTAAGTTCCGGAAGCTCCTGAAGACCCTCCTTAACTCTTCTTCCTTCCCTCTTCCCCTACCCTGCTAATGTCCCCATCTGCCACATTTGTTGACTGGCTGTCAGGTTCCTTTTGAGTCATACAGGGCACCAGGACCTCCCCGCCCAGTCTACCCCAGCACTCCATTCTTCCCGGACCACCTCACGCAAACCTGCACTTGCCCTACCGGATTCCCGCCCCCTGTACAAGCCTGATGGGCCCTACACCCCTACTGAGCCCGATCCAGCCTTATCTTCACACTTAACATGTGGAACCTCATCCCCTGCACCCCCTGCTTCCCCTAGTACTTGTCCACCTTGCCCCTCCTATCACTCCCCTAGCCTAGAGGCCCTTTCCCTCCCTGCGCCCCCACCCCATCACTTGCGTGATCTCCACTCTTCCCTTCCGATCTTAGCATTAACACATTCCGCCCTGACTGGCACTCTGCCCCCCGTCCACTACATTTCTTGTTACTGCACTTGCACAATCCAAATGACACACGACCTAGTAGGATCATTTTTTGTAATTCTTCATCCCTTTCCCCCCTAACCACCCACGACCCCTTTCGTCTTGTGATGCCTTGAAACATCATTTGCTGTATAGGTGCATTATGAATGCCCACTAAATAAGTAAATCATTTTTTTTGAAATACCTGAAATAGATTTGCCTGAATCAGGTACTTTCCCTGCAATGAAGTATTGTAAATACTTACTAATACATGAAATTCAAACCATTTGTATAACATTACAATTATTTTTTTTACATTTCATAGGTTAAGGAGTACTGCAAAGTAACACTCCACACATAATAATGTGATACTTCTGTAGTAGTGTATTGTTCCATGTTATGTGGTTATATTGTGCTATAAACAAGCCATCATTCTGGCTTCTGGCCAAACATCAAACTATAACTCTAGGATTGCTAATGCCAAATCTAGGTCAAATGATCTTTTCTCTATTTTAAAGGATTTTGAAGGGAAAAGGGTGGAAGATTAGAGATACCAAAAGTGATTTATGGAGACAAAATATAAAATGAACAACAAAAAAGAACCATAAACTTCCTCCGACTCCTGCATCTTGACTAATTATCAATAATCAGAACCATGTGCACTCCCTGAAGTCATAAAGCATATCAACTTCTTATAAACCAAACCATACTTTTTTAAGAACAGAACATCATATTTTATTATTGACTCATCCTGAGTCTCTGTTTTTTCTTTTTGTATTAAAGCATATATAGCACATAAAATGCATAAACAACATATGCCACAAACGATTTTATCACATTGGACATCTTTTCATGTAGACACCATTTAATCTGGGTTCAAACAAAAAACAGTACTGTCATATACAATGCATCAAAGAGTACCAGCTCATTTGATTTCTGACTGGTATTGAAACGAACAAAGAAAAATAGATCATTCTTTTGTTGATTATAAGGTGCTTGCTACCTATCACCTCAACGGGTGTTTTATTGGTGTTAGGGAGAATTCTCTGTTTAGGCTGAATTTCCTAACCTAGTGAGTCCCCCAGCAGCTTTGCTGGATTTCTGGAGTTTGTTTTTTTCCATCCTGCCAAGAGTGAGACTCTTTTTCTCTCACTCTTGGACATGAATGTGTGGAATTCCTTTGAATGTCAATGTGTTCTATGGGCTATGGGGTCTTTTACTCCATAGGGTCTCATATGTTTGCTATGTGTGTTACACTGCACCCTCCGTGCCGTAGCACTGGGGCGTCCTAGCGGACCCCCATCATAGACTCCATACCCGGGGACTGACTACTGTCTCCCCGGGCATGTAAAGTCACCATTGGCTATACTAGACCTAAATTTACTAACAGAACTAGTACAAACCCTCCTAATGTGGACGTACTAGTAGGGGTAATTCGATTACTCCTGGGTCTGTTATTCGAGGGGGCACTGTCCCGTCCCCCCTCGTCGTGTTTTGGCTGGTGGCAGTGGAAACTACTTGTTATATTCGACCCCGAATATAACCCTATGGGATTCTTCCCATTGTTGGAGATTGATACTTTTTCTCGTTAATCTCTAACATACCACCGGTTTACTTATCTTAAATGAGTCTATTGGATGGTGTTTTCTGCCAGAACTCGGTTTTTAAAATGGCGTCTGTGTTCGTCTCTGTGACTCCTAAACCAAAGGTTGAGCCCTTTGTTCCACTTTTGGCGGGCTTCTGTACAGAGACCCTCCAAAGTGATGCCATTCTGTCTGGGTTACCACAGGGGTATGGGAGGGGGTTTAGGCACCCTGGACCGAGTTGCCTTGCCAACTCCGGTCGCACTCTGGTGTGATTGGCCCAAGTGGTGAGCCACCCCGCTCACCACTTAGCGTGTTTTGATTGACAGCCAGGCTGAATGAATGGGGGTTTTCTGCATAAAAGCAGGGCTTTTGGGACTGGATCTTCAGAAGTCGCCACAGGACCTAAGAATCCGACGAGGGTAAAGCTGAGCCGACCTGCAAAGACGACATCTCTGGTGGAGCCCTGCTGAACCGACTCACCACTTCCTGACGACAGAGGAGATCTCCCTGCCGGAGAGTCTCTTCCCCTGACTGGTGGGAACAACCAGTCCCCTTTGCTTTTTATTTGCTCCAGGACGCAGTGGTCGAATTGCCCGTGCAGAGCACCCCGGCAACCGGATAGCCACTACCCATGTACCGCGACCAAAAGGTGGTGCCTTGTGACGGAGCACTCCGCGGCTGGTCTCTTCCCTGGTGGTGCACCGGACTTCACTTTTCTTCGACGACGAGATCATCTCTACTCTTGGCAAAGACCCGACGTGCATCCACCACCAGGAACAACTGCCCCCGCCGGAGCTGTCTCTCCACAAACAAGGTACCGTGTCCGCCTGGCTTCCCTTTCTGCCGGATAGAGTGAGGTGTCTTAATCCTCGCCTTTCCATTGGGTCGCCTTCAAGCTTTCTTTAACTTGTTGTTCTGAACTGGTCCAATCTTTCCATAACAATTTCCAATAAAGACTCGAAGCGCATTTCCACGGAGACACTTTTTTTGGGACATATCGCCTTGCTTCTCTCCGAGTGGGCCTGGCCTCTGAACTTTGTGATCTGCAGTAGACTCTGCCTTACTTGCCTTGCATTTGTCCGTGAAGTATTGGTACCGAGTTGATTTCATAACCTGCCTTATTTTTCTCTCCCGTCCTAACGAATACTAGAGTGCCATCTAGGTTAAAGCATACACCTCTGTCTGCAAATAAGTGATGCCGGTGAACCTAGACTTGTCGAACTATTGTTAGGGAGATTGATCTTTTTCTTCGTATAAGTAATTGTGATTGAAGTTGTTTGCCGTATTAGTGCCAGAGTGTTTTCCATAGATGTGTTGTTATAAATAAATACCTTTATATCTTTACACCGAATCGTTATTCGGTGTTTGCTTGTTCTACTTTGTAGATTGCCCTATTTTGTATACTCCACATACTGCCTAACTCTTCTTGAGGGAAGTCTGACTGCTCAGCCACAGCTACCAAGTGAATCTGTGTTGTACAGACTGCTACCAAGTGGGTTTACTGCCAAACACCTGTAGTCCTAAACCTTTTGCAGTGGTCCCAGAGGGAACTGCACAGGTTTCCGCCTAACAATTGGCAATGAATGAGATTGCAAAAATGGTGTTGACCCAGTGCGTTTCGGCCCAAAAGGTAAAGGTAGACCACATCCAGCCTTGGTCTCCTCTTTAATCAAGCCGGGACAAGCAGGGACAGATTGATTATTTTTGACGTCATTCACAGAGTTCTATAACACTGTCATAGAACTCTGTGAATGATGCCAAAAATAATCAATCTGTCCCTGCTTGTCCATCACTAGAAAGTGAGTGGATGACGACCTAGTAATCACCCATTTATGCTCTATTATATGAGAGCTTTTTTGATCAAACCATAAGACTTATTTTTTATTTGTTTTTATGTTTTAGAAAGTAGAAGCACCACTGGGTTTGGAGGATTTAACTGCTCAATAAATCACTTATATTTGTCCTGATGAAGGCCCGGCTTGATTAAAGAGGAGACCAAGGCTGGATGCGGTCTACCTCTACCGTTTGGGCCGAAGCGCACCGCGTCGACACCATTTTTGCAATCTCATCCATTGCCAATAAAACACCCATTGACGTGATAGGTAGCAAGCACCTTATAATCAACAAAAGAATGATCTACTTTTCTTTGTCCGTTTCAATACCAGTCAGAAATCAAATGAGCTGGTACTCTTTGATGCATTGTATGTGACAGTATTGTTTTTTGTTTAAACCCAGATCAAATGTTGTCTACATGAAAAGATGTCCAATGTGATAAAATCGTTTGTGGCATATGTTTTTTTTATGCATTTTATGTGCTATATGTGCTTTAATACAAAAAGAAAAAACAGAGACTCAGGATGAGTCAATAATAAAATATGATGTTCTGTTCTTAAAAAAGTATGGTTTGTTTTATAAGAAGTTGATATGCTTTATGACTTCAGGCAGTGCACATGGTTCTGATTATTGATAATTAGCCAAGATGCAGGAGTAGGAGGAAGTTTGTGGTTCTTTTTTTTTTTGTTCTTTTTTTTGTCCATCAAACCAGTACCCTAATATACCACAAACCCCTCGAAAAATAAAAAGATAGGGTACAACCTGTTGTATAGACAAAATATACAAGACAAACTAATGAGAAAAATTGAAAATCACCAATAGGCTATTAAAAAGCGGCAGCAATGCTTGGCATCTCAAAATCCTCTGTTTGAGGTGTATTTTGCTGTCAATAATAATGACCATCACAAGTTCTTTTAGAGCGGTCTCTGAACCTGAGGTCTTTAACATTATTAAGAACATGAAGCCAACATCTTGTAAAGGGGATATTTGTCATGCAAACGTCATAAAGGATTCACTAGAAACTTTAGCTCCTTTGATTGCAAAAATTGAGAACTCCTCATTTTAACCTCCAGTGTACCAGTGGGCCTGAAAGAGGTTTGGATTACACCATTGCTGAAAAAGGACTATTTGGACCCTGCTGTGGACAGAAACCACTGTCTAATCATAAATGTTCCTTTTCTGCTAATGAATTCTGGACAGAATAGCCTATATTCAGCTTCAGAAGATTCTCAAAGCTAATAATCTCCTTGGGGCCTGATCATGAGTTGGGTGGTATCCCGTCTGGGATACCGGCCATCTTTATTTGCGTTAGCGCCCACCCGTCTGGTGGTATTACCTTCCGGATCATGGTTTGGGCGCTAACTGTTAGTCCCCAATGGGGAATTTTCAGAGCGATTACCGCACAGTAATACCTCCAGTGGTAATTGTGCCAAAAATGTGCATTTTTCTGTCGTGCACAGCTCGGAGCTGGGGGTAAACACGGCAGACTCGAGATTGGGTGGACCCTTAAATGCGGTGGTAACTTAGTTACCACCGCATTTAAGTGCTACCGCCCAACTCGAGATCAGGCCCTTGGTCAGCACCAGTCTGGATTTCGGGCCAATCATGGCACTGAGGTGGCGCTGCTGGATCTTAAGGCCAACATTTCTGGCATCATTGAGAATTATCATACTTCCCTATTGATGTTATTGGACCTCTCAGCAGCCTTTGATTTGGTAGATCACAATATGATAATCAGCAGACTGGCTGAAATTGCTAATGCATCAAATGGTGATATGGCCTGGATTGAGTCTTTTCTCAGCCATCATACATGCAGGGTCTTTATGGGTGATTTTAAAGCTTCCCTTGTTCCGTTGCCATGTGGGGTTCCACAGGGCTTCTGTCCTCACCAACACTATATAACATCTACATCCACCCTCTGTTTGATCATTTGGATGGCCTTATTGTCAGCTGTACCAATTATGCTGATACCCAGATCACCCTTGAACTCACAAGTGATTATGTCAGGGACTCGTGGCAATCAATCAGATTTACATGATAGAATCATGGGTGGCTGTCAACTCACTCGCTCTGAGTGACAAGAAGACAGAATTCCTGATCTTGGGGTCTGGTCCTCACCTTGCTATAATCAGTTCCTTATTTCTGATTATCAGATCTCTGTGACCTCATCGATTAAGATGTTGGGAGCATATTTCGACTCCCAACTTTCCATGCAGAAGAATACACTTAATTTATGTTCTCAAATTGTTAAGACAGATTAAACCTTATCTGTCTGAGAAAAATATATCTTTATGACCTAGATAATTCTAAACTGGGTTACTGCAATAGTCTGGTTGCAGGCACTTCTGATGCCAACCTTCAAAAAACGCAGACTGTACAGAATGGGACAGCGAGGGCCATTCAGGGTCATGGCAAGAAGGAGCATGTTATTTCTGCCAGACAGGCACTTCATTGGCTTTCAGTGAAGCACAGAACTGTCAATACAATTCTCACCTTGACCTATACATTTTAACAAGAAGGATTATTGTGGTTCTTTCCTGACTGGCAGCCTTATGTGTCCAGGTTACCTATTATTGTTTTGTTTGTGCATTTAGTTTTTTTGCACCCTGAGGCCTATGGGCTGGTGGGGTGTTATGAGAAATAAATAATAATAATGATATTGTTAAGTGTAATAAAATAAAATATGTATACATAGAGGTGAACACAGATATGTTAACTTATATAATCAATAATGTCATATATGATGTAATTATTGATGTGATCAGTGATGCTGGTATGATGACATTAGTAACGTCATCAGTGATGCCATGTGCAATATAATGAGTGATGTCATCAGTGATGTCATCATTGTGGTCATATGCTGAGCAATGGGGCACATAGTTAAGGTGCAGTTGCTTGAAATGCGAGTGCTGAATTTCAGGGGGCTGTTGCAGTAAATCTGATCACATTCACTCTCTCTTAACTAATGATTTACACTGTATTTCAAGTTTTATTTTACACTAATGTTTCCTCAGGGCCCACTAGTATTGGCCTTGGCCTTGGCCACTGCATATGCTGCCCCAATAGTTTTCCTTTTGGCCCATTAGCCATGGCCAGTGGCCATGGCGGAACATGTTGGATAGTTTCTTGAGGTCTCACTAGCCATTGCTTTTGGCCGTGGTAATGTACATGTTGTAACCAATAGTGTTCTTTCAGGTCCACTGACCAGTCGCTGTTGCTTACAGCCATGACCTCTGTACATGTTGCATGGTTACTTGAGGTCTCACTAGTTATGCATTTCGGCCATGGCTTCTGTACATGTGCACCCATAACTTTCTTTTGGGCCCACTACCCATGGCCACTGGCTATGTCAAACCATTTGTTTGTTACCAAACACCCATTGTCTATTGCCCAGTAGATGTAGGCACTGTAGATGGTAAATCTTTTTTTTCTAACTCCTTATTTCCACGATAATTTCACAGTAATAATTTCCAATAACAGAAATTCCGGTGGTTCGCTGATTCCCACGATTACAGGAAAAAATGACCAGAATTCAAAAGTCTCCCATGTCCTCCCAGGCACTCAACATGTGTCCCTGTTATTTTTTACAGGTCCCTCACTCCACTAAATTGCTTCTCCCCTCTCTAACCTTCTCCCATTACCCCCTATCTCTTATCTCTTTGTGTGACGCACATTTGTTTCTGAGTGCATCTTGCGGCATTGCAGCTGTAATCTCTTGAGATTCATGCACTCTTCCCTAGACAAACCAAAAATGCTCTACCCGTAACTGGCTCCCCAACCCTCCTCCAAATCCCCAACATCACAGGCTGTCTTCTTTCCCACTCACGACCTCTAGCCTCATGCGATTGATATTGCTATTGCTATTGCTATTTATTTAGCACCTATGGGCAGGCCATCTTAGAGTTGTTGTTAAATAAATTCAGTTTTTACCTACGAGTGACCACATAAAAAGAAGAGTTTTAGTTTCTTTATGAAGTCAAGAAGGTTATTAGACTCTAAGGTCATGGGAAGTTCATTCCAAAGCTTGATGGCATCCTTTTTTCTCCTTCAAATAGCATTTTGAGTTCTTTAATGTTTGACTTCTCCAGATATTATCGTGGAAATCGCTTGCATCAAGAACTAAAAATGGCAGTTTTTCAGTTCTGAAAAGAAAGCCTCTCTTCTGCAAAACACCATGGCCGATATATATAAAGTTTTTAAGCAGCAGGGGACACTGTCGAATATATTTAAAAACTACTAGATGGATTTACCCCTTACCAGTCAAGGAAATTAAGTAAAGGTTTTGTGCCCTAGTAACAACTGTTCAAAAACAGCTCTACTGTTGTTCAAAAACTGCAATCTGAAAACAAAATGTGTTTTTTGTTTTCTTAAAAATGTTCAATTTTGTAACATATTATTCTCAAAATATCTAATTTGGGGGACACGTGACAAACCTTTTATTTGGAAAATGTCATCTAACTCCATCAAGCAAATTCAAAGTTATTGCACTCCCAGCCTCTGCTGCAAAGCACCAATACCGATCTAAAGATATAAAGGAACAGGAGTCACCTCCTTTGAATATTTTAAAAACTACTGGATTAATTTACCCATAACAGTCAAAGAAATTAAGTGCATGCATTGTGCCCTAATTGTTTCCTCTTTGGTCCAAATCTGTCCAGCAGTTTTCACGCTGCGTTTGTTAAAAAGCTGCTATTTTTCGCCATGGTTAAATGCAATGGAGTAGGCAGAAAACTTTCCTTTTTTAATGTATTCGTTCCAAACATATCAGGTTTGGGGGCAATTGACACATGTTTTATTTTGAAAATGTCATCGAAATACATCCAACTAGTAAAACGTTATTAGCAATAGAATTCTGGGGAAAAATTCCAGATTTTTTATTTTCTGAAAAGCCTCTCTGCTGCATAGCACCATGGGATCTATAGCTATTTTGTTAGGAGCAGGGGGCACTACCTTCCCCATCAAATATTTTTAAAACTCCTTAACAGATTTACTCCAAACCTGTCCCAGAAATCGAGTCAACGCTTCATGCCCAAGTTGTTTCTTATTTGGATCAAATCCGCCCAGCATTTATTGTGCTTCAGCTTTCTCCAAACTTGACTTTTTCTCTGTGGGAAAGTGAATGGGAGTAAGCCGAATACAGCATTGTTTGGCTTTCTTAATAACTTTTTCATTTTGTAACAAATCTTTCCCAGAATTGTCAGATTGGGGTGGGGGGCGTTACAAACCTTTTGTTTTGAAAATGTCATCCAAATCTTTCTACCACGTCAAACGTGGCTCATAGGTATCACCTTAACTAGAGTGTGGCGAACTCCGTCCTGTAATTTACATGAACATTTTCTGAGCACATCTGCACACACTGCCAGAAAAAAAGAAACATGAGAATATAAAATCGGTTTGTTCGGTAAACACTGAAATTAAGTATAACATTAATGGTCATAGTTTTATTATTTCTAATTGCCAAAAACTTCAATATAAAAACTGTGTGGATACGATGATATGTGTCTGTGGTGTCTGTCTTTTAGTGGCAGGAAACAGAGTCTCTGTAGGTGTTCATATAAACCTTTCAACAAGAGAGTTGTCTACACTTTAGCTGACCGCTGGTCAGTCATGTGATGTCTGAGACCAACTAGTGCGAGGAAACGATTATTTACCGGAAACCCTAACAGCATTGTTCTTAGTATCCGCTCTTAAAAACATATTTTAAAAAAAGTCACCCACCACACAGATGACCACCAGATAGGATAAACTATGTGGTTGATGCTTGCATGCGAAACGTGTCCATATCTAGCTGCAAATCTCTTTGTAAAGCAATGCCAGATCAGAATAAAGAATGTGAGCATTTGCCAGAACAAAGACAGTATGCAAGGTCTTTTATCCAGTAAACCTGCACATACATTGTCAAAGTTCTTTACACTCGGGCTCCTGAAAAGCACCAGGGATTTCATTGAGGAGGATTTGCATCACTGCAAATGCAATGTTGAACAGTTTTAGCACTATGACAAAAATAGCTCTGGTGCTATTCATATGTGCTTTTCTCTAGACCTTTATTTGCCTGATGCTAATACTGTGTAAAACTGCACTTTCACTGGTGCATACTTCTGTAATATGGTGCAAGAAGCTCTATGTATGCATCTGTGAGAAAAAATGATCAGCAATGGATATATTATGGGAAGTTCACGCCACTTGAAAAATGATACTGGCGACCTCTCTACTCAAGGCTGCACCACCATTTTCCGTTCTGCTGCAGAAAAGGCTATAACATGAAGCGTGCATAGCCTGGCATAAAGCTGTAATCTAAGGCAATGCTCTGCCACCAGGTGTGCTGCAGTGCAATACTACCACAAAAGGGTACTAAGTACATTCAATTGACTGGGTAGAGCTCAATAGCATGTACTGGATTGGCACTATGGGCCTCGTTATGAGTTTGGCGGTAACAGAAAATGTGGTGGTAATAGAATTCCCTACAACCAAAAAAGTGATGGGTGAAAGGTTTTGAATACATCTGATGCACTGGCATATGCTTTTTCCTGTTTGTGTAATGGCTTCGTAGGTGAAGAACGATGGCCTGGAGGGTTGCCAAGAGTGACGCCAGAGGTTGAGATTAATTCTAAACTTTCCAGCCATCACCTCTTTTGTTGTGCGGTAATAGAATTACCACCACTGTTACTGCACTGCCAAATTGCAAGCAATGCAAAATCAGGAAAATTGTATTTTCCTCTTCTTACTACTTCTACTTATTCTTCTCTTCTATCACTTATTGATTCCTATCACTTAAACCTCCCAACCTCAGCCCCTTCTCATCAATATGGCTCTTGTCTTGACCTTATCTTTTCTTCACTCACTACTCCTGTTTCTGACTTCGCTCACCCTCTGTATTCCTCGGATCACTATCTTCTCTTTCTTTGCTTTTCCCTTTCTCCCTTTCTTAATCCTTTCCTCTTCTCCCCCCCCCTTCTGTCAACATCCACTTTTACTCATCATAATCTTCATTCTTTTAATTGTACTTCATTTCTCTCTTTACTTCATTCTTCTCTTCTCTTGATCTCCTCATTTTCTTCCTATTCTCCTGATAATGCTGCAAGTACCCTTCACTTTACTGTCTGCTATTGGTTCTAATGATCCTGCTCGCTCCTTCTTACCTACCTGTAAATCTCCTCAGCCTTGGCTAACCCCTGCCCTTACTTCACTCCACTGCCATTTTCATAAAGCTGAGTGGTGCAGGAAGACATCTCGCTCTGTGTGTGTCCTTTCTGAACTTTCTCCTTTACACTGTTCCTATGACCTTGCTTTGCTCACTGCAAAGAAATCCTATTTCTCTGAATTCACTATTTCCCTTTCACGTCATGCTCGCCACCTCTTTCAACTCCATCATACTATTCTATCCCTTAAATCGCTTGACCCTTGCCTTTCTCTTCTTTAACATATTCTGACTTTGCAAACTACTACACTTCTCAAGCAGCTACTTTTTGCTCTTCCTTCTTTTCTGCAGCTTTGTTTTCTTCACCGTCTGTAGTTTCACCTCCTTTATTCGCTACACTCTTTTACTTCCCTTTCTGAACTGGATACCTCTACACTTCTTTCTTGTGCTCACCCTACTGCCTTACCTTCTGATACTCTTCCTTCTATCCTTATTCCTCGAATGCGTCCTCATATTCTTCCCTATCTTACCTCCCTTATTTATTCTTCACTTACTAACTCTTCCTTTCCTTCCTTCTTCAAACATGCACTCATCCGTCCCATCTTGAATACACCATCTCTTGATCCTTCATTCCCTGCTATTTTTCGCCCAACCTATCTTCTTCCCTTTTTATCGAAACAATTTGAGCATGCTGTCTATTGCCAAGTTTCTGCCTATCTAAACCTCCACTCTCACTTGTCTCCTCTTTAATCCAGATTCCGCCCCTCCAACTCAATGGAAAATGCTCTCTTACATGTCTCCAATGTTCTTCTTACAGACCATCATTCTAAATCTTCTTCTTTCTATATCCTTCTTGGCCTTTCTGCAGCATTTGATACTGTGGATCACTCTCTCTTCATCAACTCTCTTTTCATCCTTTGTCTTTCTGGCTCGGTTCATACATGTTTCCGTTCTTATCTTTCCCAGGATTCTTACTCAGTAACATGGGCTGGTCAAACTTCTGCATCCTATGTTCTCCTCTATGGCGTCCATCAAGGGTCTGTCATCGGCCCTCTGCTTTTATGACTTTATATTGCCCCTCTTTCTGCTCTTATTTCATCTTTTGATCTCTCCTTTCAGCGCTATGCTGATGACACCCACACTTTCTTCTCTTTTACTTCTTTTATTGATATTTTACACTACACCGGTTCTGTCTTTCTGCAATCAAAAACTGGATGTCTTCAAACTTCCTCCATCTCAATCCCTCTCACAATGAGGTTCTATATTTTCCTGCTACCCGAATCTTCCTACTATCCCTCCCACTTCTCTTTCTTTCCCTCCCTCCTTACTTTTCTTCTCTGCTCATAACTTTGGGGTAATTTTTGACCCCTCTTTCTTTCTCCTTACATATTTCTTCTACTGCTCAATCCTGTTGCTCTTCCCTTTTTAATATTCATCGTGCTCGACCTTATATCTCTTTTCATGCTACTAAGCTTCTTTTTCCTTTTTGTTCTTCTCTCGTATTGACTATTGCACAGCTCTTCTCATTGGTCTTCCTGCTTCCCATCTACTTCCTCTATGCTATATCTTTAACTCTTCTGTTCGTCTTCTCTTTTGTCTTCCTTCTTGGTTTTCTATTAAAGTTTCTTTACTTTCTATATCTCATATTCCTTTTGAATCTCATCTTCACCATTTCCTCTCAATTTTTTTCAAGTGTATCCATGGTCTTGCTCCTCTCTATCTTTCTTCACGTATCTCTCTGTATTCCCCCGTGCTCTCCGCTCTTGTTTCTTCTTTCTGCCCCTAAAGCCCCATGTGCATCTTCTTGTTTCTGCTCCTTTGCCCTTCTTGCCCCGAAACACTGGAACTCCCTTCCCCTTTCTATTCAATCTTCCTCTTATCTTCGTATCTTTCATACTAACCTTGAAACCTAGCTCTGTCCCTTTTTTCTAACAAATAACTCTCTCCCCTGTTCTGTATTATTAATTTGAAATATACAGCTAATGTTGATTCTACCATTGTTAATTAGTTTGTATTAGTGCTTTGGCAAAAAGTATTTCATACATTCAAAAAATACAAGTACAAAATACAAATACAGTGGCAATTCCTGCAGCACTAATTCCACTGCCAGCATTAGCACTGGAGGAATTACCACCAAAATAACAGTGGTAATTCATCCTGTGATAATTCTGATAGCGGTATTAGTTCCAAAAAAGAACATGGTTATTGCACCGTATATCATGGTGAAACACTGCTAAAATAATACCAACAGCAGGTGGTAATTCCTCCATAATAGCAGAGCAGGTGGATGTAAATGCATGCTAGTGATGAAAATGAAGCTACAGATGCATCCAAAAGTGTATTTAGGGCCAACACCTTTCACCAAACCCACTTTCAAGCAGCATGCAGCCCCTGGCAGACAATAACCATGGCCTCCACAATTTTCTTCTGTACATCAAGCTGCAGAGGCATTCAGTGCAGCAGCTGTCAATGAGGTTGTCTTAGCAAGGGCAGAGAAGACGTGTGCCGAGGAAGTCAACCAAACCCTGGGTCAGACCCTAACCCTGGACAATGACCAATGAGCATATAACTGCACTATTGGCTGAATAGGAACATCATGGTAGAGCTGCTTAATCTCATACAGGTAGGCTGCTATAGTGGGATCAGCATCAGGACTGATATCCCACCACTTCTGAAACTGGTGGCTGTCCTGAATTTTCTAGCAGCAGGCAATCAGCACACCGTTGGAATGCTACATGGCATGTCCCAGTCAACCTTCTGGACATTGCCGATGCACACGCGCACCAAATCACATTACAATGCCCACCACCACGAACCAGGTGTATGGCACCAAGGCCTGCTAATATGCGACAGCCCACTTCCCTAATGTGATTGCTGCACTGGACTGTACATATGCATTGTGGACATGGTACATGCCATGTATAATTCCAACGGTGTGCACTAAGGACAGCCTTGAACCTAGCCAATAGAGAGCACATCACTAATTCTAGGAAAAAACACAACTGGCTAAAAATTAGTGATAGAATACTGCTTAAAACCATTTCACTCAATCACAAATGTCTCAATAATGGAGCCCCCCCATATCTAGCGAACAGAATAAACAGGAACATTTCCATGTGACCGACTAGAGTTATGAACTCCCATTGCCTTGAGATACCAAGATTTAAACTGTCCAAAGCTGGAGGGTGTAGCTTTCCAGTCAAAGCAACACAATCCTGGAATAACTCTCCAGTGCATCTCAGAGCAAACCAACCGTACACTAGTTTCAGAAGAAAGGCACTAACGTGGCTCCGTTCTGCTGTACTTAATATCCAACGTACCTATTATGACTTCCTTTATCTAGAGGAACCTCCTTGTTTTTCTTGTCATTTATCTGTTTTCACTTTTGTATCTCTTTACATTTCTATCACCTAATCTCTCTTCCACTTGTAATCACTACTGTATTTTGTCTTATCTTTCTGCATTATCTCCTATACTGTAAATATTTTATGTTGCTATACTGTACCTTTACTATGATGTAACTAAGCTGAGAGTATTCTTTACCTGTTTGTGCCCAGCTACTCTTATGGGTTTGGTGTGCCCTAATAAATAAATAAACAAACAAACAATTGTTGGTCCCACCCACAGGAGAAAATGCACAACAAAAGGAAGCAGTTCCATTAGGTGAGTATACAAATGCTGATCTCATGGTGAGCCAGTGCTGTGCACGTTTCCCGTGTTTCACTAATGATGGCATGGTCCTGTGGAACAGCACCCTGGCAGGATACATGGACTCCCACAGGGAACTTCATACATTGCTATCAGCTAAGTAGCAAGGCTGACAATGCAATGCACAAGTGGACCAAAGAATGAGAAGGGGATCAGCGGGGGGGGGGAGGGGTACAGGAGTACTGCCCCATATATATCATGCCTGGACAAACCGCTGTCAGTACATGATGCATGTGAGATTAAGAATGCAAGCCTTCGTGGGGCAGAGCACTGTAAATGGGGGGGATAGCTATGGGGCCACGGGTTTGTCTCGTAAGCAAGACAGCACAGCGCAACACAAGTATGAATCCTGATTCTGCGCTTAGAAACCAATTTCTGGTATTAAGCGCATCATAAGAACAATTATAATTATAAACTCCAGAGTGAATAGTTCATTGTCAAAATCACACCCTCCTCCATGCACAGTGTGACATGAGTGAGCATAATAGTAGAGTTCAAAGGAGGCACTGAAAAGGAAAAGTTACTCCCCATAGTGACTACTGTACTCCTAGTCCATAGTCCACTTTCCTCCATAATTGTGGAAAATTCTGTCCTTAGGGACGTGACCTGAGCTTTTTGTAGCACCATACATAATTCTTGATGTCTTATTTTTATGATGCGGGACCAGCGCATGCATGTTCACAGGCTGCACCTCCCCAGGCCCAGCCTCTGGGCCTCACTCCTCAGTCCTTTTTGAACAGGCTACGTCAGGTCCTAATTGATAAGCTAAGGAATTTTAGAGGGATGGAGGGTGGGCGTATGGTGGAAAAGGGATTATGAATTAGGAGTACAGTATTTACTACGGTGAGTAACGTTTTCTTCCTCCTACATCCTGTCCACTTTCTTCCATACTTGCGGGAGATTAACTTGCACTTGTCTCCCAGAGGGTGCAAGGTTCTATCTCTGAATCTAGCTGAAGAATTTCTTCAGTACTGCCTGACCGAATTGAGCATCTGCCCTTGAGCTCACATATAGACAATAGTGTTTGCAGAAGGCAGAGGAGGGAGCTAAATTGCTGCTTTTGTAACGGTATTCCACAGGACATGTCTGCGAAATACAACCTATGTTGTGTTGGCTCTGACTAGGTGAGCATGAAGCCCCTTAGGGTGAGGCAGTTCTGTAGAACTTAGGATTCTAGAATCACTACCACTACCCATCTAGCAATGCTAGCCTTCGAGGCCAAAGAGCCCTTGCTACAAACAGCTGATGCAATTTCCTGAATTCCTTACTCCTGTTTAGGTAAAACTTTAGAGCCCTCCTGGCATCTAAGGAATGCAGGACTCTTTCCGGCTCTGAGGTTGGATTTGGGAAAAACACTGTAGATAAACCTCCTGGTTGATATGGAACTCCAACACTGTTTTACGAAGGAATGAGGAGTGAGCCTGCACCCCTACTTTGTTGCGATGAAAGATTGTAAAAGGGTCACCAACAGCTAGCACCTGTATGTCGCTTATTCTCCTGGTTGAGGTGATTGCTACCAGGTACACAGTTTTCAATATCAGCCTGATGGCTGTGGGTGCCATTGGCTTAAATGGTTTATGGCAGAAAACTGCCAGTACCATGTTCATATGCCATTTGCGATATGGAGACTCGATGGTTGGAAAAAGGGCCGCTTTACCACCAGGTTTGTGATTGAAAAACATTGATTGTCCAAATTTAGATGGACACCAAGAGCTTTCAAGCTTATTTCCTGAAGCAGCCAGATTGGAAAGAGAGGATATCGTCCAGTGAAGCAGATATAAGACTTATATGTTTCTCAAGACACCAGTGACAAAGCATAAGACACTTGTTCTTATACTGTGACCTAGTGCAATCCTTCCGAGCCACTTGCAGAAGTCACATGTTCTCTTCTGAGAGGCGTAGATGGCCTAGAGACCTGACCTCATGCACCAGGCTGCCAAGTTCAGCGATTGTGGGTGGGGTAATGTATCTTAACTCCTCCATAGATAGTAAATCCTGCAAAATGACAGAGATACCAGGGTCTCCTTGGATAGGTTCACCAGATGCGAGACCAGAACTTGACTGGCCACCATGGCAAAACTATTATGAGTAAACAGCAATCTGATTTCTGGTATTTTGGCAGAGCTCGATGTACCATCAGAACAGGATGGAAGGCATAAGCTGCCATTCCACCCATGAAATTTCCAGAGAATCTCTGAGAGAACCCTCTCCCTTTCCTCCACTGGAGGCATACATAGGATGTGGCTGTTCAGGTTGGAAGCAAAAAGATCCACCTAATGGAATCCCCACAGCTGGAACAGATATTCCACCACTTGTGGGAGGAGTTGCCACTCATGGTTGGATTCCACTACATGACTCAGTTGATCTGCTTCCGTGTTTGCAACTCCAGGTAGGTGAACTGCTTGAAGCCATATACCATGGTGCACAACCCATTTCCACATTTCAAAAGTCTGACGAATAAGCGGGGGGACCTTGTTCCTCCCTGTTTGTTGATGTAGAACATCAAGACAGAATTGTCCATCCTTACTGATACCGTCTTGCCCTGAATATTGGGGAGAAAGGCTGTGCGTGTTAAGAAAATGGCCTTCAGCTCAAGGTAGTTTATATGCTGTATGCAGTCCTTCCCCACCCACAGGTCGAAGACTTGAAGATTGTTTAATGTTGTATCCCAACCCAGAAGAGAAGAATCTGTTGGACCAGATACTGAAGATCCTACCACCAAATCCTGGGTCAAGTAACACAGAATCTGAATCAGTTGTGATTGAGGGTCTGATCCCTGTGACCAAGAGACCCCCAGGGTCAACAGGGTCAACAGGGCCATTCGCATTTTCAACCAGGCCAGAGGGACCACTTGAACACAAGATACCATCAAGCTCAGTAGTCTCTGGAACCAACACGTAGTGGTGCTGTCAGAGGAGAGGAATAGGGAACAGGTGTTCTGGATGTCTTCTACTCTCTCCATGGTCGGGAAGACTATGAAAATCAGGCGCTGAGACACTGTAACGCTTCACTTCTTCTAGTTCACTGATAGACCTAAGTCGAAGAGAAAATCCTACTGGATCTGCGCATCTACTGTCTCCAGGGACTGACCCCTTACCAGCCAGTCATCCAGGTATGGATAAACGTGGACTCCCTGCAGATGGAGAAAAGAAGCTGCTGCTGCCATCATCTTTGTGAAAACTCTGGGTGCTGAATTGAGCCCAACGGGAAGGGCTCAGTACTGGAAATGTGGTTGCACCACCAAAAATCTAAGAAACCTCTGATGCTGGGGCCATATAGGGATATGTAGGTACACATCCTTCACATCCTATGCACATATTGAATTTCCCGGTTGTAAGGCAGAAAGAGTCTCTGCATGGGTAATCTTGAACTTCGGAAGGGGAAGTAAGAGATTGTAATCTGCTAAATCCAGGATGGTGTAAAGGCCTGCCTGCTTCGACTTTGGTACTGTGAATAGATGAGAGTAAAAACCCTGTTCAGCCTCTGGGCTTGGAACCTTCTCTATAGCCTTTATCTCCAGGAGTATTAACACTCCAGCTTTAGAGGGGGGACCCGATCTGGTGTTGAGGGGGGGCAGGAATGGGGAAATGGGGCAGAGAAAGCCTGAACCCTCTGCTGGCTACTGACAACATGCAGGAATACAAGGTTATGTTCCTCAAGACCTCCATATGTAGGGAAATTATCCCCTCATACCGCAGTCCCATGAGTCGGAGCAGGACCATCATTTAGAAGTATTATCGGTGGGAGAGGTCAAAGTTCCAACTGAAGAGGGCATGTGGGGAAAACAGCCCTTCCAGAGGTCTTTTGCTGTTTTTTCCTTTCGGTGCTGGGCAACCTGTCCTGCAGCCTCACCCTTAAATCCTGAAAATGCTGAAAACCAGAGAAGGATCTGGAGCATGAATCCATTCTAAAGGTTGCAGATGGTTTGGTTGCTGTTGGCTTTGACAGCATGGATAGGGATTTTGCAGTGAGTGTGCTCACCTTTTTCTTACCTAACGCCTCATCTGTGGAGTTATGGAACAGGTCTTTTCTGTCGAAAGGGAGAGCCTGTACTTTATCCTGTACCTCTTTTGTGAATTTGGTGGTGTGAAGACATGCCTGCCTGCATGAATATGTCCCAACAGCGACACCTCTAGCAGAAGTGTTGACGTGGTGTGGCGCAGCATCTAAGAGATCATGAGCGACCATTGTGGCTTCTGTCAGACCACCTCTAAATTGATCTGAATCCTCAGTGGAATTCATTTTTCAAATACCACCAGATCCTTCCAAAGCCTCTGATTTGCCACTGATAAGTATGCTGTGACATTAGCATTTCTGAGCTGTAGCGCACAGTTCACAAAGACCTTTTTGCAAAGAGCTTCCAGCATGCAATCCTATTTGCTCTGCACCTGTGAGGCAGCAGAAGATGATGATGATGAGAGCCCATAAAACACGGTAGCTACTGCTACCACCGACAAAGATGGATGGGGACAAGAAGATAATGACACCTCCTCAGACTGAAATAGCCTGTACCTTATGTTTATTCTTTGATTGGAAGGCGATCCTATTTCTCAAGGCTTTGACAAGACTTTCCATGCCTCTGCTAGGACATCTTTTTCAAGCTCCATCCAAGTTTTTTCCAACATTTTCCAACATTTTAATGGATTGGAGCACACCCCCTTACGAAGGTGGAGGCCCCGGGACAGGAATTTCAAGGAACCCCATTAAGTCCATCCGCCTGTTGAGAAAGGCACATGCCGATGAAGGGAGTTCCTCTTCCTCCTCATCTGGATCACCAGAGTCCTTAAGGTCTGGTACCTGTGGTGGCACAGGATTCTGGGAAGGAGGGACCAGCGGGTCCTCTGACAATAGTTGAGTGGCCTGTGACACCACTAGCAGTGTAGGTGGGGGTTGTGTAGGTAGTTTTGGAGGTGTAGGAATGATCTCCTTGAAAATATCTTTGAAACACTCTCTTGTAGGACCCAAATGCATTAATGCCTGAAACCTACTAAAGAAAGCATCTTCTGACTGGTCCGATCTTTGCTGTTGAGGCATCAACCTCTGAGGTGGTGTAGGCTTGAACCACGATTCTGTGGAGATCGATTGCCAAATTGTCCTAGACATCCATGGATCCATGTAATACATTGAACAAGAGGTGATGGGCAGAGACAGAGTTGGTGGTAAGGACATCGACTAGGGTGTAGGACTCCACTCTGCGGGTGAATGGATCCCAGTCCTAAGGAGCACTGGGGTGAGGTGCAGAAGGGTCATGACACAAGGACACACTTGGTGTGGAACTGGGACGATTCCTTGTTACAGATGACACCATAGATGTCACAGGCGGTATGGATGCAACATCTGAGGGAGCTGGCTCCATTTTGGTCAACTTAGTACGAGGTTGGTCCATTACTACAGAGAGTAAACTGCAAGGCTGTGAAACGACTGAAGAGGCCACAAGACCACCTGACTGGTCCCGTCGTATTTAGGCTTTGTGCAGGGAACCTCAGCTCAGTCAGTATGGGATTTAGCACCCTGTGAGGGACGTTCAGTGTTAGACCCATTATAGTTAGCCCCTGTGTGGGGAACTTCTGCTCCACCGGAAAAAAAGAGTAGGCCTTCTTGAGCTAACGTTGTGGGAGCCTGCAGTAGATTTAGGACCCAACGGGGGAACCACAGCCTTTCCGTTGGTAGCCTTAGTCTAGAGTAGGGGAACCTCAGAGCAAGCTCTGGTATCCAATCCAGCCCTGTGGTCCTTGGGACAAGTCCCGGTAGTGCTAGGGTGTGAGGGACCCCTTCCATGACCGGGGACCTCCGAAGAGGAACCCCCGGCACAGAAAACATTGAAAAATAAGTCACTTACCGGTAGAAGCTTCTTCCCTGACACAAACTCACAAATGTGCTCTGGTGCTGACTGATGGAAGACTTCTTCCCAGCGTAGAAGGCATCGAGTGAGGGCCCAAGTCGAAAGTGCATCACAGGCGAAGCACGTGTCCAACTTCTGATCTGAGCCGAGACACTCTAATCAGAGCATGTGAGGATCCAAAGCCAAGTAGTTATGACTGCATGACACAAAGCCCTTTAGTCCTGACATAAGCAGCCAAGAAATACAGCGAGACTGGAGACAAGGGGAAAGAAATTCCTGAGAGAAAGAAAAAAGGGCAGGAAAAAAAATCCCACTGGTGCCAATACATCTGGCCTGGTCCATGTGGAGAAAAGGACTGCGGGCGAGGCCCTGATGTGGGTCTTAGGGAGGAAGAGCCTGTGACCACACATGCACTGGGCCTGCTTTATAAAAATACGACAGAAACATTTTGTATGGTGCTGCAAAAAGCTATGGTCCCACCCCAAATGTTGGAAAGTCCCACAAGTATTTAGGAAATGGGGTTGGGACAAAGGAGTATATGTACCACTCTCCCTGACAATAACTACCTCACTGTAACAACCAAAAAGGCATACAAATTACAAGACCTCCCAACAATGCACAGCAAAAAGTACCACTGAATAGCAGTACCAGGGCAGGAATCTGGAATTGCGTAAGGGTGGTGTTGCAACTGGGATAGTGAAGTGAGAATGGTGGTCAACTCATTCACTCTGAAGCAGGCTTAACAGAACTCCATACCCATTTTAATACCCAGACACCCCTAATGTCATGAAAGAAGAGCCACCATGTATACCTGATGATAAACCATTTGAAAAACATAGCCCAGCGGTACAGTGAAATGATGTCCACTTACACAACAAATACTCGTGTCACAAAATACTTTTCTTACCTACTGCAGGTGCCTCTGGCTACCCACTGTGGCCATGGCTGATGAAACCCATCAATCAGAACCCCCGAACCTCCACAGGAGTTGGTGTACAACTAGGCACCCATATGCCAGCTTAAGGAAAGTTTTCAGTGCCTCCACCAGGCAGGTGGGGCAATCTTGTACAGCCCTGAGAAGGTGGGGAATATTATCATGGACTGTGCAACGCTCGAGAACATGCCCATTAGGAGGAATGACCCCTTCCAGAAGATGGCAACGCTCCCCCAGTCTCAGATTCAGGTGATGATGATGCAGGTTACCACAGGCAGCTTTGAGGGGGACGTGATGATGCAAGGGAAGGATGCATCATCCATCATGAGCGCCTACGAATGCACATTTCACTATAATATAACTTCACTAAAAGCACATATTTTAAGTCACTTCATAAGCACTCGATTAATTCGGTGAAATGCTCACTTTTCTGTTCAACAGTGACATACGCATGTCCACCCACCTCCTGCATTCCAAACACCCATGCCTACCCACCTCACGCATCCCCCGGACTAGTTCCCTCCCAACCTCTCTCATCTGCCCCACCCCTGCCCAACCGCCTGGCACAACCCCTAAACAGTGTCTGTGGCATGGCATCCACTACTTCTGTGGGTCTTGCCATGTCCATGTGACCAGGAGGTGAGGGGGGCTGTATTTGGCGACAGAGACCTCTCTGTGAGTGTGGGGTCCTAGCGGTATCACCCCACAAATATGCTAAAGAATAAGAGTAATGGTCCTCAGCCTAGTCTCATTGCTGGAGGACATTGGCTCAACCAACTCCAGAACACCTAGGGCACACCTAGGGCCACTTCTGTGGCAGAAGAAGAGGCATCTGCCACTCTCCTGCTCTGCCTCTACACAGTGACTGCCACCCTCCTCTATCCCCCATGAATAGCATCACACATGCACTGAGAGTGCCCCTGTTTTTCCTGTGCCATGGCCTCCACGCTCTCTTGTCTCTGCCTCATCTCGCTGTGTCTCTGCCGTATCAAGTGTGTTTTGGAGGACTGGTGATTGTGGGTCATGGGCAGCTCCCCCCAGATTTACGAAGTGCACCATCTGCAGTGTCATCATAATTAGGAGTGGAATCACTATCCTGATGATGTTACTATTGCAGAGCCTGGCCAGTGCATGAGCGTAATGATATGGTGGCGAAAGGGAGGGAAGTAGGGGATAGTCCTACTGAGGTGGTCCTCCCTTGCAACAACAGCAGTGCGTGGGTGGAGTCCTGTGATCCCACAGGCACCCGTGTTCCAGAGGTAGGTGTTGGCACAGTGATGGTCGGAGCCTCTGAGAAACAAGAGGCTGTGCTGATGGTTGCAGCTGAGGTTTTTGTGGTGGCAGAGCCACACAGAGCATGGGTAGTGGAGATGGTAGTGGTGGTCACAGTGTCACAGCTGCCAGAGGTGGGGATGGCACAGTTGCTTTGTTTTGCTGAAAAGCACGGTTGGAGTGGTGTGGACCTCTGTCAAAGTAGTATCTGATGCAGACTTTTTTTTTTTTTGTACACACTGCCATCACTCTGCCCTCCATCCCTGGAGGTTTGGAAGGAGGGTGGTGCTGGGGTTGATGTTGTTGTGGCAGAGGTGTCTGCTTCACTGGCGCCTTCTTCTCCAAGGCTTGCTTGACTTACTCTTATGAGAAAAGTGATACGCTATAAATTGCTATGTGCAAAAGGGGTTGGTTGTGCATTGCAGTTGAACATTTTGTAAACCATGCTGTTGTTTTTTTAACTCACACAAATCATCTTAAAATACTGCCTCATCAAATGGGAATCCTGCTTAGATATGTTCTAAATAGGTGGGATCACATTTTTAAATTGCAAATAAGCTTTGTTTGAGACAAACAGCTCATGATAAGGTATTTATAACTGCACATATTCCTACATTATATGTAAGAGTATCTCTAATTAATTTAGAATATAAATTATCACCGTATCACTTGCAGGTCTCCACAAGTTGGGTTTTTTATTCTGTCTGGCTGACACGACCCTCAAATTATTTCAGGCAAGTTTGTGAAGTCTTGCGTGATTCCAGCCAGTCTTCAGAGCACCCGAATCCACACTCAACTCGAGTCAGAGATTGAGTATCACTGTGATTCGAGACTCCAAACAAAAGTTGCAAATGGCGGCAATAAAGTTCATGCAGCCAATCAAAAGCCCCAAGACTCCAAAAAGTGATTGAACATCCAATTTCCAGTTTTGTTTGCAGGTTTTGGAAGCTGTCTGCTTAACAGGATGAACTCACAGTTGGACCTTGGAGGACCCCTGGGATTGTATGAGGTTGGGAGAGTTTTTGTGGTTAGGAGTGTTTTACTTGAACCTCTTTGTCTGCTTTATACACTGTTTTGTATCCCTTTGTCTGTGTTTCCCCCCCAAAAAACGGAATCATATTTTGTGGTCTTTCCGTTGTTCTGTTTACCACTTAATTACCCTTAAAAATAAAATTAAAATAAAAAAGATTCTCCGGACCTCATTTTCTCATTTACCCCCCAAACAAAGAAAATGTTCCCCCATGCCAAGTATATCTTAGCTCTATGATCTGCTTATCTGCCTATTGACTTTGTTGTAATTGCTTGACTTTTGTTGTTTGTATTTCATTGTTATGGAAAATGTCTCAACCAGGGGGCAAAGAGAATTTCTCTTTCCTTTTGGGCAGGCCGAAACCTCTGATGAGAGAGGAAGAGGTTCACTTCTCGTCAGAGGAGGATGACATGATACAGGTAATAGAGACGGGTGATGAGCCCGTTGGGAATCTGGGGGCAGGTTTGCTGGTAGGGCACCCAGAGCCACAGCAATCCGGAGAGTAGGGATGCTATTTTGAGAAGGCTCATCACAGAGAGTGTAATCAGAGTCCTTGGGATTGGGGCCTGGTGGAGGAAGAGGAAGAAGAGCTGTTGAAGAATGTATTGCCAGGGAAGGCCTTGACAGAGGAGAAGGTAGCAATGGCATACTGGAGAATTTTAGAAAAGAAGGATGGGAAGAAAGTTATTATGAAGCCCGCTGCCTGCCTCATGGGGTAGAGGGTGGGTGCCTCCGGCTATTAAGTGATTCTGGGGCCAGTGCTAGCCTACTCCACTCTGTCTGGTCATCTGGCAGGGGCCCATACATAATGCTGGAACATTTCCATGTCCCTTTACAGTGACCCCTGGGTTAGGTAGTGCACTCAAATGATCAACACCCCTTTGCTCCAATCAATCCCATGAACCCTCTCACATACTGGTTGTGGATACTCCATTCTCAGTGAGGGGTTCTTTTATGGCAGTTTTAAAGCTAAGTGGGGTAATATTACACCCACTGGACAGGGAACATTTGTAAAAGCTTTCGGCAAAGATAACCATGTTGACGGAGCACTGGCATCAGGAATGCACACAATCTGCTACAAAGATAGTTTGCCTTGCTGGGAAACAGTGTGCACAGGGACACTCACACCAAGGAAACCCTGTACAATTTCACACAATTCACAAGTGAGAGGTGAAAAGCAAATGTGGAGCTCCACAGTAGAACCCCTTCTCCCAACATTAACAGAGTGAACCCGATGGCGGCTGGTCCTGAACAAGGCTTGCACACCATCTCTGTGCAGCAGAGGGTAGGGCAAAGGGAGCATCAGAAAACTGCAAACACAGCTTACACAATTCAATTCAAGCCCCACTCACTATGATATGATCCTCGATCTCCATGCAATGGTGGGTCTGTTTTGACCCAGAGAAGGAGCTTTGGAGAGCATTGTCTGGAGAAATAGAAGCAGATTGCCTTGGAGCAGGGGGAAGGTAGCCGAAGAGAGATGGTCGGAAGGAGAAAGTGGAGGAGGTAGGTGGAAAGTAATGCAGTAGTGTTTTGAGGACACATCAGAAAGAAGAGGATAGTATTAAGGAGTTGGAGGAATGGTACGTAGGAAATTGGAGGAGAGGACGAGAAGGTAGAGTCATGCTTCAATCCTGGAAAAAGAAAATGAGGGAAGGGTGGGGTAGCAGCATGTGAAGTGTCAAGGGTGTCTCTTGAGTCCCCTGTAAAGGTCAAGAGTCAAAGTGATTAACATAAAGTCATCACCAATGCAATCCCGACATTAGGCACAGATAAGTGAAAAATGCACCTTGATCTCCATCAGCCAGTTGGCATGTGAAATAAGTCAACTAAATGTTGTAGCATGTACTCTCACATTGCCTAAATAGTAGCGTTGACGCTGTAGCTGCAGCCAGCATTTGCAGTAAACAGGATCCATTGACTGAGAAATGTCACATAAAGCTTGAGTAGACCACAAAGTCCCATACATGAACAATACCATCCTCACATTATGACAAAACAAGTCCATACAATCTCTGATAAATGAACAAAAAAACATAAAGGTCTTTGTTTATCATTTCACTTAAACATGTTAAAAGCCATAACAAATAATTTGGAAGTATTGAGATACAATCGCCTGTGCTGCCTGTATTGTTTCTTGTATGACTGAGCAATAAAAATGCCAAAAATAGTGCTACACTACTGAGTGTAAAAGTGAAATCAACTGTTAAGAATAGTCATTTAAATCATGTTTTTGCTTGAATGACAAAACATGCAATGTAATAATATATTTGTAAAATGAATAAGTAAGAAATAGCCAGGTAAGTGTCTATACGTTTTTAATGATATGATATGATATGATATGATATGGTATGATGTGGCATTTATAACGCACCTATACACAAGTGTTTCAAAGCGTGAAATCCAAATATATCTGCCAGTTGCTCCTGTGAATCATCTTAATGTTCAGCAGTAGATACTATACCCCCAGGTACTAAACTGTTGCGACTTATCCCGCAGGTAGACAAAGATGGGGTGATGGGGACTACAGCCATGACCCCAAAACATATAGTTCCAGAAGGCACCCTTACCAAACCTGTAATGAACGTCTGCTGGCCTGCCCCTGATGGAAGCTGTGGGGCTTATGCCAATACTAACACGCACTTCCTTGTAATGCCACCCTAGGTGAATTGGCAAACACACTTGTGGCCCCAGAAACCCAGCCAAGGGGTCTCCGAGCAATTAGGGACAAGAAGCAGAGGACCCAAAACTACAGTAATAAGAGTGAAAGACAGAAGTATTGGGACACACAAAGCACCAAGACTGTGATTGACTCAGAAGTGAGGGCATCCACTGGGGAAGGCAACACGGAATTGAGAATTAAGAAAGACAAAGACGTTGTTAACCTCAGAGACTTACATTTGACTAAAGTATTAGTACTAATGTATTAATTTATTAATGTATTAATGTACTAAGTCACTAATTGCAGAGACTTAGTACATCATAAGTGCACTAGGCAACACATTATCATCCTCTCAATTGGTGGCAAATTCGGTCATTTTCCTAAAAGCTGAAATAGAGAGGGAACAGCAATCAGGACAGTGGATGCTTCAGATAGAAGCGCTGGAGCTTGCCAAGGACCAGAAGCTAGTTGTCCTGCCTCTGTGCACCACCTAATCAATTTCTTTCTTTGTCTTCCCTATCAGCTTTGTCTCAGGTTAAAATTAACCATAAAAAAACAACATACACCACATACAAGCTTCAGGTCATTCAAAACAATGCTCTCCGAGCAGCCATGAACATGACCAAATCTGACCAAATAGCCGAGGTAAGGCGGTCAATCCACTGGCTCTCCACCCGTTAAGGATTACATTTAAAAATCTTCACAATCACACACCGCTGTCTGCCCAACAAAGCTCCCACCTACCTTGTCGAGAGGATCAAAAAGTACTCACCTTCCAGACCACTCAGATCTTCCAACAGCCAACGTCTACTCACCATCAGATTCAGATGTAAACAGAGCAGGTGGCTCCAGCTTCCCGGCTGTCGTGGCCAATCTCTGGAACAACCTACCAATTCAACTGCGCTCGGAGACCTCAAAGCAACTCTTCAGAAAAAACCTAAAGACTCACCTGATTATTTAAATATCTTGTGTACCACCGACTCTGCCATACCCACCTTTAACTGTAAAATGTAACTAGCCCCCATATGCCTGAGGGCTAGGTGCACCGATATAAATGCACAAATAAATAAATAAATACATGTTAAAAACCCAAACTAAATAGTTATCCTCCATTGATAAGATGGCAGTCCTGAAGTCAGGATACCAGTATCCAAGACTGGAACAGCAATCTGACCAAAAAAGCTGAGGGAGACGCTGTCAATTGGGCCAGTTGCATAGCCTATCGATGGGTATTAATAATCCGCCACTAGTGACACTGCAAAGGTAAGGCATCTGTCAGCAAAATGTTAATAACTACATGAAGAGGTTACTCATTGAGTAAAATACAAACTAGTTGTAGCTTAAAAGCAAAACCCATAATCACCATAATTTACAAAAGGCTGTTTTTCTAAAATGTTTAAACAAGCTGTGATTAAGACAACACATATAAAGGACTAAAACTAAGGAGGTGGGTTAGGTAAGAATGATTTTAAAAGTTTGAAGAGTTTGGTGACAGCGAGAATCTTTTTTATACTTCAAAAACTCTGTGGCAGGTTCTTATTCCACCAATTCAAACCCCGCCCCAACAACCACTCAGCAACTCACTTTGTGGAATGTTTACGAAGTTAGAGACTTCTCATGCCAAGAGAAACAGAAACTCTGTCAGTTACTTACAACTTGCTGTGCTGCTCCATTTGGGAAAAACAGAACAGAAAAGGTTGTAACAACATGTAAATACAATTTTCAAAACCCCACTCTTTGAACAAGCCAGATCAAATTATTTATCACCTTTATTCATATGCAAACTCTTTGAATTTTGTGATCAAATCCCAAGCCATGACATCACTTAAAGGGGGTTTAGAGCAACCACAGCTAAATCAACTGGAAGTGTGAGAGCTACCCTTTGAGTGTTTCCAGGACACATATGGAGAAATGGTTAATTTCACCACAGTTGAAGGCCTTTCATATTTACAAGCTGCTTAATGTGAACAGCACAAAAGAGGCTTGCTCTATACGCCCTCTGCAATGCCAACACATTCTGAGAACAAGCTACATGTAACCTGGGCATATTGCAAAGCCACCAGAAGAGGGGATACACTTTGTGGGAGGGTGGCGAATTTCACTAGTTTACACTTTCCAGAAAACATTGGCATTTTGTAGGCAGACAAAAGGGACGGTTGAAACTACACATCTAACTGCATAGGGCACAGTGGGATTTACATAGTACTCTAATTACCAAATACATATCAAGCAGGGATGCCACAGCCGGGCAGATAGCTCAAGGTCAACACGCTCACCTCGCGAGCAGGACAGTGATGCGTGACATGGATTCCGGCCAACTCAGTCCTTCATCCACCTAAGGCTGATACCCTGATTATACTCAGCGGGGGTCCAGCCCACAGGAAACTCTGGACATTTCCCAGTGGTCCTCTGCATAAATAAAAGCATCTTTACTATGGGACCGATTATCCCCAAGAAACCGGCAAAGTTGGCCTTTGCTGATATCTTATTACCAAGTGGACTATCAAAGAGCCTCGGTTCGCATTTTCACACAAATCCATTTTAAGCTTTTTGGTCTAATGTAGATAAAAAAACAAGATTATATGAAAGAGGGCCACTGTAGCAGTGATGTATTTCCTGTTCTGACACAGTATGTCACAAAATGAGCAGGCTTGATTGCTATTGCCGACATGAATATTGACAGCACAGCCTTAAGTAGTACAATACTATTATTATAAACAGCTCTTATCAAGACAATTTTAACATTTTCTCATGTTTGGGGAAGGGTTTAACCCCATCCTGCCCTAGGCGCTTTAGATTTAGGCGAGAGACCCACTAGGAGACTAGTAATGGACCAAGGGGTGAGGTGGGCATTGTAATATTCCTGCACAATCACAATATTAGATTCAATACAGAAATGTAGACATGGTATATGCACGCGAGCAAATTCCATTTTGCTAGATTAGCGAGAACACAAGGCCTGTACCGCCACAGGGCTTCCAAGGCATCATAATCTGCAAAGTTGCATGAGGATATCTGACCAGGCCCAAGCCATAGAGAGACGGGCCACGCTACCAACCCCCCAAGAAACCCTCCTTTGTTGTATGAGATGTTGCTAATGTATTTTTTGTTGTTGGACGGAAGGCCATGAGACAGTACCAGGCACCTTAGTGTGCATGCTCATCTTAGCCAGGCCAAAGCAGGCCTCCGACCCCCACCCAGACAACCATGAGTTATAGCCTCCACCACTGTCCCAGACCCGAGACCCCCTGAATTCCATGACAGTAGATGACCCAAGATTACCACCTATAAACCAAGCAGCCATAAAAGATCTAAGCACATGGCTGTTCCATTGTAAGTTCATAACAGAAAGATTTGTAATGTGAGGTACAGGGAGAAATATATTATAGTTCAAAACGGTGGTGGAAGACTTGGATGCTGAAGCCGCGAAAAGGAGTGAGTGAAGGATATGTGGGTAAACATGTGGGTAAGCATGACCTATGACTCCCCCTGGGCCAGTCCCTGAGCCTCCCAGGTGCACAGTGTAATGATAAAGTAACATTGTTTCATAGTCTGCAATTAATTGCTAGATCAACCTTGGTTCCTTGGAGATGATGAGCCCAGCTGACCCCATGTGATGGAAGACGGATGGACTGGGCTGGGACCAATGGGCTGGCATGTATAGGGTCTCACCAACCAGCCACGTCAGCTTTTTCTGTATATATGTGTGCGTCACTCGTGACAGTTTTTTCCTTTATATGTTTCTGCTGCTAGTCTTTCGACAGAACGTTCCGTAGCAGCAGAGTTCCTGTATCTATACTAGAACAGAAGTAACCTCTTTGTAGACTGCATATGTTGGCCTTCAAAAGCTGCTTGTATATCATTCTGATAGGAGTAAGAATGAAGAGGTTAAGGGGACTTAAATGGATTAACATGGTTATTTTGAATGCTGGCAGGCAGCATATGAACCTATGGGTTGGGATCACGCCTGGAGAGGTGCAGGGGGCGACCAGATGTTCTTGATCACTTACTTCCTTTGGTGGAAGTTGACCCCAAAGATGTCCGTGTCCAGGGCCCCAAAAGTGCTTACATTGGCCCTGTGTGTATCCCTCCTCATATCCACCCCCCTCTAGCTACACTGGAGCCAAAACAGTGTCTTCTTTACTTGCTGGGGTGAGCATATGTAGAATCATGGGGCTGCAGAAAGACCAAAGCACTCAATTTTTAAACAGCTCCTCAAAGATATTTTAACTAATGGTGCCTGATTTGTAAGGTTCTTTCTTAAAGGAGCAAGTCAGCAGCATCTCTAATTGAACAGGAATATGTTTGCTGAGGAATGAGGATGGAGCCCCAAATGTTTGCCCAGAACGAGAGGTCAATGCATTGATGACATCTCAATCGCATTTCTAAGTGCTTGTGTTTCCGTTTATTTGATCACAAGTGTGGTTGACTGGCCTACAGGGAACTCGTGAGATTGCACTTTCCCCCTTTGTGCTGCAGTCGCTATGATCTCCCCTGTCAATGTTGCCTTAAAAGCGCCCCAGATTACTGGCGTGCCAATTTCTCCACCCGTGTTCGTGATAAAGTATTCTGCGATTTAGCATTCAAAGTCATCACAAATGACCTGATCTGTCAATAACACCCTTGGGAATTTCCAGCTCCATAGTTTGGGGTGTCGTCTTGGGAGTTTGAGGTCCAGCACCAACAGGGCGTGATCTGAGATAGTGATAGTGTGAGTATCTTTGTGTTCCATTTTTCCTATCAGCGTGGTTGAGGCCCAAAAGTTATCAATTCTAGAGAAGGATGTCTGTGCATAGGAGTAGTGAGTATATGCTGTTTCCTTACCCTTCGAGGGTGTCCAGACATCTCTAAGTGACAGTTGTTCAAATTTCATTTTAAGGGCATGTGTTGGAGCAGGCTGGGCGTATTTTGTTTTAGAGCTTCTATCCCGAAGGGGATCCCATGCGTTGTTTAAATCTCCCATCAATATTATTTCAGTTTTGCTAAAATGTTCTAGGTTCGAGATGACTGTTTTCAGAGACCCCTCTTGGCTAGAATTTGGGGCATATATGGAGGCAAGTGTCAGGGTCAGAGGTCCAAGTTGAATAAAAAAGGAAGAGATAACAGGGTTCTAATGTGCGTTTCTTGCAATGCAATTAGGTCGGTGTGATGTATAGAGAGAAGGCGTTCTAGTTCCCTCCTTTTGATGGGAATATTTAGACCCCTAACGTTAGGTGTGAGGCACTGACATGTAGGACCTTTCATGGTGTTCATGCTTAGGAAAGTCCTATTCATAGGTATCTTTTTGACATCTTTTAATGGATCCCTGTGTACTATCCACCCCCCCATCCCAAATTTTCTCCCAACTTCCTACTAACCCCAATCCCCCCCCCAACAGTAACACAACTCCCCCACCTCTCTCTCCTTGGTGCAGACCACCTTTACTAGTCTCTCCTTGGACTCAGTCCAAAGAGTTGGCCTACCACTAGAACAGGGATATGTGAGGGGTATCCTAAAACCCCATCCATAGGTCTTTAATGGATTCCAAGACAAGCATTCCACGTACCCCAGCTCTACTACGATAGATATACCATCTCGGCGATATGTTAACTCTGTTAGCCGTAACGTCCTTTTTCAGATGTGTCCTTGGTGGCCATGGTGCTTGAGGTTAATTGGCCCGGATGGCCTTTCTGACTTTTCCTGTGGCCTTATTCTATTATTGTCTATTCCCAGTGCCAGGGGCCCCCGGGAGGCATACAGTCGGACCGAGTTTGATCTATGATGTTCATCTAGCTCAGTCTGCAGTAGCCGGGCCCATTCCTCCTTTGTTGTCTCCCGATGCTGTCTGCCTTCCCAGCTGAACAGGAGGCCGAATGGGAAGGTCCATCTGTAAGTTATCTTTTTGGATTGCAAATGTACCAACAGCCCAAGCAAATCTCTTTGCTTTTTCAGCGTCAGTTGGGAGAGGTATTGAAAAAATGTAGTTCCTTCACCATTGAACAATATCGCTGCTGCCTTTCTGGCTGCCTCCAGGATCTGCTCCTTTTTTGGATAGCATGCAAGTGTCGCTAAGGTGTCTGTGGGACGTGCACCCGGATATGGGCATTTTGGCCCCACTCCGTGAATCTATCTTTTGGGATGTCCATCTATCCTTTTGCATTCGAAAGATCCCTAAAGACACTTGTCACTTCATCTTTCAAGTCTGTGTCCTGCACCTTTTCTGGAAGAATTCCTATATGGATGTTGGACCCCAGAGATCTATTTTCGAGGTCTTCACAGTGGGGCTCAATGTTGTGCGTTGTCCTGGCAAGGTGTTCTAGCAATTCATCTGACTTAGTGGAGTCAAGGGCCAGGTCTTGGAGTGCCTTTTTGTTTGTGTCGGTTGTTTCCTCGAAGGTCTTTCCTCATGTCTGCCAGAGCAGGTTTGAATTCGCTAGTAATGGAGTTAAATTGCATTTGCAAGGAGGCAGAGAACCTGTCCTGGAATTGAAGGAAGCAGCTCTCCACATCCTCTTTGTAGGCTGCCATATTGGGGTATGTCACATTTGAAAGGTCATCTGCAAAATCTAGTGTGCGGTCTGAGTTCAGATGTGCCCCCTCAGACCTTAACCAGTAGTTACGGATTTGGTTTGCTTTGAGGGTGGACTGTTGCGTGGGCTTCCGCGCTGCCCTTTTCCACCGGGCTCCTGGCATTGACCACTAACTCCTCAGGAGGGCCGCTGCTGCCCCATGTTGATCAAATTGCTTAATAAAGAGCTTATCCCTGTGTTCATCCGGTGTCCCACTCTATTGCGTGTTTAGCCTGCTGATCCGTTTATCCTATGGAGGGGTATCTTACTTGATCCGGATGGTCACCCAACCTCAAGCCACACAACCGGTAGGATCTCAACACCTCATGGGGAGGAGGGGGGAGAGGCCGCTGGTCGTATGTGTGATCCGACCAGCACAATGCATCCATCGGGGGGGGGGGTCTAGATGCTGCTCTGCCACTTCCAGAGTGCTCACCTTATTAATGTGTGGGGGGTGCATACTTCTCAGCCTCACCTGATCGTTTTTTATTACCGCCTGAGGGGCCTGCTTCGTTAAGCTCCCCAACGGGGGAGAAGGCACTCCTGAGCCCTTGTGCGTGTAACCGTGCCTGTAGTGAGATGTAGGATTAACCCTTGTGGGCCCCCGGGACTCCATTCAGTCTCCTTGACAGTGCTTTCCACCTTCTCCTAAGCCACAACCTAGGGCGGGAGTACTGCTGCGCCGGGCACCCGGGGGATTCACTCCGCTAGCCAGTTGATGGATCCTGCTACTGAGGAAATGCAGGATCTGGTGCGGACCCCACCGGCCCTGTAACCACTAGATAAGGGCACACCACTGCCCCCAGCCGCCATCTCCCTGTGTGCCTCAATCACCAGCCCTCACAGCCTGCAGCGTAGAGGAATCGCAATCTGCGTAGCTGCTGTGACTGCAGGTATTTCCCTTTTTTTCTCTCTTTTGCTTTTATTTATTTTTTCTGAAGAATGCAGTCGCCTCGCCACCGGCCCTCGGGGTTGTGTTGGACATTAATGGAGCTCTGATAGGGCTTTGCTTCCTCTATGCAGTGCTGGGCTTTCTTTTTGGGGACCTAGCTCGACTTGCCGTGACTGCACGAGCAAGAGACTATCTTGGAATCCCTATTATTAACTTTTGAACAGCTATATAGGGACAACTGTGCATTAAAATTCACTGCTTGGACCCATGTGTTCCACATTTTTGTGGGCGAACCCTCAAGTCTCCTTAGGGGAATTGGGGTTGCTCACACAGTGTAGTATGGGGACCCTTTGGGAAAAACCTCTCCAATGCTGCCTTTCGGTTCCCAGTCCACGCCGATTACAAAACCTCTCAAATGAAGCAGCTGACGATATTAATGGAACTTAAAAAAAATATCTATTATTTAATGTGTTTGTACTTCAGGAGCATAGATGTGCTCAAGTCAACCCACCAATCACAGTGTTTGACAGCACGCATGGGCACACAGTCCTCTATGTCCTGCATAGTCAGCGACTACCATAGAGGAAAGACCGGAAGGGCCATGCAGGAAAAGAGGCTGACAGAGTCCAAATCTGGAAGCGGCCACCGATTCTTCATACCAGTCGCACAATAGTGAAATACAATACCGGAACATGGATATTTAAAAGGAAGTTAAAACTTGCTTCAATAAGTTGTTTGTTGCCATTCTAGTACGAAAGAACAATACTTAGGTTGTATTCAGGGGGTGGGGAAGAGCTTCATCTGCCATGAAAAGAAGGGAGGGTAGTACGATAACATTAAAGAAGACAAACTTCTCCTCAGATACAAATTAAGAAGTCACCTTCGGGCTCTTGCAACCTAACCAACTTCTCCTAATTGTTGTCCTGTTCATTTTATAGTAGATCGAGTCATACACATAACATACACATGCATTTGTTTTTTCAGGAAAACCAAAATTAGACATATTTTGAGATAATGCGTTAAGGAATTCATAGGTTAAGTACACTGAGGTAAGTCTTTTAAAATTGAAATTTCGGCAACTACAAGAACACTTATGCATGAACAATGTGTACAAAGAGATATCAAGAGGTGTGGATTTGAAATGTAAAAGTGCCCTTACACTCATACATACTTAAATGCATGTATAAGCACACACATACATGATTTAGACATTTAGATTAAACATCAGAAGTGTCATTATCCTCAAAGTTATCAAATGCATAATTTTCATTTTGGTCATTTATGAAAGCAAATATTCTTCCACCTATTTATTTTCTTTCCCCAATCGGCCATTTA
Source organism: Ambystoma mexicanum (assembly GCF_040938575.1). NCBI lineage: Eukaryota > Metazoa > Chordata > Amphibia > Caudata > Ambystomatidae > Ambystoma > Ambystoma mexicanum. Next base: position 1,038,499,284 of record NC_090935.1, read on the forward strand.
CACCCCCTTGTGTGAGCCTTTTTGAAACAATAACTCACAGAAAAGTTCCATTTCTCCTAGATGCTAAGAGAATGGTGCGCTCCGACGTCTCCCGCGAGATCTTCCCATGAAACCAGGGCATCTTCTCATGGGCGGTGGTGGCAATCAACTTTTCTAACTGCGGTTTTTGGCTTATGATGGCTTGTTCAAGTGCGGCCCCCTGCAGGAAAATAAGAGCAGACATCAAAATGTCTTCAAGCATCGGGAAAATGAATGGAAATTAGTATAACTCACTGTCCATGACTCATAAGACAAGGGACGAGAAGTTGATACAAACATAGTTCAAAATGTTCGCACACACGCTGTGCATGAGCTTCCATGAACACGGACAGGCCTCCACCTTAGGCAGGGCAGTGCCATTATAGCAGTCCATTATTTACAAGGACACTGTTATACCTAGCCAGCCCACATTCGTTTTGCCTAGCCACTCAGACAAAGTAACCAATCATGGTCGCTCGGTAGTTCTTTAATGGGAGTATAAGGACTATGCTAGGTCTACCTATTGTTCAATATGCACGCATTAGCCTCAATGGGATTTTATGTAATTTAATATAATTTTACGTTAACCCATTTGTCTCTTTTGTGGCCTTGAAGCACTGTTGACTTATCTTGGATCATTGCACATTGGATCCTGGGTGGAAGAGTGTGTGCTTGGTGTTTTTCCGAAGTGGGACATGTTTATTGTTGCGCGGGCCAGATATCTGCTTCCATCTTGCCGCTCAGTCCTTGTCGTTGCATCCTAGGCATGTGAAAGTATCAGAGAAGACTGTTAGGATCCTAATAGGAATGAGCTGAGACGAGAGAGCCACCACCATCAGGTGGGAGGGGGCCTGGATGGGAAAAATTGTAGTGGTGCGTCATATGCAGAAGTATCGTTTACTGCATGATGGCAGATATTTGCGCCAAGCGTGGTGTGTGGGCAATGCCTGCAAGACTGGCAACAGGAAGCCTGGCTGCAGTTCTCAGAATTGCTGAGTTTACATTTTTCCTGGGTATTGTGAAAAGTTACTGATATGATATGTTATTTATAACGCGCTTAATACCCAGAGGTTTCTAAGCATGGACCCGGGGATCGAATCAGTGGTGCTCGGTGTCGTCTTGCTTCCAAAGCGAGCACTTTGCCCTTGCGCTATCCTCCCGATGTTACAGCGTGTAATAATTTGGTGCTACAATGCGTGGCAACTTCTGAGCTACATCTACACCTCTATTTTGACAAGACAGGGATGGTGACGTGGGCTCTGAGCAACAGCTAAATATCGGGCCTGGGTTTAACAACTTTGCAATTATTAATATGAATTGATGTTTACAATGCCACCAATGAGTGATGCTTCCATGTTCCAAAATACCTGATGCAGGTATCTGCCACATTTAATGACATTTTTGAGTACCTCCTATTTCGGTGAAGTTGTGTCCCTTTGTAACCACCTTATGGAGTGTGTCTATGGAAATGCCCCACATCTCTTGATATGTACAGAAACTGATAATGTATTGTGTGTGCAATCACAGTCCCAAAGACTTCTGCTTAAACCAAAATATTTTCAAAAAATCATTTGACAAGGGGAAATGAGCGAATCAATATGTCTAGGCATTCTTTAGCCTACTTTTGGATATATGCATAATTATACATCTGAGGTTCGATTATTTGGACTAAATATGGAAACATTTGATGGTACCGGAGAGAATTCCATGGCATGAATACCAAACTGAGATTGTAGAACTTGAATCCAATGAAAATGGCAGTAAAAGAGCAGAGCTACCTTGCCTGGGGCAATTATTTGATAATGGGGGATTGGACTATGATTTCACCAGACCTCAACTCACTCTCTGCTCAAGGCTTACCAGGAACGTGGAGGGTAGCAAATCCCCTGCTGTCAAAATAAACAACACGAGACTCCAATTACCACTGTGGAGATGAAAGACCTCTCAGGACACTGAGAATTGATAGCTAATGATGCCGTGAAAAATACGAACAGGGGTGAATGAAATTAAGATCACTGTGGCCACCATAAGCAGTGATTAAAAAAGCATGCGCTTATGAATTGATCCAATCAATGGGAGGGTGGACAACTGTGATAGAGAATTAAAAAGCATTTACACAGTTTATGGATTACAGAGATAATGAGTAATTTATGTCTAAGTGTTAAAGTCTGGGAGACACAAATCAGCATGAGAGAAGAAATAGAAAGTGTTTAAGCTACTATTGGGGGACTTTAGAAGTTTATAGGGAAATTTATTAGCTCAGGGGAAACCCGTTTGTCTTGGAAGCAAGATAACACAGCAACAGAGGTTTGAATCCCGATACCGTGCTTAGAAACTACTTCTTGTACTAAGGGATATATATATATATATATATATATATATATATATATATATATATATATATATATATATATATATATATATATATATATATATATAATGAAATCACAAAGATAACAGCAAGGTCTCCAACTGCACTAAACGCCCATCTCCAAAAAGGTACACAGATTACCAAAATGGCAAAAGAAACAATGAAGAGTTGTACGTGTCCTCTTGATGTCTCACGTGAATTGTGGCAATGCACCACTTGGAGGAGTCCCAGATGCCACCCTGGCCCTCTAAAAGCTTTTCAGCATGCTGTTGCCTTCCTCATCTCACAACTAAGAAAATGTGATTACGTCACCCCATACTCAAAGAGCTGCACTGGCTCCCCTTCACGAAAACATCATGTTCAAGACAGCGAGCATCACCTAAACGGCAGCCACAACCAAAACACCACTTTACCTGGCTGAGAAATGCACCCTCTCCAGAGGACTACAGACCACTAAACTCAATGACATTACCAGAATGGAAAACGAGAATTATAAGTGGAAAATAATAGGAAACAAGTATTTTTTCTGATGTATACAATGCCACTGAAACAAATTACCAATGCAGATCAGACAGACTCTCCGTCCCACATTTCAGGAAGCACCTGAAGACCCTAATCTCCAAAGATCACTTTGCTGATCACTGCTCAATCCCCTCCCCACTCCTGGGTTAAATTCACGAAACGAGCATGGATATGAATGTACAAATCTTACAGCAGTAGGGAGTAATGACCCCCGGTAAAGATGATCAAACGTAATCTTGTGAATACAGATGCATGTTGGAAATGTGGTGCAGAGACTGGACAGTGAAAACACCTCTTCTCAGGCTGCAAGACAGTCAAGCCATTGCCAGAGGAGACGTTCGGCAGATAAGGGTGGCAACGGGCCATTACTTGGGAATGAAGCCGATATTGACTATAATCCGTGTTGCATCTGAAAGACACTCTGTGTGAAAAAGAGACAGGCTCTCGGTTAAAAAAGAACTTGCACAAACCAAAAGTAGTGACCGCCCATCATTGTTAGGAAAATACAGGTTTAAAAAGTGTATATGTGTTATAATGGCGACACTGCCGACCCTTGAGAGCAGGGGCGTTGCTAGAGGGGGGCTAAGGGGGCTATAGCCCCTGATCTTTTGGTTGTAGCCCCGGATAGAATCTCAGGAGCTACAGCCAAAAGACTAGCTAGCCCCCAGTCCCAACAGTTCCGACATCAGCTTAGCCCCGGGTCTTTTCCAGACCTAGCAACTCCCCTGCTTGAGTGGATGTCATAGTACAGTTGATACCAGAAGCTTTCTTTGAGGCTCTTTGAGGCGACTGTATCAGATAATGAGAATTAATATTAATTTCAAGACAGAAGTGTGTATGTGACAACAATCATGTCACAGCAACAGGAAATCTGACGACTGCATCTCTACAGCAGGAAGCTGGCGATAGCTATCAGAGTTATGTTTCTTTAAAGAATCCTGGATTGGATCTATTTCTCCTTGTTTCTCTTAACTCTCTTCTTCCTTTCTAACATGTTGTTATGTATTCGCAAAATGTGCTTAATGCAAATAATATGTTCTTTGAAAGAAAGTCATGCATCACAGCAATATACATAGAAACATCTTGGTGGCAGCAACATGTCTGAGAGAAGAATCCTCAGATGGTTTCAGGTTTAATGCTGAACATAAACTTGCCAGCAGTTGGCAGCTAGCAGCAAAAGGTTTGAATGTAATGACCTTAGACAGTATGGGCGCCTTCTTTGACTTGCAAACTCATCATCCCCATGTGTATGTAGCCACTAATGCCATCTTGGAACTCACTGGATGGGTATGAAGGCTCTTATGTGGAGGAGCTTTTGAATGACCCAGCTCTCCGAAATGCAAGCCATTATCCAATGATTGATAGCCACTTGGGATGCCTGCGTGCCTCAAGAGCGACCACCCGGAAGAAAAAAAGAGCTTTTCAGCACAAGAAAATCGCTGCTATTGTTCAAGTAAAGTTGTACAGCTGATCACACGTCCACATTGGGGAGCACTCGGTCTGCTTGTAAAATTGGTTCAGGCAGAGCGAAGGTTAGGTTAAGAAATCTCCTGGTTCAACAGAAGCCTGAGAGCACTTTAAAAATAAAGGAGGGGTTAGTGCATAGCACCGCCTTATTCTAGCAGAAAACAGTACAGGGTTCGAAAGCTGACAAAGCGTGTAACTCATTAACATGGCAGGTGGAAGTAACGACCACAAGAGAGACCGTTTTCTTTTTTTAAATACACTTTATTTTTGCAACACCTGGTGGTGGACACACTTCAAAACGGACACAGGTAATATTCGGACGAGTAAACAACAACTGTCTTGGACTAGCCTCTCACAAATGGCCATACACAGTACTATCAGTCGGTCAAGCAACAATGCAATACCAACCGGCAACCCTGCCCTCAGTCAACCCCGCCATGTACCTTCGGAACTCTGATCAAATGTCCTTAGGGCGACTAACACCGGGGAGCCGGGTGATATACAATTCTTCATGATCATTTGCCCATATAACATGGTGCAACCACGCTTCTCCCGTGTGCGGCTTCCTCCAAGTCCATTTCGTCAATATAGCCCTTTTTGGCCAGTCCCAGGTTCAGAAACCTTCCTTTGGTGGTGCCCATTTTATTTGTAAAACCTAATATACAATGCCTTGCTGTCAGTGCCAGTTGCCACCCCAGAACATCTCAGAGGGTCACAATAACCAAACACCAAAACCCAGACAATTTCGGCCAAGACCATAGCATATGCAACTGAGTGGAGTCCACGGCTCGGCACCTGGGGCCCTCTGCCACTTTGTTCCTCTGAAAGAGCCCAGTTCTAGTGGGGGAATAAAACAGCCTATTAAGAACCTTAAAGTGTATTAAACGATATTTAGAGGTCAATGATATTCCCTTCATTATCCTGCATATGACCTTCCACTGTTGGTCTGGAAAGTCCTCCCGGACCTCCGCGCTCAATTTCGCTTGGGCCCCAGTACCTACACGAGCGCCCATACTTTACGCCAGCTTGTATAGTGTGGAAATGCTCTTCTTCCCCAAAAAGGGAAGTAGAATGTAAGATAAGCATGCATGCGAGGGTAGCACTTTGGGGACAGTCGACCAGTGTGACATTTATAATGCTTTCATATGAACGTAGCTGAAAATCTGAAATGGGTAATCCCCCACATCTGGCTTTAAATCATTCATATCAGCGAAGCGGCCCTCCCGCCCACCAGGATCTTCCAATGCGCACATCCATTGCAGGCAACAACACTTGTGTCCCCCACAATGGAAGCCGTTGATCATACTGGGAAGCCACGCAGTCCCTTATTCAGTCTCCCCAATGCAGCCAACGTTACACCCAATGGGTTTAAGGGGTAAATATTCCGGTAAGGACTGCGTGCTAAAAGGGACAACGGAGCGGGATGTACTCAAGCCTTTTCCATATGTACATGTGGAGGGTCAGTCCCAGTCGACACCCAATAAGTTGCGTAGTGCACCCGTACCATTAGATAGAATAGCTCCATGTCTGGGGCATTGAATCCTTGGTTCTGGTGAGGGCGGGCCAAATAAACTGGCTTCATGTAGACCCGACAGTTTGACCAGATAAAGGTGTGCACAGTTTAATGAGTTCCTGAAAGAGCACTTGATCACAATGGTATGTTGTGGAACATGTATAGGAGTTTAGGGAGCACCATCATCTTTACCAGGGAAAGTCGCCCCACCAAGGACATGGGGATGTTCCTTCTCCAGCTTCATCTCCAAAGTCATCAGGTATGCATCATAATTTAAAGCCTTCATTGAGGAGGGGAAGCGAGCAATTGATACTCCCAAATATCACACAGTCTGCATCGCCCATTGCAGCCCTGTGTCTTTAATATTCAGTATTATTCAAATGCAACCCCTGAATGTCCTCCAAACTCCTCCACGGTCCCAAATATCCCCAGGAGGCATACCTGTGGGTCTCGGACATACAACAGAATATCACCTACGTATAATGATATTATTTCCACCTTCCCACGCAGCCGGATGACACACGCTGATGTGTGTTGTACCTTTATCCTATCCACCATGGGCACAATCACCAAAGCAACCAGTAACGAGGAGAGCGGGCAGCCCTGTCTGGTACCGCCAAGCAACGGGATCACCAGGGATAGCTGCCCATTCACACAGACCCGGGCGAACAGACTTGTATTAAGTAAATTAATCCAAGATATGAACTGAGGGCCAAAGCCATAATAGGATAACATCTGGAAAAGGAAGAGCCCGGATACAGTATCGAATGCCTTCTGCATGTCCAGCGATACTGCGACCGCCAAAGAGTCAGAGGGTAATTGAGCAAAAATATTGTATAGCCTTCTGATATTCAATATTGTGGACCAGCCAGGTACAAAACCCGACTGTTTGGGATGTACCTTATAGGGCACCAAAGGGGACATTCTAATCTCCAACACTTTGGCAAAGATTTTTGCATCAATGTTTATGAGAGACAGAGGCCTATACGAGCTGCAGTTTTCCGCTAGCTTATCACACTTGAGCAAGAGAATTATAATAGCATCACGCACTGTCTCCGGCAGTAGTCCGCATGTCAGTACCTTCTCCCACATCTGCAAGAGGTAAGGGGCCAGAGTATCCCGATATTCTCTATAGAATTTGGCACCTGGTACATCGGAGCAGAGCACCTTGCCATTTGGCATGTCTAGTATGGCTGCCTTTTTTCATCCACCATCCGTGGAGCCTCCTGGGCTTCACGAGCCTCCCTGGAGAGAAGAGTGGTCTGGATTGCATTCAAGTATTCCTCGGTTTCGGCAGTCGTAGCTTGGCCCTTCAGCTGGTACAATGCATAGTAAAAATCATAGAACACCTTGTTTACGGCTACCTCTTATGCACTACTGATCCATCTGGTGTCGTAATATATGGAATGTGCGTGGTCCCGAATTCACTCTTCACCAGCTGTGCGAATGTGTGCCCTGGCTGATATGCCTTCCCTTATTGCCTGGCCAGCATGGGATTGTCTATGAATTTAATTTTCCTCTGGGATAGGTCCCGAAAGTGTCTAACATGGTCTTGAGTTCCCCATGGAGCTGCAGCATGAGGTTAAGCTCGCAGCGCTGCTGCAGTGCCTTATGTGCAGCTTCTGTTGCAACTAGTTCCCTGCACATACTCTGTAGGACCCCAAACTCCATAGCAAACTCTAGTTATGTACATCTTAAAAGCCTGCGACAGTGTTGAGGAGGTTGACACAGACCCAACGTTATTCTCAAAAAAGGAGGAAACATGCTCATGCAAATTTAATTAAAAGGCCGGGTCAACTAATGCGGAAGGTTTGCATCTTCAAGGCGACCAGAAGCCACCCTCCTCGGACATGCACAAAGCCAATAACACTGGGGCGTGGTTCGAAAGGGTACACACAGAATCGTACAATGTTCCACCCTGTTAAATAACGTGTCCAACATCAGTCAGATGTCTATGCAAGAATGCATATCATGTACAGAGGAGTAGAACGTGTAACACCTGCCCGCGGCATGCTGCATCCTCCAGATGTCCAGCAGCCCCAATATCCGTGTATGAGCAAGAATAGCCCATGCTGCTTTAGATAATGACCTAGCAGAGGCGCTGGTGCAGTTTAGTGTCGTATCCAATATAGTGTTTAAGTCGCTGCTGCATATCATGTCTGCCAGCAGGAACGTGGAGCAGACCAGGGAACCTCCTCATAAAAGGCCGGGTCATCCAAGTTGGGCCCGTACACATTGACCAGTAGTACCTTCCTTCTGTACAGTATTCCGTACAACAGTACATATTAGCCCTCAGCACCGACCCTCATCTCCAAGTGTGTAAATTGCAAGGTCTGATGTATCAACTTGAGGACCCCTCTTGCTTTTGTGGAGTAAGTCATGCGGTAGCGAAACGGGTCCCAGCTGGGCGCAAAGCTATGCATCTGCTGGCCCTGGGCAAGTGTTTCCTGTTGAAACAAAATATGTGCCTTCTGTCCTTTGGCATACGCCACAATGTTCCAGGCTTTCACCAGATTACTCAGCCATGGATATTCCAACTAAGGAGCGTGACATTCGTACTTAGCCCCCCAGACTGCACCATTCATAGAGAAGTAAGTCATGCGTCATAGGGCGCATACTCGTGCCTTGTCCACATCCCGTGCCTTGCCCCACCAAGTGTATTTTATGTAAACTTGACCCTGCATGTTTCCCACCCACCCAAACCCTCACCTCTCCCGAAACACCAGCAGTTCCATTTTCCACCCTTCCCCAAAACACCCACAACACTACATACAATTGCACTCGCATAAGAGACCTCTGTTGCCCTCCAGAACTGGTGACCCGCTAATATAATTCCAAAAATGCACGTTATCTATGCTGAACCTGTAAACAACCACAGTGCAGTGAACACATGCCAACTGGTTTCGTGCTGACAAAGCTTATATTAAATGTCTTGGGGTAGTCAAGCCACCAGGGCGTGATGGGGCAAGCAGATTATTGGGCCTCGATAAAGGACGCAACTTCGGACAGAACTGTAAAAAAATAGGTTTTCTGACTGTGCTGTAACTTAAGCTGTGCCGGAAACGGCATTGAGTATGGCACATTTCTTTCTCTCAGCAATTTCCTAACCCCATCAAAAGTACGTCTTTCCACTTGCACTGCGACAGTGAAGTCCAGATATATGTGGACTCTGCGATTCAAATAGTAGCTACGACAGCTCTCTGGCTCAGCGTCGAATCTGGTCTCTGAGCCTTTAATTGAGGATGTGAGTGATGATATGCTGCAGGTGGTCCCCTAGTTTGAACCTGGCCACCAGCGCCCGATGGGCACACTCCACCGTGAGTTGTGGGGGTAATCCCGGGTCCTCCAGTATATTTCAAAGCAAATCTTCCACTACCGTCTCCATATTGCCTCGTAGTGCATCCTCGGGAATCCCGCAGGTTCTGGATTCCAGATCGTCACATTTGACTTTCACAAATTGTGTATCTTTCAAGAGGGCGGCTACATGGTCTTCGGCATTCATCTTCCGCTGGGCCTTTTCTGCCCTCCGCCAGTGTGGTCCACTGTGTTTCCTTCTCCAACTGTGCATGGATGGACGTGACATTAGATGTGATGTCATCAAGCTAATCATTGACCAGGCAAAAACCTTTTTGCATCGTGTCCATTAATTGCTGTATGCTGAAGAGCTCCGTAACAGGCGGGGAAGAGGCGCAAGTAGGCACCTGCACAGCTGGCTTGGTCATGTTCGCAGACGAGGGGCAGCCCTAGCAAAATGATTCAAACTCCCGCCTTTCTCGCCTCCATCTCCCTTCGTCATGCCAGGCGAAGCGTCTGCGCTGCATACCACCAACGTAATCCAAGTACACAGTAACTGTCCACCCTGTCCCTGCAGCACAGCAGGGCCAGACACCCAATGGCCCCCCAAAAGTAGCTCTCTGCACAGTCTCTAGCAAAGGTGGCCGGTGCACAGCGCCCCAGCAGTACACTGCCCAAACAAGGCCAGCTTAAGCACCCTCACCAGTAGCCTGGTAGTAAATGTCCACAATGGGCCAGCGGTCTGCAGCACAACCCCAGCCTCAGTGTGCCAGCACAGCAAAGTGTGGGGTCCAGCTTGTGCCCCAAGGAAGCCCCATGGCGCCCCAGGCAATCCAAGGGGCTATACTAGCACACGCAGTCCACTCCGCTCCTCACCTTCACTCAGGGAGTCCCCGAGCTGCAGTAGCATCACACTCAGGCCTCGGTCTGACAGCAGCAGAGCAGGGCTCCCACCTTTTCCAGTCTTTGCTCTCTCACACCGCCATTGCCACAGCTGCCTGCTGTGTCAGTGCTGAATTCCAAGGCACCACATGCATTCACAGCCCGGTGCCGCTTCGAACCTTCAAGCGGGCAGCCCTAATGTCCTCCCACTCCAGTCTTGCATGTACTGCAGCACCTCTGTAAAGACCCAGGATCACTGCAGCGTTGAGGCCAATCCCGCCTGCTGCACTGCAGGCCACACTCTGCTGGCACACAGAGTGCTGCCTCTCAAAAGGCCGCCCTGGCCACAGTGTATTTACTGCCTCCCACGCTGTGCCTATACACAGATGCCATTTCACATGCCCAGGTAACCAGGGAGTCCGAAACTCGGCCCCCACAGCTGGATATGCTGCAGTCAGTAGTTGGCCATGTAGCAGCCTCACAGCATGATTGTAGGCTCGGCAGTAGATGTATTTGCCACCCACTCTGCATGGAGCTCAAAAGGACACAGCCATCTTGGTGAGCTAATCCACAGTGCCCCCAGAGAGACTGCTTTCAATGAAACAAGACTGAAGTCCATCATGGCCAAGTTTTATGCTCCAGAGCTGTGATATCCACATTAAGTTCTCAAGCTAAACAGTGGGCCTTTATTCGTGGTAAGCTATGAGAAAGTCCATCAAAGTGTCTGTTGACCACTGAGTTAGAAAGGGAGAAACTAACATCCCTCCAGGATTCCTGTAGGCACCCAGGGCTGAAAGATAACTTCTGCATGACTCAGTAGTCACCCCTGAGATTGCTAAATATGAAAGCAAGCTGAAAGAAAGAACCCCGTCCAGTGTCTAAGAAAGTGGATTAATGTTTCCTTTAAGAGACCAAGGGCAAAACCTGATCCATTTGCTTTTCTTCTTTTCTGAACCCCTTCCTTCCAGCCATTAGAATATACATTTTGACAACAGGCCCAGATGACATATACTGGACTGAAGATCCAGATTGCAAATATCAGAGTTATAAGGAAGGGGAACAACATCATTTTCTCCATTTTAACAGAAAATCAGGACCCTGGGAAGATGAATCATAGGGCCCCATGTCCATGTCAAGGACATCAGGTTCAAGAGCCATACCTGAGCTAGCCACCAGGGAGATACCAGGACCATTGTATAATATTGTGATGCCCAAAACTTCAGGTGGACCCTGTGAATCACAGTAAGTTGAGGAAACAAGCAGAGAGAGAGAGACAGAGACCCTCTGATGATATTTCCAACTCATCCACCATTGTATCTGGGCCCTTTCCTCATTGAGAGTTGTGAGGCGAACATTGGGCACTTGCAGTACGAATGTGCAGGAAACATGAACCGAGGGTCACCACCACATCAGGAATATCCACTATCGACAGACCACTAAGTGGATTCCCCACTCGTGGTTGACTCACTTGAGGCTGCTCAGGACATTCGCATCTGCTTTGAGCTGCTAAGAAGACAGAGGGCCTGAAGGTAAATGTTGTACAACATGGACCAGGCACACATTTGTTTTTCCAGATGAGCCAAATGGGAGACTTGATACCCTCCTGCTTATTACATAACACATGGATGTAGTGTTGTCTGTCAGGAACTGTATTAAGCAGCCTTCAATTTTGGGTGAAAAGGTAGGGAAGGTGTTCATTATGGCCATCAGTTTCAGCATGTTGGTGTGTAGGCAAAGATTGTGAACCGACGATTGTCTAAAATGGCTCACCAAGCCAACAGGATGAACTCCATGGTGGTTGTCACAGAAGGGAAACCACAGGGAACATTGGAGACTTTATCCCATTACAGAAGGTCCCGTGCAGCAGAAGAGGTATAGGAATCATGATGGACTGCCCAAAGCTTGATTCCAGAAGCTCACCAGTAGAGTTGGACTCCTCTCATTTTGAAACAAGTATATGGTACTAACAACATTCATAAGGTCACAATGCCTTGACACCTTTTGAGCCACCAAGCAGAGATGGAGTTGTGGATCAGGAATAACTGGCATTTCGCATGAATATCCTGGAGCCTTTCTGAGGAAGGATGGTAGGATAGGCCAACATCTACACCCATGTGCTAAGAAAGCAACTGCAAATCAATGTTGTCAAGCCATCAAGGTAGATTCATAGACAGGCCCAAGCAAAAGAGTAAATCCAAAGGGACTCTTGGGAGCGGGACACCTCCTTGGGCTGGCTGTCCAAACAACCCTATTTTTCAAAATACCTAGATGCTGGGTTCAGACCACAGGAGGCACCCAACAGTGCAGCTGCCTGCTGCCCAGAGAGAACAAGAGAAAACTGCAGGCAGCTCCCCAAATTGGCATATGCAGGTAGGACTCCCCAGAGGATAAGGCAGAATGTTTCTGTTCTGGTGTCATCATCTTGAACTCCTTCAAGGGGAAGGAGAGTTTGAGGAGGGAAGGTCTAGGAGGCGCACAGCTAAGTATGGTTGCATTTTAGCACTGTGAATCATCTTGAAAAGAAACCAAAGCGCCCTTCTAAGGGAGCACCTTCTCCAACCATTCAATGTTCATGAATGTTTGCATTTGCTGGGCAAGAGTGGCCATTCTTAGTTGAATGAGGTGGTGTCAAGATTCTGGAATAGAGGAAGAGGCAATTGATACCGCACATGGCCAAATAAATTAGCCTGAGTTCTGATGACCTTGAAATACAAGCCTCTCAATGGATTGAATTCCTCCCACATACCAGAGTTTCATTCGGCTGAACAGAGTCCTCATTCCTTTGTTTTTGTCTCCTCTCAGGAGTTAGATGAGACTTGATACCCCCATCCACAACCAGTGGTGGTTCACTGCTTTCTCTTGCATTGTATAGATGGGGACCTGTCAGCTCTCTGACCTGAAACCCTCTAAATACTCTGAAGGGCATTGAGTGAAACATTTGGGGCCTTTAACAAGGAGGAAAATCCAGTATGTGTACTCTTTTTGGTTAGCCCCCATCTGTGGGGGAGTAAACAAAGAGCAATCCCATTGAAGAAAAGATCCCAAAATGTTTTCTGCATTAGATTTTTATCACACTCTTCCATGCCTGCCATTGATCATTGACTAGCAAGCCACTATGAGCTACTGCTTATTGCATCATGCCCATTACATTGCTTGGCCTCTAACAGGTTCACTCTTAACTGTTCTAGCCTGCGCTGAGGAAGAATTTCTCAAAGTCTGCCAGTTATCATGAGCGATTGTGACTGGTTGAGGCTAGAAGGGCATCAGAATTGGCCTGTCTCTGTGATATGGAAGAATTCTGTTATACATTATCTGTTCAGTGCAACAATTGCCCCTCCTTCCCTTGAGATGAGGAGTAGGAACTGCCAGATGGATCATTTAAATAAATTATGGCTGTGAAGGACTGGCAAGTCCTGGTTTCAAATCATTTTTTTTAAAATCAAGTAGTACTATAGTACTAGTAGTTCATTATATAGCGCCTTTTCGTATTTTTATGGTCTCAATGTGCTTGTGGTGTAACGCACTTGAGGACTGAAGTCCAGGTAAGGGAACATTCTCAGAAAAGGGTTAAAATGTGTGTGAGTCTTTGGCCAATAGTAGGAATTAGGTGGGCTTGCTACGCTCCAGTAAGCAACCCAAGAGGTCAGGCATGCAAATAGGTGCTGAGGGAGGCCAAAACAGTGCGCTTGTCCAAGAGACTTGTCATGTGACCAGCTAGACTGAATATTGTCATAGGTTGTCACTGTATTCTAATGGAAGAAGTGTTGCGGCACGTCTGGTGTAAGGAGGTGAAGCCGTATCGTGTCCAGCTAGACCAAATTTGTCGTAGTCCTAGCTGCATTCTAAAGGGTGTGGATGGATAGCCGTGCTGTGACAGATGGTCCACCAAAGTGCTGCATTTATATATACCTTATGCTCAGATGGAGCTTATCTTTGATCTCACGTGTGATCAGATCGTCTGTGTCAAGATACAAGCTCATTTCATAGGCTTTCAAGGCACTATAGAAAAGCTACCCTCAAAGTCTTCTAAGCGCAAATAGACCTGCTATCTTAGTACAATTTCTAGGCATGGCAGACAGGCTACCTTAAGTGTAGGGATCATAGGGTTTTCTAAACACAACTGACAGCAAGGCATAAAATAATCAATGCAATTTGCTATGCAATTCTATAAGTTTGCTAATCAAATGGACACTTGTGTAGCAAAGTTAGCTATTTCAGTTGACCTCTTCAATGAACGTACAGCTCAACCTGCATTCCTCTCTTGCCCATGGTGCTCTATTCACCCTCTTTTCTCTTTTCACTTTAAGTGCTAATGGAGCGAAAGTGCAGCAGTAGTCATCTCCTCCACTTTAAGTGCCAAAGGCATGTGTGGGAGTGCTAGGCAAGAATTTCTTTTTCTTTTTCAAATAATTTCAAAACAGAAGCAATCGGGATGACACTTTTATTAAGCTTTCTATATCCTGTCTGGCAAAGACCAGTATGAGTCAACTTTATATTTATATAAAAAGAGTCATGCAATTCCATTCCTAAAATGTAAATTGTTACATAATTAATAATTACAGTATTAATACTGTAACACACTGAATCATCTCCATGCATTACAGTAAGGTTTTGGTTAGTGTATCTAAATTTCATAGTGTCCACTGTATTTCATTTTGTTGGGAAAGATGCATCATATTGACAAGTGAACACTTTTGAAAATGTACATGATCAAATGCTTTTGATGGCAGACCTAGTTCTGTAGCCTGCAGGGTGCATACATCTTGCAACTGGTGTTCGACCCATGAGCAAACCCATATTCCATGAAATTCTGTGTTACCATTGCTTTATACCAGGTACCCTGACAAAGTGATGACCACAGACTACAATATTCCACCTAGTTTGACCAGTTCTATGGCTACTAGAGATTCCACTCAGCTTAGTCTCTTTCTTACCTCTTACATAATGAATACACAAAGCAAACTAGATGCTTACGCAAAGTAGTGATCAATAGTTGCATCCAGTCTGTACATCTACAGATCTACTGTAATGCTGAACACTGTAGTTGGCCTCCAGAATAAGCTTGCTTTACGATTGTATTATATATCACGATCTGCAAGAGACAGCTGGGTAAACTGTTTTCAGAGCCTTTTGTATCAAGTCTATTTATTTGTATCCATTCATGCAGCTAACCTTTTTAAATTTTACAGACACTCATCTATGGCTTGTAAAGTCTTTTCGGCCACTCGCATAGTCAAGTAGATTTTATAAAGGGCGAGTAGCATTTGCAAGAGATGCTTGAAACTTTTATTTAACATTTACTTTGCAGAAAAATGTCAAATACAAGTTTCACTGTGCATGACTGGCCTCTGGGTGGCAGCAGTGTGCCAAACATAAAGTGGGTTTGTAGGGGCAAGCACCATTTTAAGAAAATCACAATTTAAATGTGTTGTCCTCCGTTGCTATGTGTCGAGTGTATTTCTCTTAGGTTGAATAGGTAAACTAAGTTACCCGACCTGCAGGTCTAGTTGAAGTTTAAAGAATTTGCAAGGCCTGACTCCTCTCACTAATGTCTTATTTCGGCGGTATGCAAAACTGCTGTATTGTTGATCATTTCATGTCTTGGGTACAAATAACTTCTGGTGACATTAACAATATTAGTACAAAATTGGTAATCAAATGAGCCTGTTTGCTAATCAAAAATAATTTAATTAGCAAACTCTGCTAATCAGTTTTTGAAATCTAATTTATGCCTTGGAAAGGCTCCCCTCATAGTCTTACAATATATCTTCCATAGTAGGCTACCATCAGGCATCTTCTTAGTGCAATATCAAGGATACCTGCATATATCTTTATGTGCTATAATTACTAAATTATAGATCTTCTGAGTGCAATGGATAGGTTACGATCATACATCTCTGGGTGCAAAGTACAGGCACGCTGCCCACCCTCTAATCCATCTAAACTTCACAGATCTTCTAAGTGAAATAACTTTGCTAACTTTCACAATTTCTTCTAGAGCAGTGCATGTGCTAACCTTTGCAGTTCTTAATGCACAATTGTCTCTGAAGTAGTTCAGTGCTTATCAAGTTATCTATTCATTTAATGTATGCATTTGTAAAGCGCACAATCAGCCCAGGGGCATCGTGGCGCTAATGCCATGGTCAGATACATACATTCAAGCTGTAATGCAATACGCAGGAGATATAGTGAGTATGATTCTGTGCACTCAAGAGGTACCTGCATCGGCTGCTGTGCACTTGGCCTATTAAAACATCCAGGTTTTGAGGGCTTTGCCGAATGTCTGGTAGGACAGTTCAGCTCTCAAGCTTGAAACATATCATTCCAATTTCAAGAATATTCTGAGTGCTTTATCAGGGTATTGTACCAAAATGTTGCCCTCATTTGTGCTCCCCCACAGTCAAAGAGACTTTGGAGGTGCACAAAAATAGGGCGACATTTACTGCGCCCAAGCAGAGTGGGATTGCAGGGGTGTCACTCGCTCTACTTGGGTGCAGTATCGGGTGTCAGGAGTTGCAGGGGTGTCCCCCGCTTACCATTTTGGAAAGCGGGGGACATGTAAAAAAAGACACGCTAGTAGGAGGAGCTGACACTGCAGGGATCGCAGAGTGTGGGCGGCACACTCAGAAGTGTGCCGCCCTAAACGTGAGTGGAGAAGGGGGGTTGGGAGAGGTAATGGAGGCCGGGGGAATCGGGCACAGTGATCAATATGATTTTCCATCTAAAAAATGTCCATCTAATGCATATTGTTGGGGGGTAAAGGGTTAATTTTTGTTCAGATGCATTTTAAAGGGTAAAAAAATGGGGGTTAGATGGACATTTTTTAGATGGAAAAATTTCGATGGAATGGCATTAGATGCAAAGACCATAAACCTGCCGTGCCGTAACTGGCATCAGCATTTTCGGCCGTCGCAGTTACGGGCGGCGAAGTGATCACATACATCCCTTTATCAGCAATTTTTTGACAGCAGATAGGCTGGGTCCTTTAGGTGTGTAGCCAAGGTGGGGTGTAATAGATGGTAACACAGTACTTAATTTTGTTCCCTTCGCAGCTATCCTAATACATTCCTTTGGTAAAGTTCCGCCTAACATCAAATTGTTAGGAGCTGTATAATGGACGTCTGAGTGCACCAGTCTAAGAGAAGGAGGCCAGGTTGGCTGTTGTGCTTTTGTGTACACTGAGTGGTGTGCGGATTTAGTGTGTAGGGTGGGCTGCCATATCAACAATAATAAAATGATCAGATTAATCAATCTCAGAAAGGGAAGTCTGCTAACCCTCCCATTAAATTCTATGCCAAAATAATATTGTATCCCTGTGCTCTGCTTTATCAGTATCTTCATCTACAGCGCCTGCTCTCCAGTGGCACAGCACAGAGCAGGTTCAGAGGTCACACATGTCCTGTTTAATAGCTTCTGTGACACCACAGTGCAGAGGTTGCATTTACAGTACCTCAGTTCAAAGACATCACAACTTTGATAAACTTCCAACCTGATAGCAGGATAATCTGTAAATATAAGACATACCTAGGTTTTGTTAATGGTGGCTTGTAGGTAACATACTTATTAAAGCCACATCTGATTTGTAGAGCACCAGTGTCATCATTTGGAGTGCAGAGTCAGCTATGGAAGGCTTTGCGGATTTCAAGAACCTGCCTGTCTGCATTCCAGTGAATGGGACAAAAAACAGGATGCATGCCTCTGGTAGGAGAGGTACCTCTGTCCTTGCCCGGTCTGGGATATCCCAATTAGAGGTGCAGCAAGAGGCTGGGTTCAAAGAGACAATTCCATAATAAGGCCTGCCTCACACTATGGGGCTACACACAAGAGAGCCTTTGAAGCTGCAGGGTGGAAAAGAGGCAGAGCTGGGACAATCAGGAACGCAAGTGGGTTTGAGTAAGGATTCCTCCTGCTTACCTTTCTGTGTGATTTATTAACCTTCCTGTCCCCTCCACTTCCTGAAGAACAAGGCAACCCTGGTATGACATCAAAAGGGAAGAGTCACCTGTCACAAGTACAGGGATTAAACGCTTTAAAGTAGGCTTGTTTCTAACCAGACCCCTGTGATCTTTTACCTACAACAGAGATGGTCATCCACTCCTTCTGTGATTCATTCCTGGACTTCAAGAAGAACACATTTGAACCTCTTTTGGGAGAGTTGACCTTTCCAAAGTCTTCATCATTGTAGGGAAGATGGAGTGCTCCAAGGCAGAGGCAAGCTCTGCTTCCTACCTACTTCCAGGGCACTTTGGGCACTTTGTGGGTGACTTTCCTGCCTAACGCCTACAACTCTGCTTGCAAACCTTCCTAAACTGGGAGCAGCAACTGAAAGAACTTGTCTTACCATAGAGCCCCCCTCACTGCATCCACAGGGCTAAAGGAGATAGGTCTCTTGTTTATAATCACACAAACAAGCTTAAACTACATTTGAACTGTTTTCCCTGCTTTTAAAAATTCAGGCCCTACAGCGCTCCTTTTGACACTCACCTTTGAGCTTGGAACTGCTCTTGCTGCACCACTGAACAGACTCCACACCCCATCGCCAAATCAGAGCCCCATATCCTGTCCAGCTCCAACACCAGCTTACTGTACATACAGCTTCAAACCACTGCATTGAACCTAGCACTGAACCACCATGACTTTGCATCGACGCTTGACTCGATCGGCTGCAACAGCATAACACACACTGACCCGAACCAGCGGTAGTAATATTTTTTAACCAAGCTTGATTTTAGAAATGCTCCTGTTGATCCATTGACCTACACCGCTCGACACTGTCTTCGAACCATATGGAGCATTGCTCAAACTGACTTGCTTCATGGGATCAATGTGAATCTTTACTTTAACCCAGTTCAATCCACATCTCCAACACTCCAAAGCCTGGTTCACGACCGTTGAACGACCTTACATTGGAATCAGGTATCTTTCAAGTGACCCTGTCCTCCAGATCCCACTTTTGTGTCCCTAGAGACTGGTTAAGTCCTTTTTACATCTTCGTCCCTAAGATATTTCATTTTCCATATCATTGTTGCATTTCTTGCCTGTTTCCTCCGTTACAAAGTATCCAGAGTTCAAGTTTTGCCCCTACAATCTTCCTATTACAGAGGTGGGATGTATAGTGTTTTTAATAATTAGTTGTGTGATTGATTTGTTTAATTAAAGTATATTTATTTTTCATGAAGTCTTGAATAGACATTCTTTAATTTTGGAGCATTTGTACTATTGATGTTAGGGTTACTACTGTCTCAAATTCACACCCCTTCTCATAGTATACACTTCTCTCGCCCACATTTCCACAAAAGACAAAGGTGGTATATCTCTTGACTGTGCCTATTTTACCTTTATGATCAGGATCACTGTTGGTTTGTAGAATTGTGGGCGTTGAGTGAGCAGCTTTGCCACTACTTTCCCTTGCACTCCTGCAGAATATAAGTCATTTTGTCACAGGGGCACCTTCCATAATGTAAAAGGGAGAAAGGGGTGAGAAGCCAAGCACCTTTTTTCTGAAGGGAGAAGCCTATACTTAACGTCCACCCTTTTGTTTACCACCAGAGTGGTGTGGGGCTTTTTCTATGGCATGGCCACCTCTGCCAGCACATCATTGGAGTGCTCATTGCCCAGAGATAACAAACAAGTGGACAGGACCTCTTGTTCTGTCTGAGGAGTGTCGGAGTGTAATGTCCCCTTGCAGAAGAAGAACATTCCTCTTCTTTATAAGCCAAGGGACCATCACCTAATTGAGGGTCAACTTAGGGATTTGATGGAAGATAATTATCTGAAATGGGGGGTTAGTGGGCAGGGGAACTAAAGGCTGTGGTAGAGTCATGTACACGTGGCACAGACAATGACCTAAGTAGGAGCCACCTCATATGGAGGGGCCTCAGTTTGTGTCAGTGTGCTCTCAAGAATCACATTGAAGCTAGAAGGAAGCTTCATATTCAGCACTGAGATACTCGTTGGGGTAACTGTAAGCAGAAGCAGATGAGCTTGAGGTGTCTGTGGGATGGTACACCTGATAAGGAAGTCTGCAGTATCCCTTCATTGAGGGAGAATGTATCAACGGTTCACATTTAGTGAGCAACCTATCTTCTGTGGTTGAGTGGAGGGCCAATTATGGAGGTTTTGCCAATAAAGCCATTATGACCACTTGTCAGTTCAGGCCTCTGTGTTCTCTCAGCAATGAGTTCAATTATCTTAATGCTGAGTAGGCTGTAGCAATAGTAAATGTAGATGACCACTCTATTCTAAGGACAACAGGTGGTAAGTGGAGAATGATTTCCCTAGTTTACTTCTCAATTGATGGTTCCACTATTGTTTAATGGCCAGAGAACAATGTTATTGCTATGTGACACAACTGCAATATCTGTCTCTTTACACCCAGGGAAAATGGCTGGTGTCTCCTTTATAATGAAACTTAGTTTTTCTGATAACATTCCCTTAATAGGGGATGTGACTAAAATGTGGGACACATTTTATAGATAGTTCCTTCTTACAACAGGAGACCAGATACTTAAATTGATGTGCCATCATGTCTAATGTGCAAATCTTGGCTACTTCGGATGACACAATTCCAAATCACTAGACATGTCAGCAGTAACTACATGGCTGGACATGATATAAACAGATTGAGCTTTGTAGTTGCAGACACAAATGGGTTTATCTAGCAATCCTTTTTATTTAATAAGTCATGCCATGTAGAATCTAGTATAGGAAAAGCAAGGCCAACAAATTATAGCCAATACAATATGATGTTTTAAAAACACCATCAATTACATCAAATCAAAGGACAGTTGTAAGTGGTGCCTTTATTTCTCGGAGAACTGGCACCCTTGCTCCCATCCTACCAGATGCCACACAAAGACAGCATGTCCCATTTAGAATCAGTGTTTTTTGTTGAGTGGTATTCTTTTTACCATTTCTTTTGGGTTGGTGAGTAACCTTGATTAAGCATATCTTTTCCAATCATCATTTGAAGGGAGCTTCATCGGTGGATAGCCCAGACTGATGACTGTGATTCGATGCTTCATGTTGAACAATCTGCAAATTGTCAGGGTTGTCATTAAGGAGGAGTAGTTAGAAATCAGCATTCTCTTTGAGAAGATGTCTGGATCATAGATAGCATAAGATGGTGACATGAGATACTGATGTACCTTTTTCAAAATACAGGACATAGTAACAGTAGTATCATCCCACGCTGCAGAAATGGTGGAAGAGCCGGACAAATATTATATGCTTAAAAAGCATAGCTTATTGGCTATCCTTGAAGATTCAGCCATGAAGTGGAGGCATCCTCATTGCTAGGAGCATATCCACAACTGCCGAACCGTAAGCCACACTTGCAACACTAAGAAAAGTGCAAGTGCGCACAAGCCATCAAAAACGATGTAATTCTTAGGAAACTGAGCGGCACTAAATTATTTAGCCACTGCCTATACTCATCATCTACTGCCATCGGTGTGCCATCTACTGAGGGGTTCAAGCCATTTGTTCATTTGTTCTCCTTGGAGTTTCCCCTTATTTGGTGTTGTTACTGTGCACATTTAGCAGAGTGATTTTGGCCAGTACAAAGGACCTCATCATTCAACGGGTTTACTCCAGCCTAGTGCTGCCTATGGAAGAGGAAACACTATCATTTGTGACCCCATGCGCATTTGTGCACGTGCATTTGTGCACGCGCATTTAGCAGAGTGCTTTTGTGAGTGATGTCGGCTCCTGTGTGCCTGTTGGAAGCGTTGGTGGTGCCTACTAAAACCTGAGACTTTTATCTTTTTCGTTACGTACTTTAACCACCAACTTGTGATGATGCATTATTCAGGTGCCCTGATTGGCCAATACAACGGACCTCATTCATTCCATTGGTTTACTACAGCCTGGTCCCGCCAATGGAAGGGGCAACACTATAACTTGTGACCCCATGCGCATTTGTGCATGCACATTTAGTGGAGTGCTTTTGCGAGTGCTGTCAGCTCCTGTGTACCTGTTGGAAGCATTGGTGGTGCCTACTAAAACCTGAGAAATGTATCTTTTTTGTTGCGTACTTTAACCACCAACTTGTGCTGATCTGTTATTCTGGTGCCCTGATTGGCCAATACAATGGACCTCATTCATTCCATTGGTTTACTCTGGCCTGGTCCGTCTACGGAACAGGAAACACGATAACTTGTGACCTGGCGCACATTAGCGTGCGTGCATTTAGCAGAGTGCTTTTGGAAGTGCTGTTGGATGTCTACTGGCCTGCAGGACGGAGGTGAGGAGCACAAGTGCTTAGCTGCAAGGTCTTCTGTTTTATTTTATGATAAACTCTGAAAAATTGACTTATTTGAGGGGAAATGCCCACCAAGCTGAGGTCAAAGTCCTCAAGATATATATTAAGAAGCGGGCCAATGAACATACACACACGCTTATCCCACAATTAGTTGAGTGGGCTAGGACTAGGCCTGCCCTCCTAAAGTCAATAAACAGAAAGGAAAAATGACATTTTTATCATGTGGAAGGCCCGATTGTTATCCCCTGTGAGACCCATCCTAATAATGCTGCAGTGATTATGGATAATTCCGCACAAAGGTCACAGAGGTCACTGAGTCATGATTTCCCGTCTTTTGATGAAATTGACAACAATTCCTTGCTAAATTTCTGGTATTCGATCCAACAGAGTTTGTCTGTGCCTGTGGATGTTGTTAATCCTGAGAATGACTTGACTACCGTGGTAGAAGTGGAAGTTAGCCCGTAGTGACACCAGCTTTATGACCCTTTATGACCCTCAAAGAAACGAATTGCCTCTCTGTGTCTCCTAATTTATTAATGCATTCTTCATGCCAAAAAAGAATCGAAGAATCTATGCAAAGTGAACTAATTTATGTAGATGAAAATTCTGCTTAAATTATGTTGCAGAATATAGGACACTGTACAAACACAGTTAATTGAACCTTCAAGGGCACACAGGAGTGTAGATGATGGTATATAACCTGACTTACCTTTGGTATCTTCTGAGCCTGTGGAGGCTCTGCTATCACATCATTCTCCAGTGCTATAAAATCTTGTTGAGGAGACAAACAAGTCTGTAGTTGAGATTGATCCTTTTTTTTCGTGACACCAAAAACGGTTGGCAGAGCGATCACATCTTTGCCAGGCAAAGGAACGGCTAGAGACCTCAGTTACTAGATCGGGACATTCAAAAGCCTCAAAACAAGCGAGAAAGAAGAATGCTCATAATAAGAAGTGGCAAACTGAGCGAACTGGTAAATTAACTCACTGGCTGGCTCCAGCTAAAGTGACCCAAGGGCGGTTAACAGCTCCTGGTTCAAGCAACTCAATCATGGCTGTAGACAATAGTTTGGGTTCTGAGGATTCAATTAATGCGCTGCCAATGCCATTGATAGAAAAGGCTGTGGTAAAGGCGCAGCTAACGAAAGTTCCTGGGTGGATTGTTCAAACCGCTATAACTATAGGAGTGCTGATGGAGGACACAATCTTAATTAAACATAGAAATCAAAAGAATAGAACTTCCTGGTTGAATCACTCAGCGTTTATGGCCGCCATTAATCCCATTCCGCAACTGAGAGGTCTGCTTTCAGATGACTTCACGTTTGTCCAACCGTTAACGTGTATTGACTCTAGTGTATCTATGGTACATTGTAAGAATTCTAGAAAGGTTTGTTTTTCACAGAGCTGCAGTGAACTCTTATTTGCCTGTGGGCTTGAGGTTAACCTGGATGTGGACCAGGCAGATCCCTTGCTTCCTGTGACTGTGGCACTTCCTCTGGGCACTGGGGGATCTACCTTCTACTGGCTCTGCAATTTCTATGGCCAAAGTGCACATTTCAGACATTCAGAACACCTGGAAATGGTTGGCTGACTCCCTTCTGCTGTTCTTGAGTGACAGAATTGAGGGCTACAGTTAGTATCGTGGAACACCCGTGGTTTTTCTCACATGTTGGCATCGAATGGGTCGATTGATATATTGAGAAAGAGTGCTGTTGTTTTTTATTACAAGAGGTATGGTTAACAGCAAACATTTATGTTGATATCATGCTGTCTATTGTGTGCCGACTCAAAAGGGAGCACAGGGGAGGCCATTTGGTGGGCTGCTGATCGGAGTCAGTAATAAATATAAATTATGAAGAATATTGACTCCTGACACAGCCCACGTCTTGGCAGTTGAAGTTGAACTTTATTCAGCTACTGCTAAGAGATCTGTGCTGATTGTTAACCTTAACAATTCACCTGGGGGAACAGTTAAGTGACTGTGTACAAGTGATTTTGCCGGGACTGTTTTGTGCATGGGCTGTTGGAGATGGAGAAGACTATATCATTTTGGGTGGAGATTTTAACTCACCTTGTGTATGCCATGATGAGTGCCTAGGTTGGTGTAACATTTTGTATTGTATTATATTGTATTTTAGAGATATTTATAGAGCGCAACAAAGACACTGAGGCAGATAGGCACTAAGGTAAGAGGTAAAGGCTACTATGAGACAGGCACTAGGACAGATATTCAGAAAGATTTCGAGGATCAGATGGTAAAGCATTGCAGAACGTAGGGGCAAGCACCGTAAAGGATATTCCCCACGCTCTGGCATGATGAAACCTGGGAAGACACAGCAAAGATTGGTGTACAGAGCGAAGTGGCCTGCTAGGGATAGAGGCACAAGTTGGGAACCTAAACATTCTGCCCCGGCACTGTGAGTAGCATGGTGAACGAGACAGAGCACCTTGAACTTGACTTGACTCTTAATGGGAAGCCAACACAGTTGATAAAGTATGACCCGGGAGTGAGTCAGTCTGGGGGCTCCCAGAGAAAGGCATGTCGCTACGTTCTGGAGAATTTGAAGGCGTTGTAAGAGCACCTCTGGTTGGCCCAGATAGATTACAGGCAGAAACCATTTGAGTTAATTATTCATACCTTCTGCATCTATAGCGGCATATAACTCACTAAATATCCCTATTAGAAGAAGCTAACTTCCCCTAAGCATTATGAAATGTCCCTAGGTAGTGCTGTTGTGCTGCCTATCTAGGGTACGTGATGAGTGACCCTCAGCTCTCTCACTTCTTTCCTCAGAGATAAAAAACTGCACACTTCTGGAAAGCAAGGAGCAGAGGGCTCAGCACATCCAGCTGAGTGTGCTGAGGGGGCTAGTGTATCGGCTGTCATAAGTAGTTTTAGTCATATGAAACAATCGACACCCAAGTATGCAGGCTCTAAGTGCAAGCACTTTATGGACAGTTGGGATTTTAAGATGCTCAATGGTCGTACCAAGGGGTACAGGACTGAAGCTTTAACTTGGAGACGTGCTGAATGGAATGAATAGCAGCAATCATGCGCAGTTGAAGCTGACCCTGGAGATAAATTCTGAAGTTTACGAAGTGTGAGGAGGTGAAGTGAAAGTTTCCCAATTGGGTAATCATATTAAATGGTCTGCCATTAGTATACACCAGGCCAAAAAAGCTATTGAGACCAACAACTGTATGCCCATGCCAGTTTTTAGTAGTATAAGTGTTGACGAAATGTCTGAGTGGTTCTCTGAATTATCCAACCGTCATGCTGAACGTAAATATATCCCCAAAGTGTATGCCAAGCAAAAACAGCTGGAGTTTGATAGAGTGACTCATTATAGGAAAGAAGTACTCAGGCAGGTCTTGCATAGGCTGATGAGGCAACCTGATACATCTAATAGAGGGTAAGAGATTAGAATGGTTAAAAACAGCTATATTGGCTACACAGGCACCGCTCGAGTGTGTTGCATATTGAGCGTCAAAAGATGGTGGAGGTGATAGCTTCTGGTAACTCAAGAAACATTTTGCAATTACTGGATAAAGTGAAGGAACATGCGGCCCATAAAATTCTGAATCCCATTAAAAAAGATGTATGGATTCAGTATTTAAAAGAGAGAACCTTGATTGCAGGGACTAATACAATTGTTGTGGCTTACCCTTACATAGGTTATGTGAATGAGCAGATTGATGAGGAGGATATCAAATTAATAATATCTAGATTGAAATCCTCCATTGCGACCCAGGCCTGATGGTTTATACAATGCTGTCCTTAAACAAAATCCTGATTTTTGGGCATTAACGCTCAAGGTATTGTTTGAAAAATTCTTGTGGATGGCAGTATACCAACATCCTGGACACCTTCAATGTCTGTCCCAGTACTTAAGCATGGTTGGCCTATGATTCCTCTCAACTATCGCTTGCTCTCTATACTGGATTGCACTGGAAAAGTGTCTCAGATCTTCTTGTTACATGAGTTACAAGGTTGGGCTGAGAGAGCTGGCCTTCTGGAGAGGTTTTGGAGCAGTTTTCGGCCAGGCTATTCTACGGCTCACAATCTAAGGCTGATTGACCATTTTACGGAGAAGATAAGAGCTAATCTGCCTTTGATCTGGTGGATAGAGCAGGACTGTGGGAGAAGTTGGCTTTGCTTGGTTGCCCAGCCTGCATATTATTCTTCATAAAGGCACTCCTCTCCAATACCTCAGCAAGGGTACGGTTGGATGGTTTGGGAGCTTTGACAACACACGTCTCAATGAGGAGGGGGTAAAACAAGGGTGTCCCCTGGACCCCCTCCTATTTAATTTATATCTGTCATATTTACCAGACCACCTATCAAAAACTGTGAGCAAGCCACCCAAAATTCATATGGATCACTGTCAAGTACTTGCTTATGTTGATGATCTAGGTATTTTAGATTATACATTCTCTGGCATAAGTCGATTTGCGAAAATCTCTGTGGGTCGATGCTGAAAATATCTAATTGCAGATAAATTGTAATAAAATGATATTGATGCAATTTTCAACCGAAAAGGTAGCGTGCCCGGCACTTGTAGTTTATGGGATTGACTATGTTGATGAATTCAAATACCTGGGAGTGGATTTGGATACTCAGCAAGGATATAAAGGTTGTATTAACCAGCGTGTCAGGAGAGCGAGGCAGTTGGCAAACTTGATTTGTTATATAAAATGTACTGGGGGATTCTCGCTTGTATGATCTAGATCCTTGAACCTCCAGTTTTTTGTTCCATCGGTTACTTATGGCTTGGAGAGTCATGTGATTACAAACTTACAATGGTTACAGCGCCTTGAGGGGTAATAGTGGAGGAACATTTTAGGATTGCGCTTGTGTATTCTGATGGCCTGCTTTCTTTAAATCTGTGGCTCTGGAAAAGCAGGTCCTGTTATATGTCCAGTCCAAACTATTACCTGAAACCCACCTACTCCATAACATCGGGCATCACATTAGTGGGACTGGTGGGAGGACAAGACAAGAGACGAGTGTGCTTAAGCTACGCAAGGATCTGGTTTGGACTGGGTACTGGAATGATGGCTATTATGCTCTGAAAACGACTCGAGCCTTTGAATGGATTTAGCTACATTAAGGAGCTATTTCTTTGTATGCAAGACTTTATACACCTACAAAAAGCACAACTGTACACAATTATTTGTCCATCTTGGAATTTACAATGCTTTTTGGACTTCAGTCATCTCCCTTTGCTTTTGGGGATGGGTAGCATGAGTAAGTTCCCCAAGACAGAAAGGTTTTGTCTAATCTTTGTAAACAGGTTAGGCTTGGAGACTGTGAAACATGTCCTAACTGAATGTTCGTTATTAGTAAACGTTTATGAGCAGTATTTGGGCAACTTTCCACATCGGTTGGAGGTGATAACAACTACTTCATTCTGGCGCCGGTGCCACAATACATTAAGTAAATCTTTGTATTTTACATTTTCTAGGGTCTGGTTAGCTGCTTTAGGGAAATTGTAAATTGTAATGTGGGTTTCTTGTTGTTTTTATTTTAAGCTCACTGTTTTAATTTTTTAAGTGTCATGAATGTATATAAGTAATTATATCACGATGAACTAGTTAAATGTAACTGTATGTATGTATATGAATGATGCATGAACTGTTTGTTTTAAATGTGCAAAGTGTTATACTAAAACACATTACGTTTAAATAAACAAAAACTGTGAGACAAATGTTGTTTTTCTGTTCATTGATTTGATTCAAAATGGATCTTATTGTTTATTGATTTCATTTGTTTTAAATGATCTTGGATTAAAATACAAAGGTCTGCATATAAACATAATTGAATGGCACAATCCTTAATGTGAAGATCCTTGCATTCTTGAGTCACACCCTCCAAATGGTTGTTTAAACGTTTTCCCAGGGTTATATGTCTAACTCAATCTTAGATCCATCCTTCTAGGCTGGCTCACATAAGGACTTGGCAAGTCATGGACCTACCTTTTTAATCATCCTACCTTGAATGTTCTAACTCTATTGTGGCCACTCTCCCTTCATGTAGGGTTGAATAGGGCAACAAGTATACTCTTTATTTGTTTATATCTCACAATGTCTGATTGATGCAGGCTAAATTACGAAATTTTGTTCTTGAAATATTTGAATTCATTTTCGGCAATCAAGAGATCGATTGACATTATCCTTTTAGCTTTCATTGTTGGACAGGTTTGCAATATCTTTCCTGATTAGTTTCATATTTAACCATGAAAGAGCTCTACAGTCCAAAAACAAAAAGTTATCATTCATATGGTTGCAAGTGTTTGTTAATTGTTTTCCGTGCACAGTTCATCACCTTTGTTTCTTTGCTCTGTTCATTCATGGAATGCTTTACTTGGATACGGGGCACAATCCGAGCCTTAACTGAAGAACCTACTATGTGTTTGTTGCAGCTTTGCAGACACCACTTACGTAGAAACTGCCTTGTATTTTTGTGAGGAAGTGAATTTATGGAAAAACGATGAGAAGGAAGAGTACTGATAACCTAGATTATGATAGAAAACAATGGTGACAACATTTAAATATCATTGGAAGGTCCTATCAGATGCAAGCTACATTTTCCCGCAGTTGATTGGTGGCCATGTAAGTCATGATCATTACACGCTACATGCTATTTTCAGACATCCCGTCTATATTAAATTCTGACCATCAGCACTCACATGTTAAAACTCTCATTTCACCTGCAAATTTAGGGGGTAATTCATAGAATTCAGCACACAAGTGGCGCACGCGGCTGGCGCACAGTGTGCGCCTGCAAATTACTGCGCCAGCCGAGTGCACTAAAATCCATTACCGCGCACAGCGTATTCATGGATTTTAGCTTCCAAAATCAGCCGTGGTGCAGAGTGGCACAGCGACCCTGCAGCAGCGCCAGTTACGCCCCCAACCCCTCCCTGTGCGCCATGCACAGCGCACAAATCCCGTACATGCCGCACAGGCCCCCAACCGCGAAAACGCCTGTAAAACTCCCCACGCACCCCTTCGAATACACGTACCCCGCTGCACGGGGAGTGTCACACGCGATTGGAGCGGGGTACGTGTATAACAGGGGTTCGCGGGAAGTTTCACATGTGAAATGACCTGTGCGAGTGGCATACGTGTATTCCTGGGGTGCGCGGGAAATTTCACACGCGATAGGCCCTGTGCGAGTGAGGTACGTGTATTCCTCTGGTGCGCAGTAAGTTTCACACGCGATTGGAGAGGGGAACGTGTATTTCGGGGGTGTGCGGGAAGTTTTACACGCGATAGGCCCTGTGCGAGTGGGGCACGTGTATTTCTGGGGTGCATGGGAAGTTTCACACGCGATAGGCCCTGTGCGAGTGGGGAACGTGTATTCCTGGGGTGCGCAGGAAGTTTCACACGCAATTGGAGAGGGGAACGTGTATTTCGGGGGTGCGCGGGAAGTTTCACATGCGATAGGCCCTGTGCGAGTGGGGTACGTGTATTCCTGGGGTGCGCGGGAAGTTTCACATGTGATTCGAGAGGGGATTGTGTATTTCGGGGGTGCGCAGGAAGTTTCACATGCAATAGGCCCTGTGCGAGTGGGGTACGTGTATTCCTAGGGTGCGCGGGAAGTTTCACACGCAATTGGAGAGGGGAACGTGTATTTCGGGGGTGCACGGGAAGTTTCACACGCGAAATGCCCTGTGAGAGTGGGGTACGTGTATTCCTGGGGTGCGCGGGAAGTTTCACACGCGATAGGCCCTGTGCAAGTGGGGTACGTGTATAACTGGGGTTCGCGGGAAGTTTCACACGCAAAATTCCCTGTGCGAGTGGGGTACACGTATTCCTGGGGTGCGCGGGAAGTTTCACACGCAAAATGCCCTGTGCGAGTGGGGTACGTGTATAACTGGGGTTCGCAGGAAGTTTCACACGCGATAGGTCCTGTGCAAGTGGGGTACGTGTATAACTGGGGTTCGCGGGAAGTTTCACACGCGATAGGCCCTGTGCGAGTGGGCTACGTGTATAACTGGGGTTCGCGGGAAGTTTCACACACAAAATGCCCTGTGCGAGTGGGGTACGTGAATAACTGGGCTTCGCGGGACGTTTCACACACGATTTTGCTGTCAGAGCGGGGTACGTGAATTTCAGGGGTGCGCGGGGAGTCCTACATGTGAATTGGCAGTGTGGGTCCTCCCAGGTGTTCCCTCTAGACTCTCCACTGCCCCTGCAGCCAGCCCACACCAAAGGGGACTACCCTGCACCCCTGGTCAAGTCCCGCAGGCAGCCCATCCACCATGGGCATGCCCCCCAGCCAAGCCACATGTCACCTTGCACCCCCACCCCCCAGCAGTCAGGGGCACCTGCCAGCAGGCCCCCACTCATGTCCCACACATGTCCCACAGCACCCCCACCCCCCCCAAAAGTCAGGGGCACCTGCCAGCAGGCCCCTAATCATGTCCCCCAGCACCCCCACCCCCCACCAGTCAGGGGCACCTGCCAGCAGGCCCCCACTCATGTCCCACTCATGTCCCCCAGCACCCCCACCCCCCAGCAGTCAGGGGCTCCTGCCAGCAGGCCCCCACTCACGTCCCCCAGCACCCCCACCCCCCAGCAGTCAGGGGCACCTGCCAGCAGGCCCCCACACATGTACCCCAGCTCCCCCACCCCCCAGCAGTCAGGGGCACCTGCCAGCAAGCCCCCACTCATGTCCCACTCATGTCCCCCAGCACCCCCATCCCCCAGCAAACAGGGGCACCTGCCAGCAGGCCCCCACTCATGTCCCACTCATGTCCCGCAGCACCCCCACCCCCCACCAGTCAGGGGCACCTGCCAGCAGGCCCCCACTCATGTCCCCCAGCACCCCCACCCCCAGCAGTCAGGGGGACCTGCCAGCAGGCCCCCACACATGTCCCCCAGCACCCCCACGCCCCCAGCAGTCAGGGGCACCTGCCAGCAGGCCCCCACACATGTCCCACTCATGTCCCCCAGCACCCCCACCAGTCAGGGGCACCTGCCATCAGGCCCCCACTCATGTCCCGCTCATGTCCCCCAGCACCCCCACCCCCAGCAGTCAGGGGCACCTGCCAGCAGGCCCCCACACATGTCCCCCAGCACCCCCACCCCCCACCAGTCAGGGGCACCTTCCCGCAGGCCCCCACTCATGTCCCGCTCATGTCCCCCAGCACCCCCACCCCCAGCAGTCAGGGGCACCTGCCAGCAGGCCCCCACACATGTCCCCCAGCACCCCCACCCCTAGCAGTCAGGGGCACCTGCCAGCAGGCCCCCACTCATGTCCCACACATGTCCCCCAGCACCCACGTCATGACGATCCTCATCATGGGCCTCATGGCCACCCACACCACACCCCATGCCACCCCAGCCCAAAGACCCAAACAAGTATTGCATCCACCCACAGAGAAATGGCCATTACATGATAGAACCCGAATGGCAAGTATGTACATGAACACATGTCCGTCACACACACACAATGGGTGCAAGTGAATGTGAAAACCCATATCATGACATGCATGAAAACAATGAGAGACTACCACACATCGAAGTATGAAACAAAAATGTATTGAACACAACATGAATGTAATGAAAAAAAAAATCAATAATGGGAATAATAAATAAAAGGCAGCATGTCCAGAAAAAAAAAAAAAATATGAAATCAGAATCCAAAGAACTCCAAATGAAAATTTGTCCAAAGTCTCAGTCCAACAAAGCAAATCCAAGGAAAATGTTTTATATGAAATCCATTGCGCCATGGTGAAATTAAAATAAAAACGAGAAATGTCCACTGTTCAACTATATACAAATCACCAATCCAGGGTCCATGAGCCCAACAAATGAAATGAAACCTACAAAAAACCCTACCTAATAATGAACTATATACAAAAATCTGGTGCATTGTCCAAGCCGCTCAAAATAAACAAAAACAGAAAGGAAACCTAACACTATCTAACTATTTACAATGGCAGCGGGCTAGTCCGACGGCTCACTTATTGATGTCCCGGGCCAGGGCATCATCGAACTCCCACTCAATGTCCTGGAGGTGGTCCTCTTCCATGGCCCCGAGGGTTCGCAGGGACGACGACATGTTCACCTCCAACTCCCTGCGAATTGCCTCGTGGCACTCGGCCCGCCTCAGGGCCCTCCGCCTGGAGTTCTCTGCCCTGACCAGTGTGAGCCATGCCTCTTCCGCCCGCTGCTGCTCCGCATCTATGGTGTGGCCCAACCGCTGCCACACGGATGACACTTGAAATCCGGGGTCCTCCTGCCCTATGCCCGATGCCTGCCCCTCGGATGTTGAAGGCCCCGAGCCATCATGTTGCTGCTGCTGTCCCTGTGCCTGTGCCTGCGCCCTGGCTCTTGCTGCCTGCATGTCCTCCTCCGGCTGGGGTGCAGTTGTGGTGGTGGCCACCCTTGCTGGACGTCCGACTCCCGACTCTGGCAGGGATGTGTCCTCCACCAGCCTGGCTGCTGGGTCAGGGGCATCTCCACAGGGTACCCAGGTGACACATGGGTGGGAAGATGACATGGAGGACGACTGGCGCATAGGCGGCTCAGGTGTGTAGAGGGTTGCAAGAAGGTCCAGCACACAGAGGAATCCAGCACCGGTGACCCGTCCCAGTAGGTCAATGTGGTCAAAGAAGCATGCGAGACGACGTGCAGTCTCTCCACGAAAAGACTGCAGGTCACCTTGCATGCCCCATTGACGCAACGCTATCCCACTCAGGACAGGCTCAACACGGTCCCGGATAGCCACGCCTGCAGGGAGAGGAAGGCCAGTTGTTGTGCGCTCATCCCCTCCCTGAAAACGGGTCTAGACGTAGGAATCCCTGCTGGTGCCAGATGATGCAGTGACAGGATCAGGGACAGGATTACACAAAGGCACCTCCGTGGCAGCCTGTGCTGCCTCCTGTCCTTGCCCCTGCACTGCACTACTAGCACCAGTGGAATCCCCACCTCCAGACCCCGTGTGTGTCCCTTCCACGGCCTCCTTCTCCACCAAACCCCCCACCAACCTGGATGACTCTGTGCCATCTTTCTCCGTTGGACCCTGTGGGGTCTCAGCTACCCCTTCTGCTGCCGAGGAGTCCACCTCCGACTTCTGCCTCTTGGACCTACCCTCGGCAGCTGCAGCCTGGGACGCGGCACCAGACTCCTCACTCCCCGACGAGATGACAATCTGGGAGGGGAGCGGGGCCTTGCATCTCCGGCTGGTGGTTCGATCCCTGCCGCTGTGCTCCACAGCACCCTCTTCGCCCTCTTCATCAGTTGACGCTGCAGACAGGGAGAGATAAAACACAGACATCAGGGCACTGTACAATGGACTGATACACACATGACAGTTGCACATGAGTGGCAGTGTCAAACTTCAGACATGGCATCACACTCCACGACACACATGTAATTTCAACTCACACACATGAGCATTTCCACAGCAATATTGCACCAGGCAGCAACATCCATACACATACAAAAGCATGAACAGCCGAAGGTGAGCCTGACATCATATGAAACACAGGGAGTGCACTAGATATCAGTGTCACGCGCATCCATGTTGCATCACAGTTGCACACTTGTGAAATACACACACATGCACATGTACACAGTGCAGATACATGCAGCAGGAACCACCATCCATGTGTGACACCACAACCATGCCAACGTACATACACAGAAATTCAAACATGTGTGCTACCACACCTGCATTTGCACGCATGCTTACCAACATATACACCATCGATGTGTCTCACACCTAAGAGGACTCACATGTGGCAGCCTCACGCCCCTGTTCATACACATCCCTACATGGCCCTACGAAAACACATGTGCAACCTGCACACTACTGGCACACCACCACACGCACAGCGTCCAATCAGTATGCATGTACACTTACCGCTCGACTCCAGATGGGTCTGCCTCTCAAGGACCTGGATGTGGAGCGCTGGGCATATGTGTTCCAGGACCCTCATCTGGTGGTCGGACAGGTGGCCCCGGCGCCCCTTGGCATCCGCTGCCTTCAAGAGGCGCCGGGCCTTGTTGAGGGTCCTGGACCTGAAGTCCTCCCAGCGCTTCTTGACATGGTGTAAATTGTGGACTGCCACCCCCTCCGCGTTAATGGCAGTCACAATGTCCATCCAGATCCTAGTCCGTCCTTCATTGTCGCCGCGCGAACTTCCAAAGAGGGCATCATACTGCCCCAGGACTTGCTCCACCAGGACACCAACTTCCCTGGCACTGAAGCTGGTGGCCCTCTGCCTCTCTGGCTGGGGGTTGCCAGTGGTGCCAGATGGTGTTGTGCCTGACATGGCAACCCCAGAGGCAGGAGTGGGTGGGCAACTGGGTCCTGGGGCTGGGCTGTGGAGCGATGGTATCCCAGTCGGGAGTCTTCGGTTCCAGCAGGGGTGGTCCCAGCAACTGCACCCCTGGCTGACGTGCAGGCAGCAAATAGCAGGTCACATGGGCAGCAGGCAGTCAGGCAGCAGCAGATGGCAGGTGGGAGTGTGCTCGGGGCTCTGGGGGGCAGTAATTCGGCCTTCTGGGCAGGAGCGTGGTCTTCCGTGTGTTGCATGGCCAGCGGAGTGATTTGGCACGTGAAAATCTTGCACGTCAGCATGTAATTTGAGGAAAGGACCTTTGTGCGTAAGCGCGTCAGCACACGTATGCAGTTTTTTGGACCAAAGGCCTTTAGCACGTAAGCGCTTCTGTGACGTGACTCGCACGGGCGTTTCCCTCGTGACGTGGGCATAGTGGTTCAGCGCACGTGGAGAAACTGCACGTCCGCGTGTGGATGCGTGTAATCCGTGGAAAGGGCCTATGTGCGTACGTGACATGAGGCGCGTGGGCATTTCAAAAACTGCATGTCCGAGTGTCAGGTCGTGTAATTGGAGGAAAGGGCCTTAGCACGTACACGCGTATGTGACGTTGTACGTGTGGGCTGCTTTAAAAGGAACGTGTAGGACCCCATTCCCTTGTACGTGCTTTTTGTAGAGAGCGAGTGGGCGAATTCTGTACTTCTTGTCAGTTCACACGCGAATTCTTCACAGCGTTTCAAGTTCGTACTCCCTGTTACCTCTGACAGCGTTCTTTATTTTTTTGGGGCCTGTTTCCTCAAACAGCGTTCACTTATTCTTTTGTCCTGTCTCCTCAGACAGCGTACAGTTCTCTTTTTTCACATTCTTTTTCCAGGCAGACGGTGAGTCGCGCACGCATTTACCAACTGTGCTTGCCCTTCAGAGGTCATTGTAGGCTGCGTGTAACACGCGTACGCTTGATTTTGTGTTTCTGGGTGCCACAGCGTAGTGCGGGTTAATTTTTTCACGCACGTGGTCTACGAGGGGTTGCGTGCACGTTACTTTTTGTTTTTGGGGTGCCTGTGCATTGCGTGACCCGTCATCTACCCCAGGGGTCACAGACAGCCTTGCTAGAGCACTAGAGCACTAGGGTACGAATTCCATCTAGTACCCTACCCCTTTCACCCCCAATTGCCCAACTGTTTACTGCAACTCCCATACACAAACATCATCAATGCCATGGTTGGGAGGCGACCTAGCAGTAAGGGAGGCAAAGGTGGTCGACCTCCAAAAGGTGGGCGTGGTGGGTGCGGTAGGAGATGTGGCCAGGATTTGCAGGGTGCCCCTAGACCCCCATGTGTGGAGGACCAATCAGGGACACCGATGCCCCCCCATGGTTAAGGGAAACGTGGTTGACACCATCCCCGCTCAGCCCTTGTTGGACCAGCCCATTGTGGCACTTGAGCTGGCACAGGATGACTCCCAGGCTGACTTCCAGGTCAGCAAGTCTAAGCCACGTGTGTCGTGCAAGTTGG
Source organism: Ambystoma mexicanum (assembly GCF_040938575.1). Classification (NCBI taxonomy): domain Eukaryota; kingdom Metazoa; phylum Chordata; class Amphibia; order Caudata; family Ambystomatidae; genus Ambystoma; species Ambystoma mexicanum. Next base: position 1,038,535,422 of record NC_090935.1, read on the forward strand.
TGTCACCAGGCCACGTGGATCTGGGGCAGCGATGTCATCTGCTGCCCCAAGTAGGCAGGGGGGGAGGCTGCAGGGGCAGCTGCAGCTCTATCCACCCCAGCTCTGAGTCTCCCAGCCGGTACAGTGTCGGTCCTGGTCCATCAAACTGATCTTGCCTCTGACAACATCACACTTCAGCCAATGCCTGCACCAAGACCTATGGTCATTGTGCCTTCGCACACTCCCAGTACCCAGTCCATCTGCGCTTCTGCCCCTACTGACTAGAGCGGCGCAAGCCACTCAGGCTCTGCTCCACCTTTGAAAAAGAGGAAGAAGGGTGCTCTGGCACTACAGGCTGAGACCCCAGACAGGGCTACACAGTCCGGCACGTCAAGGAAGCCTAGCTTTAATGACCCCGAACTTGATGCACTTTCGAGCTATGTGTCGGCACATAGCCGCAAAATGTTGGTGACTGCAGGGTGCAAGACCACACCTGGTCAACGTAGGGCACACTGGCAGATCATCGCGGACCGCATAAGTGCCCTTGGATTTGTGAGGCGCACAGCTGATGATTGCTACAAGCGGTGGAATGACCTGAAACGCAGAGCAAAGAACAAGCTGTCCTCAAATCATGCCGCTACTCTGGTGACTGGCGGTGGGTCTCCACAAGAGGACAACGAACTCACTGAACATGAGTCTGTTGCTGGGACCTTCATCACAGAGGAACAGAACCAAGGTCTGGGAGATGTACCTGATTACGACGCATTGTCCGGTGAGTGTCCATGCGTGTGTGTGTAATCCATGTATATGTTGTTTGGGTGACGGGTTCTGATTGAGTGCCAGGTGAGGGTGTGTACTCCTGAGTGTTATGGGTCACCCATTTGCTTCCTCCCATACATTCACGTGCCTTGGATTTGGGTATGACTTTATCCCTTCTGCCCACAGTTGCCAATTAGGCCCACATTAGTGCACTTTACCTTGAACTGTCATCTTGCAACTACATTGTTCAGATTTTGTAAGTGTTCATTCAGGCTGATTGTTTCCACTCTCCCATTTTTGCTACACATTATTCTGCCCTATTGCAACATATGTGATATGCTTCGGTCATTGTTTACAGCCCACACTGGGCCACTATTTTTACCTGGTTATGTTAATGATTACACCATTCAGGCCGATGGAGTATTGGGCTGCAGACAATTTTTGTTAGGGCCTGTTTGCATGTGGAAGATGACAGATGTTTCCTGTAATGTTAAAGTGACCAACCATTGATCAGCCCAAAATGACTGTGTTATTGGACACTGGATGTGTTTCCGTGTGTGGCACATGCATATTTTGCAACACTATTCGCATCATGTCGATGTGACATGGATGTGTGACAGTACTCATTCACTGACATATTGCTGTAGTTTTGTAATTTACTGTGGCTATGCTACATGACATCTGTGTGGTGGCATGTGTCATGTATGTGTATTGGACATGCCACTCACTGCCTGATGTTTGAAGCCCGTGCTACCCAACATGCTGCAAATGTGTTGCTTTTCCATCTTGCTCTCCCCAGTGTCTGCCTTTTTGACTCCACTTCCAACTCTTTGACAGTGCATGCATGGCAGGGCTATAGTCATGTGGGACATGTGCAAATCATGTACTCGATCTCTGGCTTGTCATGGCCTATGTGTGTGCTATGGTGCTCATGCCTGTTTCCATTTGTTGTCTTTCATGTTTTTGCAGGTGATGATGCACTTGGTGCTGTTGAGGTTGAGGAGATGGTGCAGACCCAGGAGGAATCTCAGGCACGACCGGGCACCAGTGGTGGACGTAGTGTGGTGGTGGGTGAAAACCCAATGTTACTACAGACCATACTGTCCAGGGGTGTCTCTGGGTGCACCTCCCCAGACCTCTAATCGGGTGCTGAGTCGGATGATGAGACTTATGTGCCATCGCAGGTAAGTGTTTCTGGCAGGGATTCTGTTCTGTCCAACCCACCTGGACCAGGGGTAGAACCCTCTATGGGGATGTCAGTGTTGGTAGGTCCGCCTTTGCCGGTTATGGATGCAGGGTCACACTCCACAGCATCTGATCCTGTTCCTGGGCCAGCACAGCAAGGTACAGATCGTCTTGCCCCAAACAGGTGTGGTGCCCGTCGACGCGGTGGCTGTGCGCAACCAGGCAATACTGTATGGGAAAACTCCATGTACGGTATGGCAACCCAACAGGCAGCATCAGTAGAAATGATGGCTCAGGCAATGGAGAGGGTGGCCACTTCCATTATCCCCCCTGAAAGGCAGATGGAGCAACAACAGCAGGCAACAGACTCCATTTGCCAATCACACAGGGAAGACATGTTGGCGTCCAACAGGGACCGACGGGCGGCACTGGAGACTCTGCACAAATCCATATCAATAGGGTCACAGGGCCACAGGGAAGCCCTGAGGGTGGAACTCCATAACCTCAGGCAGAGTCTGCTTGAAATTGAGGCTTCCCGAAATGTTAGGGCAGAACAGCAGCTGCAGCAGCTCACACGTTCACTCTCAGCTGAGCTGCATGCAACACGTGAGGAGATCCGGGCATCACGCGAGGCCATGCGTGCAGAAATGCAGGCAACCCGTGATGTGCTGCACGGGGATCTCCGCACTTTAATCCTCCAGAATCAGACCTTCCAGACCCGTAAGCTTGCTGCCATGGAGGACCATACCAGGGTTTTGCGTGGGCTGACTCCCATAGTGCCACCGCCTCCTGATGCAGAAGCAGAGGATGAGCAGAGCGACAGCAGTTCTCCCACAATGGCATAGCCGTGCATGCCATGAGCTCAAGGACGTATTTTTTTGTCGCAACATCCACGCAGGTGGGTGTTGGTGTGCACCCTGTCCTCGAACCTCCTGGGTGGCCTCCCCTACCCTCTCTGGCCCCCACATGGCCATTTTTCTTTTTTTTTTACAGTGTGTTGCCTTGTGTGGCTCCCGTGGGCATCCACTGTATTCTGGCTGGGCACCTGCAGGCTTGTCCTGAGTTTGGGTTAGATGCTTGGGTTACTGAGAGACACACCCCTCCTGCTTCCCGTTTCCATGGGCTTGCAAAGGGTGGGACCAAATGACAGTGAATTACACAGTGACGTTGGGCTCCCATGAGCTGAGTGGGCAGTCTGTAGTCAATACTGTGTAGACATCCCTAGTGGATATTGTTGTTGTATTGTACACTGCATGGTGTATTGATATGTGCTTGTGCATCCATGTCTTCCTCCTAATCTGCAGGTTCCTTCCTCATGTCTTCATAAGGCCGTCTACTTTGCAGATGCAGTTCATGTTGTATGCAGTACACTGAGACATTTGCGTGGCAGCAACACTCTACAGTTGTAAGGGGTCGATGTGCTGGCGTATTCAGGTTGTAAGATTACCACTACTTGAACTTAGTACTGTCATGTTTTTGCATTTTTCCATGGTGTGTTGCAGCATTGTGTTGGTGGTAAGTATTTGGTAATGTGTGCTGTTAGTTATACATTTCTGGGAGCATATTGTGTGTGGGCAGTTTCCATTAGGGACAGTGTACTTTGTGACACTTGTGTCAGGTCTTGTGCATTGCTTTGTTTGCTTTCCCATTGCATGACATGCCATGGTGTGTTTGGTGGTGGAGCTGGGGAGGGGTTGGGTGACATGGCGCTGTTCTCATGTTGTATTTAGCAAGGGGGTAATGAATTTAGCAGCATAGATGTATGTCTTTTGATGACACAGCATTGGTGGTGTTTGGATAGGTAGGGATGCACACAATGTAACACTTCCAGGTGACCAGTCTCAGGATGGTATGGTTGTGACAGTTGAGTGTCCCTTCTGTCATCATCATTGATTGTCAGCTGGTATGTGCCAGGGCTGTGTGCACTCCACAGGTGTGTGATTTTATGTGAAGTAATTAGGCACCAGCTGCGTATGGGCTTCCTCACCACGTGCCCTTTCCCCTCCCATGCGCAGCGGGCGTGCATGTGGTTGGGGCTGTGGGGGCACCACCATGTCCACCGGCAGGCCCCGGCGTGATGCAACATTGTGCAGGACACATGTTGCCACTATGATCCTGCACACTACTGGGGGAGCATATAACAGCTGCCCACCAGAGCGGTCAAGGGAGCGAAAGCATGACTTGAGCACTCCGAATGTGCGCTCCACTATGCCCCGGGTTGCAATATGGGCTGTGTTGTATCTTACCTCAGGTGGCGCGGTGGGGTTCCGAATTGGCGTCATCATGTGGGTGCTCAGAGGGTAGGCACTGTCCCCTGGGGAGGTGGTGATGGGTATCATTAGTGGGGTTGTGACATTACTCAGTATCTGACATGCATGCATGTGCAGTGGCATTTTTACTCACCAAGCAGCCATGTATCGCCATGCCGCCCAGCTTCTAGGTCCCGGTTTAGGGTTGACATTCTGTAAATGAAACTGTCGTGGGTGGACCCTGGATAGTTGTCATATACTGAGGTGATGATTCCCTTGGCATCACATACTACCTGCACGTTGATGGAATGCCAGTGCATGTGGTTTCTATAGATGTGCTCAGATGCCCTGGGGGGACGTAGAGCCACATGGGTGCAATCAATGGCACCTAGCACTTTGGGGAATTGTGCCTCCCATAGAAATCCTGGACGGCAGCCTGCCTTTCTGCACGTGTTCTGGGCACATAAGTGTGCCTGCGGACTGATGGGCGTGCAGTCATGATGGCCAACACCTGGTGTAGGCAGCGTGACTGCGTGGCCTGTGACACCCCCCCCACTATAGCACTTATCCGCTGAAATGATCCAGTGGCCAAGAACTGCAGTACATTGAGGACCTTCTCCAGGGGGCTGAGTGCTTGGGAGCACAGGGTGGGTGATGTGAGGTCATCCTCCCACTCACTCACCAGGTCCAGTATTATGTGAGGTTGAAACCTGTACCTCCCATACACCTGGTCATCAGGCATCCCAAAAAGGCTGGTTCTGGGTGTAAAAATTCTGGGCCTGACTATCCTCCTCCTCCTCCTGCGGTATCCCACGACCACTGCTGCTAGGAACGGTATATTCATCTTGGCGTCTGAGCTTGTTTGTTGTTTGCGCGCACTTATATGCTGCGCAGGTCCACGTACGCCTGCTTCCTGCTGGCGTACGTGTTTCCGGATTAGTGCGTCTTTTTTGGCGCAGGCATTAGGCCCGTTCGATTCCATGAATATGTGTTGTAGATGCACGTGTGGGCGTTCCGCGCATTTGCCTCCTGTACTTCCCCGTGACGCCCACATTTTCATGTGTTGTTCCCCATTCCGTGTGTTACGCCCTCTGTTCTGCATACTTTTGTTGTGTGCGCTTACGCTGTGCGCTTAGCACACGCTGTTTGGAGACGTGTGCGCCAGCGTGCGCCACGCAGAATTTTAGCGCACATCCAGGGATTTACATGCGCACAGACTGCCATGAATCGCTGTGCGTGGCTTTCGCTGCGATTTTCGCACTTGCACTGCGATTCACACGCTTGCGCCGAAAATTTCAGCGCACATTAATTCCATGAATCGGCCTGAAAATCATTGGAGGACTGCTTTTACAGTTTTTTAGCAGCTGCATTGCCTTATAATTTCACAGAGCACAATCATTTTTTCAATCGCTCACATCCATTAATCTAACAATTGTTATACATAATTCAGTATGCCAACACTCATTTTAATCATAAATAAGGTCATGTCATCCTCAGAGGCAAAAGTATTCTTCTGCACATCGCCCACTTTGATCGCCCCCACCTCCAAAGCGTGCACTGTGTGTCAACCTTTTCACCATGGATTTTGTGATCAGATTAAAAGGAAGGAATCATATGGACACCCCCTTTCCCTATGTCTTGGTGTGGCACAACATGAATGGAGCACATGCCACTGACAGAGATGCACGTTCGTGATGAATTACAGAAACATGATGAAGTCTTTAAAACATTAGGCCAAACGACAGTAACCTTTCATTTACTGCAAAAACTGTCAAAGTCAAAAGAGCTGCACAAGTTTAGTCTCACCAGAATTCATATCTCACCTGCCAGTTGCGTCCCAGTATGGGTTTTCCAAAGAAAAAGAAAACAGCTCGTTTTACTGCACTGCCCTTGTGATGGTGGCGCAGTGATGTCGGTTGTATGTAAATACATTGAATTGTATCTAGGTATTCCCAACTTCATTCATAACTATCTTCTCAGCCATCTCCTCAAAGACTTGATGCAATGGCAAACTCCCTCAAGCACGTAAAAGCCAGACGCGGCTTCACCACCCATCACCGGCATATCTCCTTGAAAGAGCTGAGACACTAGTGGTAGCAATTATCTCAGACATGTCAACTGTTTGCAGACCAAGGAATGGTCCAATAGGGTAACTCTTTAAAGTGTTCAAGAGTCAGAAATTGCTGTTCCTCTAAGATTCATGCCTTCAGATATGATACACATGATACTCCCCAAGCACCACATTATACAATGAGCAGTAATTACTAACATGGTCACTAATCTAGGTTTTCAAATGCCCTGCAGCTCTATCCACCCCAGCTCTGAGTCTCCCAGCCGGGACAGTGTCGGTCCTGGTCCATCAAACTGATCTTGCCTCTGACAACATCACACTTCAGCCAATGCCTGCACCAAGACCTATGGTCATTGTGCCTTCGCACACTCCCAGTACCCAGTCCATCTGCGCTTCTGCCCCTACTGACTAGAGCGGCGCAAGCCACTCAGGCTCTGCTCCACCTTTGAAAAAGAGGAAGAAGGGTGCTCTGGCACTACAGGCTGAGACCCCAGACAGGGCTACACAGTCCGGCACGTCAAGGAAGCCTAGCTTTAATGACCCCGAACTTGATGCACTTTCGAGCTATGTGTCGGTACATAGCCGCAAAATGTTGGTGACTGCAGGGTGCAAGACCACACCTGGTCAACGTAGGGCACACTGGCAGATCATCGCGGACCGCATAAGTGCCCTTGGATTTGTGAGGCGCACAGCTGATGATTGCTACAAGCGGTGGAATGACCTGAAACGCAGAGCAAAGAACAAGCTGTCCTCAAATCATGCCGCTACTCTGGTGACTGGCGGTGGGTCTCCACAAGAGGACAACGAACTCACTGAACATGAGTCTGTTGCTGGGACCTTCATCACAGAGGAACAGAACCAAGGTCTGGGAGATGTACCTGATTACGACGCATTGTCCGGTGAGTGTCCATGCGTGTGTGTGTAATCCATGTATATGTTGTTTGGGTGACGGGTTCTGATTGAGTGCCAGGTGAGGGTGTGTACTCCTGAGTGTTATGGGTCACCCATTTGCTTCCTCCCATACATTCACGTGCCTTGGATTTGGGTATGACTTTATCCCTTCTGCCCACAGTTGCCAATTAGGCCCACATTAGTGCACTTTACCTTGAACTGTCATCTTGCAACTACATTGTTCAGATTTTGTAAGTGTTCATTCAGGCTGATTGTTTCCACTCTCCCATTTTTGCTACACATTATTCTGCCCTATTGCAACATATGTGATATGCTTCGGTCATTGTTTACAGCCCACACTGGGCCACTATTTTTACCTGGTTATGTTAATGATTACACCATTCAGGCCGATGGAGTATTGGGCTGCAGACAATTTTTGTTAGGGCCTGTTTGCATGTGGAAGATGACAGATGTTTCCTGTAATGTTAAAGTGACCAACCATTGATCAGCCCAAAATGACTGTGTTATTGGACACTGGATGTGTTTCCGTGTGTGGCACATGCATATTTTGCAACACTATTCGCATCATGTCGATGTGACATGGATGTGTGACAGTACTCATTCACTGACATATTGCTGTAGTTTTGTAATTTACTGTGGCTATGCTACATGACATCTGTGTGGTGGCATGTGTCATGTATGTGTATTGGACATGCCACTCACTGCCTGATGTTTGAAGCCCGTGCTACCCAACATGCTGCAAATGTGTTGCTTTTCCATCTTGCTCTCCCCAGTGTCTGCCTTTTTGACTCCACTTCCAACTCTTTGACAGTGCATGCATGGCAGGGCTATAGTCATGTGGGACATGTGCAAATCATGTACTCGATCTCTGGCTTGTCATGGCCTATGTGTGTGCTATGGTGCTCATGCCTGTTTCCATTTGTTGTCTTTCATGTTTTTGCAGGTGATGATGCACTTGGTGCTGTTGAGGTTGAGGAGATGGTGCAGACCCAGGAGGAATCTCAGGCACGACCGGGCACCAGTGGTGGACGTAGTGTGGTGGTGGGTGAAAACCCAATGTTACTACAGACCATACTGTCCAGGGGTGTCTCTGGGTGCACCTCCCCAGACCTCTAATCGGGTGCTGAGTCGGATGATGAGACTTATGTGCCATCGCAGGTAAGTGTTTCTGGCAGGGATTCTGTTCTGTCCAACCCACCTGGACCAGGGGTAGAACCCTCTATGGGGATGTCAGTGTTGGTAGGTCCGCCTTTGGCGGTTATGGATGCAGGGTCACACTCCACAGCATCTGATCCTGTTCCTGGGCCAGCACAGCAAGGTACAGATCGTCTTGCCCCAAACAGGTGTGGTGCCCGTCGACGCGGTGGCTGTGCGCAACCAGGCAATACTGTATGGGAAAACTCCATGTACGGTATGGCAACCCAACAGGCAGCATCAGTAGAAATGATGGCTCAGGCAATGGAGAGGGTGGCCACTTCCATTATCCCCCCTGAAAGGCAGATGGAGCAACAACAGCAGGCAACAGACTCCATTTGCCAATCACACAGGGAAGACATGTTGGCGTCCAACAGGGACCGACGGGCGGCACTGGAGACTCTGCACAAATCCATATCAATAGGGTCACAGGGCCACAGGGAAGCCCTGAGGGTGGAACTCCATAACCTCAGGCAGAGTCTGCTTGAACTTGAGGCTTCCCGAAATGTTAGGGCAGAACAGCAGCTGCAGCAGCTCACACGTTCACTCTCAGCTGAGCTGCATGCAACACGTGAGGAGATCCGGGCATCACGCGAGGCCATGCGTGCAGAAATGCAGGCAACCCGTGATGTGCTGCACGGGGATCTCCGCACTTTAATCCTCCAGAATCAGACCTTCCAGACCCGTAAGCTTGCTGCCATGGAGGACCATACCAGGGTTTTGCGTGGGCTGACTCCCATAGTGCCACCGCCTCCTGATGCAGAAGCAGAGGATGAGCAGAGCGACAGCAGTTCTCCCACAATGGCATAGCCGTGCATGCCATGAGCTCAAGGACGTATTTTTTTGTCGCAACATCCACGCAGGTGGGTGTTGGTGTGCACCCTGTCCTCGAACCTCCTGGGTGGCCTCCCCTACCCTCTCTGGCCCCCACATGGCCATTTTTTATTTTTTTTTTACAGTGTGTTGCCTTGTTTGGCTCCCGTGGGCATCCACTGTATTCTGGCTGGGCACCTGCAGGCTTGTCCTGAGTTTGGGTTAGATGCTTGGGTTACTGAGACACACACCCCTCCTGCTTCCCGTTTCCATGGGCTTGCAAAGGGTGGGACCAAATGACAGTGAATTACACAGTGACGTTGGGCTCCCATGAGCTGAGTGGGCAGTCTGTAGTCAATACTGTGTAGACATCCCTAGTGGATATTGTTGTTGTATTGTACACTGCATGGTGTATTGATATGTGCTTGTGCATCCATGTCTTCCTCCTAATCTGCAGGTTCCTTCCTCATGTCTTCACAAGGCCGTCTACTTTGCAGATGCAGTTCATGTTGTATGCAGTACACTGAGACATTTGCGTGGCAGCAACACTCTACAGTTGTAAGGGGTCGATGTGCTGGCGTATTCAGGTTGTAAGATTACCACTACTTGAACTTAGTACTGTCATGTTTTTGCATTTTTCCATGGTGTGTTGCAGCATTGTGTTGGTGGTAAGTATTTGGTAATGTGTGCTGTTAGTTATACATTTCTGGGAGCATATTGTGTGTGGGCAGTTTCCATTAGGGACAGTGTACTTTGTGACACTTGTGTCAGGTCTTGTGCATTGCTTTGTTTGCTTTCCCATTGCATGACATGCCATGGTGTGTTTGGTGGTGGAGCTGGGGAGGGGTTGGGTGATATGGCGCTGTTCTCATGTTGTATTTAGCAAGGGGGTAATGAATTTAGCAGCATAGATGTATGTCTTTTGATGACACAGCATTGGTGGTGTTTGGATAGGTAGGGATGCACACAATGTAACACTTCCAGGTGACCAGTCTCAGGATGGTATGGTTGTGACAGTTGAGTGTCCCTTCTGTCATCATCATTGATTGTCAGCTGGTATGTGCCAGGGCTGTGTGCACTCCACAGGTGTGTGATTTTATGTGAAGTAATTAGGCACCAGCTGCGTATGGGCTTCCTCACCACGTGCCCTTTCCCCTCCCATGCGCAGCGGGCGTGCATGTGGTTGGGGCTGTGGGGGCACCACCATGTCCACCGGCAGGCCCCGGCGTGATGCAACATTGTGCAGGACACATGTTGCCACTATGATCCTGCACACTACTGGGGGAGCATATAACAGCTGCCCACCAGAGCGGTCAAGGGAGCGAAAGCATGACTTGAGCACTCCGAATGTGTGCTCCACTATGCCCCGGGTTGCAATATGGGCTGTGTTGTATCTTACCTCAGGTGGCGCGGTGGGGTTCCGAATTGGCGTCATCATGTGGGTGCTCAGAGGGTAGGCACTGTCCCCTGGGGAGGTGGTGATGGGTATCATTAGTGGGGTTGTGACATTACTCAGTATCTGACATGCATGCATGTGCAGTGGCATTTTTACTCACCAAGCAGCCATGTATCGCCATGCCACCCAGCTTCTAGGTCCCGGTTTAGGGTTGACATTCTGTAAATGAAACTGTCGTGGGTGGACCCTGGATAGTTGTCATATACTGAGGTGATGATTCCCTTGGCATCACATACTACCTGCACGTTGATGGAATGCCAGTGCATGTGGTTTCTATAGATGTGCTCAGATGCCCTGGGGGGACGTAGAGCCACATGGGTGCAATCAATGGCACCTAGCACTTTGGGGAATTGTGCCTCCCATAGAAATCCTGGACGGCAGCCTGCCTTTCTGCACGTGTTCTGGGCAGATAAGTGTGCCTGCGGACTGATGGGCGTGCAGTCATGATGGCCAACACCTGGTGTAGGCAGCGTGACTGCGTGGCCTGTGACACCCCCCCCACTATAGCACTTATCCGCTGAAATGATCCAGTGGCCAAGAACTGCAGTACATTGAGGACCTTCTCCAGGGGGCTGAGTGCTTGGGAGCACAGGGTGGGTGATGTGAGGTCATCCTCCCACTCACTCACCAGGTCCAGTATTATGTGAGGTTGAAACCTGTACCTCCCATACACCTGGTCATCAGGCATCCCAAAAAGGCTGGTTCTGGGTGTAAAAATTCTGGGCCTGACTATCCTCCTCCTCCTCCTGCGGTATCCCACGACCACTGCTGCTAGGAACGGTATATTCATCTTGGCGTCTGAGCTTGTTTGTTGTTTGCGCGCACTTATATGCTGCGCAGGTCCACGTACGCCTGCTTCCTGCTGGCGTACGTGTTTCCGGATTAGTGCGTCTTTTTTGGCGCAGGCATTAGGCCCGTTCGATTCCATGAATATGTGTTGTAGATGCACGTGTGGGCGTTCCGCGCATTTGCCTCCTGTACTTCCCCGTGACGCCCACATTTTCATGTGTTGTTCCCCATTCCGTGTGTTACGCCCTCTGTTCTGCATACTTTTGTTGTGTGTGCTTACGCTGTGCGCTTAGCACACGCTGTTTGGAGACGTGTGCGCCAGCGTGCGCCACGCAGAATTTTAGCGCACATCCAGGGATTTACATGCGCACAGACTGCCATGAATCGCTGTGCGTGGCTTTCGCTGCGATTTTCGCACTTGCACTGCGATTCACACGCTTGCGCCGAAAATTTCAGCGCACATTAATTCCATGAATCGGCCTGAAAATCATTGGAGGACTGCTTTTACAGTTTTTTAGCAGCTGCATTGCCTTATAATTTCACACAGCACAATCATTTTTTCAATCGCTCACATCCATCAATCTAACAATTGTTATACATAATTCAGTATGCCAACACTCATTTTAATCATAAATAAGGTCATGTCATCCTCAGAGGCAAAAGTATTCTTCTGCACATCGCCCACTTTGATCGCCCCCACCTCCAAAGCGTGCACTGTGTGTCAACCTTTTCACCATGGATTTTGTGATCAGATTAAAAGGAAGGAATCATATGGACACCCCCTTTCCCTATGTCTTGGTGTGGCACAACATGAATGGAGCACATGCCACTGACAGAGATGCACGTTCGTGATGAATTACAGAAACATGATGAAGTCTTTAAAACATTAGGCCAAACGACAGTAACCTTTCATTTACTGCAAAAACTGTCAAAGTCAAAAGAGCTGCACAAGTTTAGTCTCACCAGAATTCATATCTCACCTGCCAGTTGCGTCCCAGTATGGGTTTTCCAAAGAAAAAGAAAACAGCTCGTTTTACTGCACTGCCCTTGTGATGGTGGCGCAGTGATGTCGGTTGTATGTACATACATTGAATTGTATCTAGGTATTCCCAACCTCATTCATAACTATCTTCTCAGCCATCTCCTCAAAGACTTGATGCAATGGCAAACTCCCTCAAGCACGTAAAAGCCAGACGCGGCTTCACCACCCATCACCGGCATATCTCCTTGAAAGAGCTGAGACACTAGTGGTAGCAATTATCTCAGACATGTCAACTGTTTGCAGACCAAGGAATGGTCCAATAGGGTAACTCTTTAAAGTGTTCAAGAGTCAGAAATTGCTGTTCCTCTAAGATTCATGCCTTCATATATGATACACATGATACTCCCCAAGCACCACATTATACAATGAGCAGTAATTACTAACATGGTCACTAATCTAGGTTTTCAAATGCCCGAGGTGTGATTAAGAGGCTGGAAATCAAACCCATGGCTCATTCTTTATTAGCAAAAGAAATGAAACTTCCTGAACAAGGTTGCAAACTCCACACTGTGCCCTGATGCTGTTACAGAGAGGTCCCACGACAGAGTTAGCCAAGCACAGAGTCCAGATGGATTGTATGTTAAGAAAACATGTTTAAATAACACCGAATCTTGCAGTGTCCATAGATTTGAAAAGCTAACCCCATATGTGTGTTTTCTACCTTTCAAAACCACATGGATCTCTTCCTCTGAAAGGCATGAAGAAGAGACCCATGTGGTCTTGACAGCTAGCAGACATAAAGATGGAGTGAGTGTAACAAAGATATTACCTTTGCAAGATCCTCTGTCGTGTTATACCTTCTTTCTTCTTTAGATAAAACAACCAGAACTGCATGTATTGCAGATATATGGAATTCACCAATAAAGGCGAATTGAAAATGGATTAACAGTACTTCCCCTAACTTCAGTGATTCTTAGTTCGAATTAATTGAGTGTTTTTATGTGGAAAGAACAACAAGATTATTTGCTACACAGCTGATTGGTCTTCTCTAGAAAACTATATTGAAGTACAGTAGGATTAGATGCCTAATGCTTTATTTATAAGCCTACTCATTCAATAATCCATCTCTTTGTTTACCCTGTGATATGCTTCTGTTCTTCTTTTCCTTATCGAACTTACTCATAAATTGTTTTGATTTAAATCCTACAAAAAGAATATAAAAACATTACATTTCATGAAACCTCAAGCTTCTGAGAAAATCAAATATACAGTACCTGCAAATTCCAGGTTTGTTTCACATATTCTAGGATTAGAGTTTCCTTCAAATCTTCAAATGGTCCGACTTTTGGCTCAACTCCTTTTGGCCTGTTACAAGGTTTCTTCAGCAAACAAACAAGGCCATCTGTTTCCTGGGTGTGATAATTGCAAACCTCCGCAGGACTTAAGTGAGACTTTCCCCCGGAAATAGCATAAGTCCCATTGATTTCCCTCTCGATTGTGTAGTGGTGGCACTTCTTGCCAAAGGAGACTGACAATGCAAAGCCACCAAGATAGTTACGGCTCTGACGCAAGAGGTAGAGTCCATCACTCAAGCCTCCCTGCTTCAGGTAGTCTTCTGCTCCCTCCCGTGTAATGTTGCCATAGAAGAATGGCAAATGGTTAGCACTGTCTGCCATGCTGGTGCTTCAGTGATCCAGGATAAGGCTGAATAACCTGAAGGAAAAGAAATAGAAAGTTGATGATATTTGAAAAAGTGCAAAAAAAGGCCTACCATTCAATGCCAGTGTTCATTGTTTAATTGTTCTTACTTAATAATCAAGAATTAAGAATCCATAATTGGAATTTAAAGTTCGGTTTTTGGTGCACATATGGCACTCTTCTCCTGCGTTCCCCCTCCTGGGCTGGTTCTGGGTTTTCGTCCCCACTTATGCAGATAGTTCAGGGCTCCCCTCCCTTGCTCGTCCCCACCTGAGCTGGTTGTTGGCAACTGTCCGCTTCACCCCCTATCATGGGATGGGTCTACATTTCTTCCCTTTCCTCGTGTTTGCCCTCATCCCTCACATTTAATAATTGTATTTATTATTATTCTCTGCTATCTCTCCCAATATCTGCCCCATAGTTTAAATCATCCAGTTTTAGTAGTCCAATTATCATGCTAACTGTTTTGTTCAAAACATCTCCTCCCATAAAATAAAAATAAAACAATACAAATACAAAGAACAATATCATAGGCATGCTATATGCAAACCATTCTTTCAAATGTCAATACCCTATCTTGACCTTACGAAGCGCACGTTTACTTTTCAATACTTGATTTACAACCCATAGTTTCACTTTATAAATTGTAATCAGAAGTGCAGTGAGAGTCACGAAACCACCAAGCCTTACACACTTCTTCCGCACTAATATATCTACAGTCTATACCAGTGTGCTCTCGTACAGGATAATACACATGAAGAAACATTCCAGAAGTAAGTCGATATTTGAAATGATAACAGTTTAAGAGGAATTTGAAAGCAGCTGTATGCGTGCACAAAGGTTTTAGCTCAGTTCCCAGCATCTCCACAGAGGTCCAGTGCCTAATCAGAAGGGCTGATTAGACACTTCAGTGGGATCAACCCTAAAATGTGCCAGAATGTGTGGAATTAGAATCTCTTCTTCACCAGTAATAATCAGCACTGTTTTTAACACAGTAAATGTAATTAAAGGAGCCACAGCTGGTGTTGGGTGGGGGGGGGGTGGTTGTTATCTTTGCCTGAGCGCCACTTGGATCTATGGTTTCCACGCTGGTGTCCCTTCCAATAAAATCCCTAAATATAGATATTCATACATCTGTTCAATGGAATTCCCCTGTTCCTAGTACCAAACAGCATGCCGTGAGTCATCGAAACAGCATGGCGTGAGTCATCGAAACAGCATGGCTTGAGTCATTGATCAGTTAATATCCACATTTTAGGATAGTCAGTGATTCTTAAATACCAAGGGCTGCATTTTCTAGCGATGGTGTGTCATCACATATGCTTGCAGAGATGCTGGAGGTTTAGTGGCTACATATATATTTAATTACACATCATTTGATTGAAATAACCTTGCACTAAGATGTGTAATTACGTGGTAAGGTCCGAGTTCGTATATATTGCTAATATACCTATGGAATGAGTCTGTGTTGTCAAATACATGGAGGAATTGCAAAAGCTTACAAATTGTTCTATAAAAATGAATCATACTATTTTTGAATGATTTATCGTACAGGAGAACTAATTCCGCACTCAGTTTGTCAAAAAGGTTTTTCATTTATTTCATGAGACCTAATATGAACTTGTTCAATACCGACTTTTACAATTTCTCAGTATAGGCCAGGCTCATATTTTGATAAAGGGAAGTCTGATGTGTACTCCTATCATAGGCCTTTTAACAGTTCAGCTTTCATTAGTGAATGTGTCTTGAACTTGGTCTTGGACTCTAATGTCCTTAGTCCCTCTATGTTGCATCAGAATCATAATAGGTTTTTAATTGCAAGCCAATGAATATAGAAAGGAGCTAGGAAAAGTTTACATCATCACAAGATATGGAGATCATGATGCTCAATAACATAATTTGGATGCGGTGAGCCGTTATATGTTGACATACAAGGCGGTGGCTCCCTGCCACAACGTTTTGGTAATTTGCATGACACAGAGCAAATGTGCATGGCAAAAGGCTGAGTACATTCTGTCCTGCACATATCGCTCTATCGTGTAAATTGTAAATGTTGCCTACCATGCTCGTACGGTAGGCAGCATTTAATTGTAATTGTAAACACTGCCTACCATGCACAAATGGAAGGCAGTGCTTACTCCCTATACAGTCATCCTGCTTTATGCTGGCACATAAAGCCGTTGGGATCCATAGGTACCCCCAGCATTTGCACGGCATAAAAATGCATGCTGGTGCAAATGCTGTGGCATTTGTATGGCTGAGACGAAGGGAAGTGGCAGAAACACAAGTGGCATTCTGTCCCTCCTCTCTGCCATAGAAATTAATGAAAATGTGGTGTGGCTTGAATGAAAGGCATAAAAGCCTTTTGCAAGGCTTACCTTTCCTCCACATTACACCACTGATGGAAATGAGATCCTATGCATTTTCAGTTCATAACATAGTTTACAAATATACTAATAAGGGTCTTCTTTTTTGCCTGTTTGACATTAGCACATGACATCCATCATCACTTCTTCCAATTCATTACTACAGGTTTCAAACTCCATTCATTCTGTGTCGAATATATGACACATTGCTACCCATTGTTATTATTTAGATGAAGCCATACCATTAAATAGCTCTTGTTATCTTAAGAAGAGCAGTTTCCTTGTATGTCCCCATGGTAATGCTCACAGGAAGCAGCAGGGATAGCGTGCTTGCTTTCGGGTACCCCACCTAAAAGCTTACATGCAGGTGCACTCACACCGTATAGCTGAGTAAACACGACTAAAACATGGGGTTTTTCAAAGCTGAGGCTCATGACCACGGCAGCAAAGCCATGTGAAACAGCAAAAAAGTATAATATTCAACACATGTGCAACACTATTTGCGCTTTAGGACATGGAATAATTCAAAACCTGCTTATAACAGATTGAAATTACATTGAATAATAAATAATATGAAGTCATGTAAAATAGATATACAGTTATACAAATATGATATCCTATGGTCATTCAGTTCTTACATCACAATAGCTTAACGCAATTTTAGTCTTATAGTTGTGATGCCAGTGGACTCATACATAGGGCCTCATTACACGGAAGGCGGTAATGGTTAACGGCCACCGTTAATGGTAACGGTGACCGTTAACCATTACCGCCTTACTACGAGGTCCCTTAGCGGGTTGGTGCTTTAACGCCTGCTTTTTGCAGGCGTTAAAAACCAACCCGCTAAGGGACCTCGGAGCTAATTACGGCACCGCAAAATTGCGGTGCCGTAATTAGCGCCTTCCCCATTCCCATAGAGCCCTATGGGGCAGAAATGGGAATGGGGAAGGGCAATGGAGGAAGGGGGATTTACCGCCCCACCAACCTTGGAATGGGGCGGTAAATCCCCTTTCCGCCAAGGCGGTGCCAGTATTTTACCGGCATGAGCCATGGCGCTAATAGCGCCATGGCTCACCGCCTTCCGTGTAATGAGGCCCACAGAGTTTTCTCCAGTGCAAGTGGAATTGGGACTAGGGCAAAAATTGGCCTAGTGCAAAAAATATTCATTCAATCCATTTATTCACCAGGACAAAGAACTAGGACTGGGGCTAACATTGTGCAGACTCAAAAACGCATTGAAAGGATGTTTTGTTTGGGTTTTGTTTTGCACTAGGACAATAGGCTCATGGTTTGGAGCAAATAAGAAACGTGTTTTTCCGGCACGGAATGACACTTTTCTTATTTTACATAGAACTCAGAATCGGGCCAACAGTTCGGATTTTAAATGTTTTTTGATTCTTTTAAAGTAACCTCTGTACACGGATTACCACAATATGAAACGCATATGCATATCATTGACGTTTTTTACTTTGCATGAGACCTATTTGAATAGGCAAATTGCAATAATCCACTGTTCTGAAAAGGCAGAGATTTCCTTTTGGAATAACCTTTTCATGACTGAATATGGTTCAATTTTTCTGATCCCATACATTAATGTTCTATTACCTTATATATTTCCCTTAGACAGAATAATCAAGGGGGTTTGTCCCCTCTTACACTATTCACTTTCTTGCCAGTTTATAGCTGTGAAATCCACTTTACAGTGCACAAATCACCAACTTGTAAACAGCCAGCAATTTACAACACTACTGGCCCTAATATGTCTCCCCATCCGAAAAGTGTGATAGCTATTGCCACCCACAGTCTCCACCTCCAGGAAAGCTGAGAGGACTGGGGCGGCATGGGAAAAAAACATTTCAGTGCCCAGGGAAGCGGCTCAAATGGCTGATAAAACACATGCAGTAGACTGGCAATCAAGACCCTCATTTCCAAACACCTGATTGGCTGAGCACCCTTAACCAGGTGTAAATTATCGATCACTGATTTATGTGTTTTCAGTGTTATTTACTGTATTTCATTTAGCGTGAACCTTTCCACAAGAGGCAGATAGAGTGTGCAATAAAGTGCAGGGTACAGTAAAAGAAAAGTGGTAAAAAGGCATAATTAAAACAAAACATTAACACAATATACAATTTAAAGATACACGAGTCTGAGACAGCAGGCATACACTAGAGGAATGACAAAGGACCCATACAGATCCACCACAAAATTAAGAAAAAAGACCAGCATTCAACGCATTATAAAAGAGTGGGTAAGACCAGGGTAGACTGTCCAAGAGGCCCAAAAGCGTTTTCCTAATGTAATGAATTTCCAGGTGGGCTAGTGTTTAGTTTCGTGTGGACATAGAGCCTTAAAAACAAGATAATGCAGTTAACAAGCACTTTGCTCGCAAGGGCAGCCAGCAAAGTTGACTCAGCACAAGGGAGTAACCCTGATCGAAGGGTGAAAGTCACTGATGCCGCCAATCACTTGCAGTGTCTTTTACAGGACGCTGAGTACCTGTGGGAAAGCCCATTAATAGACCCTTGCCCAGTTAATGTGCCAGTGCACAAGAGGTTGAACACTTGTCTGTAACACACTGTCTGGGCGCTAGGGCTGTACCCACTGAAAAAGGAACAGTTGGTACTTATCTGTCTTAGATTTCTAGGTGAGGCTTTTAAATGAGAAACCAACCTGTACCTTAAAATGCAGGGTTCCACTATCAGATGCCATATGCCATTTTCTTCCCATAAATTATACAGGATTGAACAGTGCCAGTTGAAATTCTGGCCTTGCCAGGTGAAAAAAGCAAATATTATGTTTTGCTGGATTGAAGTACAGGCTGAGTGCAGCTGTCCATGCCACAATAGTCTAAAGGCAACTCCTCAGATTGTGGCTGTCACTTTGAGACAAGACAGTCAGTGAACTGTTGGATGGAGACCACAAAACTGGCAACCAGATCCTGTAGAGCCTCCATGTAAACAATCAATAGCATGAGCAACAAAGTCAACAACTGTACCATCTTTAGGGCACGTGGAGATCGAATGACCTTCTTAACACAAGAAGCTCCCATCAGCTCACTAAGGAAAGGCTACTGCCCTTCCTCCAAGGCCCAGCCTTCAGACCGCCTTTCTCCACAGACCCAGAAACGCTCGCATCAACCTATGATGTTGCCATCAAAGCAGCTATCAATTCCATTGCCCCGCTTAAACCTCGTAAATCCAAACCCACCACCCACTCTAACTCCTGGTTCACCCCGGACTTGCTCACAGTCCGCAATGAAAAAAGGCAGCTCTTACACAGTGGCAAACGTCCCACACTGACAAAGACAAGTTGATCTTTAAAGCCCGCTCTACAGTTTACAAAAAAACAATCACCCAAGCAAAAGCCAAATCTTTTGAATCCAGAATCTCGGAAGCCCAATCTAGCACAAAAGAAATCTTCGCCATTTTCAGGGAGCTAGAGACTCCCACGCCCACCCCCCAGAACTTCACCAAAGACAAAACCTGGTGCAACGAAATTCAAACGGCCATGCAAACCAAACTGAGCCGTCTCCAAAGCAAAATACTAGCTACTAAACAAGCCCTGCCTAATACGCATATCCCTGTCCCACCACCAACCTCGAACCCCCACCCCCAACCGTTCTCCTTCAAATCAATACAGGAAAGAGACATCATTAATATAATGAGGAATATCAAACCCTCTAGCTGTAAAGATGATGCCTGCCCAGCCCCTTAAGGACTGCACTGAAGCGCTCGCTCCCTTCCTGTCAGCCTTTGTCAATGCCTCCTTTGCAACAAGGAAAGTCCCCGCCTCCCTCAAGGAAGCATGGATCTGCACCCTTTTAAAAAAAAAACTCTCAATCCCACCTCCCCCAACAACTATAGACCCATCACCACTGTCCCTTTCCTCCTAAAAATACTGGACAAAGCAGCCTACCTGCAGATTCAGCACTTCATTGAAGAGAACAAACTCCTGGGACTCTTCCAATCTGGCTTCCGCCCCAGACATGGGACTGAAACCGCCCTACTTGATCTGAAAAACCATATGGACGATGCTAGAGACATGGGCAAACCAGCACTTCTCTTAATTCTTGACCTACCTGCGGCGTTCGATCTCGTAAATCACGACGTCCTATGCCACCACCTCTCCTTCACTGCCAAGTTCTCACCTGACGCCACAGCATGGATCACCTCCTTCCTACAAGACAGAACCATGCAAGTATTCTCTGACTTAGCTTCTGCCTCACTCACCATCATACTCTGTGGTGTGCCCCAAGGCTCATGCCTCTCCCCACCCTCTACAACATCTTCACACGACCCCTCTTCCTCATCCTCGACGCTATGGGTATCACTTACACTAACTACGCGGACGATACCCTGATCCTCCTCACCCTCACCGGCAACTATGACACTGACTCTATGACCTTTAACAACATCTAAAACACCATCCGAGCCTGGATGGTAGACAATGGACTATACCTCAACTTGAATAAGACCGAACTCTTACTGGTAGGTTCCCCCGACACGCTAAACGATCTTGACTCCCAATTTAGTCACTTCACCATCGACACCATCAAAATACCTGTCTCAGACTCAGTCAGAACACTTGGAGTCTATTTGGACTCCAACCTATCCAGGGACAGACAAGTCAACGCAATTGCCTCCTCAGCTGCATATCATACTAAACTTATCAACGCAGTCAGGCCTTTTCTCTCCAAAGAGAACTGCACAAACATAGCCAGAGCTAGATTATTGCAAAGTATTCTTTCTAGGAACATCAAAAAAAACCTGGAGAGGCTACAAGTCATCCAGAATAGTGCTCTCCGTGCAGCCCAAGGCATTGCTAAAAGGGACCACATCTCAGAGGCCAGAAAACTAGCCCAATGTCTCCCAATAAAGGAAAGAATTGTGTTCAAAGCTCTGACACTGACACACAAGTGCATCCATCTCACTGCTCCCAACTACCTCTCACAAAGAATCCACCCCGTCGCCTCTACATGACCAACCAGATCACCCTATACCAACATGCTCTGTGTGCCACTAGTAAAAATAGCTAGAGCGGGCAGATCCAGCTTCCCATATCTCGCACCTACTCACTGGAATGCCTTACCTCCCACTATCCGAAGTGAGGCCTCCCTCCTCGCTTTCCGTAAAGCAATGAAAACCATCCTCTTCTCCTTAGGTCCTTCGTAGCGGCATGAATACTAACCATAGGACCCACTGCTTAAGCTGTAATGACCAATCAAATAAGCTGTAATAATATCTATGTCTGTGTTTATATATAATGTGCCATTTATGGCTACCACGCCTGTACCTCTGTAACTAAGCTCATGCAAGTAACAGCACCCCAATGCCCTTGGGCTGCTTGCGCGCTATATAAATGTAAATAAATAAATAAATAAATAAACACCGGGCGCCCGTCCATAGAGGAGGCATGAGCAATAATGCAGGATCATCCACTAAAATCTTATGTTTCAGTGTAACCCATAGACAGGGCAATCAAAGAGCGTCCTGTAATGGCACACCCAATACTGCTAGATACGACGGACCACAGTCAAGGCAGGAGTACAAGCATACGTTGTAGTTGCATTAACCCTGTTTAGCGTAACCAAGGCTGAGGGGTAGCATGCCCAGTTCCTGCACATACTCAACATCAGGCAAATGGTAAGCGCGTTCGAAGCACACCCGGCAACACACGCATGCTTGTTGCATGCAGCGCAAGCCTACGCTAATGTTATGTTATGTTATACTATGTTATGCCATGTTTTATCGATTGGTCAAAACAAAGACATATACTCCCCATCCTTAGGTTTCCACCGACCCCTTTGCTTCCCTGCCTCTGCCTTTCAATTGAACATGCTGAAGTTAAGTACGATGACAGAATTTTACAATAGGTTTCAAAAGCACATCTGTGCCTTCGCAAGATGTAGGATAATTTAAATGAGCTGAAACGCTTTAAATAGAGTCAGTTTTACATCATGTGAGTAAAAACAATGTTGTCTTTATAGAGTAACCTGTTTATTCGCTGATTTGGAACGGATCTTGAGGGGATTAGATGAACTCTTCAACGGCATTGAAGAAAAGAATGCAAGGTTGCGCTGCATGCGTGCATGTGTGCGTGCGTGCATGTGTATCTTTTGCTCTGCGCACACTCACATCCCCTGGTCTCCTGTTCCACTCAGGCCCCTGGGGATCAGTGAACCACTTCACCTGCTGTTTACAGAAACAGCTATAAACCCATCAACAGACAGCTTGCACACAAGAGGCCATCGTTCATTCGTCTCGGTACACATTGATACTAGTGCGCCTCTCAACTCGGTGAATACAGGCTCAGGCTGGGACATGAATTAAGCCTAGATACAAAGAAATGTGTCCCATAACCGTTAGCCACACGTTTCTAATTTTTGCAACAAATTGAGTAGTACGTACCCTTGGGTGAAAACGTATAGCAAATTATGCATTAGATTTTCTTTGGCTATTGACTTCAGCCAAACCCATCAGCAGGTGAGGGGTCACACTTCGTACATTGGACCACAAAGCCAGTGCACATTGGCCTTTCAGGACAGCCCTATAGTCGTTGCCCTATTGCTCTATTGCCCTACTGATCATGGGTCAACCCCAGTGTGGTCATAAAGATGGGTTGCAAGGAACATACGCAGATCAGTTCTTCAAAGCTCCACATTACAGAGGTTGATTCTCAAACCTAATTCACTACAACAGGACGTTTCGTCGTCTGACTGCCCAATGCACATACATCGATTGACTGTCCAATTTGTATTTGTATTTCTTTATTTGCATAACATGCCTGGCCCAAAGGCATCTGGGCGCATATCATAGGTTACATAAACAGCATCCAAAAAACAGTTACAGAGAAGAAAAATACAATAACAGGTAATTACAGGTAGAATTTACAATCCATATTTACATCGAGACTCAATGGATGACCCAGAGGCAGCGGGGCTCATAACTTGGGTTACAGAAACAACATCAATATACAGTTACAGATCAGGATATACATTGTCAGTTACTTACAAGTAAACATTTAGGAACCAAAGTTACAAAGGCGACTCAGGAGGCAGTAGCAGTGAGTGAAGGTAGATCAGAGTAAGACTAAAGTTGAGGTAAAGAGCTGTGTGAATCTTGAGCAATGAGCGACAATTTGGCTTTGCTCTTGAAGGCATGGAAGGAAAGTTCTAATCTAAGTGTGGTGGGCTGCGAATTCCAGAGTTTGGAGGCAAGGACCGCGAATCTGACACCCCCAGATTTCTGTAAGTTAAATCTAGGTATGGATAGGCAATGCACTTGGGCTGCTCTCTGAGGATGGCTAGAAGTATGTGGTGTGAACTGGCTGGCCAAGTATTGAGGTGCCTTGTCGGCCAGGCATTTATGTGTGAGGGCAAGAGATTTGAGAGGAACTCTTTGTGCTATGGAGAGGCAGCGCAGATTGCGACGGGAGTACAATATGTATTAGTTTCTAGAGATGTTCAGTGCAGCCTTAAATGCATTATTTTGGGTGATCTGTAGTTTACAAATCTTGCAGTGGCTAGTCCCTAAATAAAGGGTTTTGCAATAGTCTAACTTGCCCATAATTAAAGTTCTGGCAAGGATAATGCAGTTTGCTGTGGTGAGGAAAGGGCGGCAGGCTGTGATGAGTTTGCACGTATAGGCAGATGCTGAAATCACAGCATTGGTTTGTCTTGAGAGAGATAGGGTAGAATCAAGGTAGATGCCTAGAGTTTTTGTGTCATTGGTAACCTTGACCATCAGCACACCCACAAACAACACGCCCACAAACCTCCCAATATTAGCGTGTTTATTGGAGATTTGGGTCACAGATCACATTGCCACCTGCCATGTACTTAGAAATCTAAATCTAACAAATGTCAAAATATAGTTTTCAACGGCTATGGCCGTGCATGGTTTGCAGTTGAACAATATCTTAGACAACATTAGCAATTTTCAGATGCAAAGGCAACCAGAGGTTAACCAGCGATGTGTAGGCCTCAAATAACAGACCAGCCAGGTATACCGCAAAGAAGAGTTTTTAGCAATAGAGAAAAATTGGCAGAGAACGTATGGAGGGACGATTTGAAACTGTGAGATCTTTCAATTATGTAAAATATTGTAAAGCTGAACTGAACAAGGTCAGTAATTTCAGACCCGCTGCAGCCAAACAAACACCTGACACGGGTAAAACATATCTACACCGGCCAAACCAGAAACAACTGATAACTTCAAAGTCAGTCAATTAAGCAAACTACATAAATTAGCTTATCTGTGATGGTCAGACCCATATTCTAGGGAAACCTTTCAATAGCTATATATCCATCTATTATCAAGACCCTAAGAAAGGTGCCTGTTCACCTTAGCTAGATGTGTCGACATATCAATGAAAAAAATAAAAATAAATGGAAAAGGAGTAATGATAATTTCGGCAAATGTCACTTCAAAGCATTCGAAAAAATGTCTAACATTTCTTCTTAATTTTTCCATTCTACAAAAATCTGAGGAATAGCAAAATTTGCCTCAGTCTAAGGGCTAAAGGAATTCGATCTGCAAATGAAGCAGCAACATTTTTTTCAAGGTGACTTTGATATAGGAGGAACCAAAATGGAGCTCACTTTAGTGGCAGGTTGGAATATTAGTGCCAGGTTGTTCCTGATCTTCAGCTAGCTTAAGAAATGTGTTTTTATTGATGTGTTCTTTGACTGGTGAGACTCAGATATTGGTGGCACAGGAGGCAATGTAGATATTGCAAGGGCTTGCCAATTTGAAACATTCATTGGATTTATTTAGATTATATTTTGGCTGTATACATTATTGTAGAGGAGCAGACATACACACCTTAAAAGTGTAAAATAAGAAGAGTACATGGTACAAAGTGCTGCAGAAATCAGAAGTATAATGAATGTACATACACTGAAAGGCAATATAGATAAAGTCATCATATAGGCTATAAATGAGGATCGTATTTACTTAGAGTCTCCTTGTTGCTTTGCTGGTAAAATAGTGTAGCTGGTTGAGCGCTTGCGGCTGAGATCAGTGTGTGATACACAGGTCGCAGGTTTGAATCACGGCAATGCCCATTCAGCCTTTCACTCTTCGGAGGTCAATACATGAGTAGCATCTGTGATTAGATGTAAATGTTTTATGTGCAGCGCTTTGATGAAAGCACTACATAAATAGGACATTTGTGTTATTACTCAGCTCATGAGCACATACTTGGCTTCACAGCATGGATTAATAATGAGTTGAAACTGGGACTGTGGGGCTATAAGATAATAACCACTTCCCACACACATTGAAAGTCATGGGATTTGTTGCAATACATCGGATCATCTTAACTCTTCGTTAACTAATGTTTTTTTTTCAGAAAATATAAACACACCAGCGACTGGTGCAGAATGCTTTGCACTTCTGCATCATTTTCGAGAGAGGGGCATGTAGTTTATGACCACATTTAGGCTATGTCATCCATAATTGATCCCAGCTGCCATTAATAAAAAGAAATTCCACTGTATGGTCACTACGCAGCATAGTTATGAAAACCTGTGCCTCCATAAACAGCATGCATGCAGATGTGTTTACTACAATATTGTATACATTTCAAAATTGTTAGCCTTTTCAGAGTGATTTCCTGCTCACGGTATTATCTTCATAAAAGCCTTATTCATGGTTTCACTGGCTATAGCGTTGCTTCCACTTTAATAGTGAGCATATTTATATCGCACAACACAGTCTTTTGTTCCTTTGATATCTAATGGCAACACTAGTTGAAAACCATATGCCACTTCTAATCTCAGTCTGTTTGGATAAAGACACCTTCCTGGTAGCTTCTAATCTGCATCCACTAGCCACGGTATGTGTAGCTTTCTCCTTCACTCAAATTGGTCTCCTCTATCCATGCATGAGACCTTTTGCATTCTGTGAGGCAGGTAATGTGAGTTATCTGTCTATTATAGGTTACATGTACCTTTTACATTCAGTCCTGTATTCTTACTACAGGCTGCATACCTTCCTGGATGCTATTGATAAAAAGTATCCTGTATGTACTAGCACAGTAACAAAACACTTCATAGACTGCTAATGTTGGTCTTCAAATGCTTGTTTATCATTCTTCTTGGAGCAAGAACGAAGAGGGTAACGGGAACATAAAGGGAGTACATGTGCCTATTATGCTGCGAGACAGCATATCAACCTATAGGTTGTGAGTGCAACAGGTGGGGGCTAGTGGGGCGCGAACAGTATTCTTGAACCCTTAATTCCTTTGGTTTGGTGAAGGGCGGCCCCAAAGATGTCCGTGCCCAGGGCCCCAAAAGTGCTTTAGATGGCCCTGAAGACATGTTAGGGAAATGCAAGGATTCTGAGACTGAAGTGCAATGTGCATACAGAGAGGAAACACCAGGGACAGAAGGTGATCAGGGTTCAGATGATCTAACATTTGCACCATTGATAAACATGCAGCAATTACTTAGATAATACAGAATGGAGCAGCACAAAACAGGTTTCGTCATAATCGTTATTATCTCAAAACAAATTGCACTAGGACAAAAGCGAATCAGACTCTTTTTATTTAATTTTGTTTTACATGTAACATGAACATAAATGTGCTCATGGTACACAGCGAACAGAGAAAATGACACAGCCTGCTTCCTCTGTGAGCTAGTGAAAACTTTTGATGATGATATGGATTAGTCCTTAAACATTTCCATCCGTTGCGCATTATCAAAATGGCAAATCTGGTGCTAAATTCATTTGCTCCATTTTTTTTCACAAGGGCAAAGTTTCGATAATCTGGCCCCTTTGGTCACAATGTGTTTTTCATTCCATTCCAGGTGAAAACAAATGAATTATCAAAGAAGCAGTCATTCTTTACTACATGGAAATTGAGATACATCTGTTTGAGTAGAAGCCTACTGAAACGGGCACAAAGGACAAAATATACATGTATTAATATGGAGCTCAGCAAAACACAAAAGGTGATGGCTAGAAGGTTTAGAATGAATCTGAACCTGTGGCGTTGCTCTGGGCAACCCTCCAGACCAACATTCTCTGCCTGCCAATTCATTACAAAAGGGGAAAGACCATATGCAAATCAGGTTTAGTCCCACCCCCAAAAGGGGGAGTCTAGCTCACACTGCTTAGTCACATCCCTTCTGCACGAGACCACAAGCATTCCCAGACATGTTTCAGCCTCGTTGGGCCTCATCAGTGAGGAATAGCTTGGGGTCTCTAGGCCCAGCAGGCACAGGAACCACATCTGGGCATACCGTCACACTCGGGGTGACTATCGCAAAACATAAGAGGTGATGGCTGCAAGGTTTAGAATTAATCCTAACCTCTGGCATTGCTCTGGGCAACTCTCCCGACCATAATTCTTCGCCTGTGGATGCTTGTGGTCTTGTGCAGGAGCGATGTGACCTAGCAGTTGGGGCTGGACTGCCCCATTTGGGGTGGGACCAAGTTTGATTTGCATATGGCCTTTCCCCTTATATAATAGCTTGGCAGGCGAAGAACAATGGTTTGGATTAATTCCAAACCTTCCAGCCATCATCTCTTTTGTGTTGCATTACTTTGGAGCTCAACAGAGGTGCGTATGAAATGAGGGGAAAAAAACATATGCTCAAAGCCTACGGATTTCACACTTAACAGTAGAGGTCAGAGAAATAAGTTCTAGATATGTCACAAGATGTAAGGAGGCCATGCAAACAAGTAAAGGGGTGTTCAAGAAGAAGAAAAGTGGTTCAACAAATGAGAAATGTACATGAAATTTAAACGTTAACTGATATATGGTCAAAAAGCTGATGCAACAACTCAGATCTTCTATGCTTGAAAGCTGGCCAAAAGTCTGAAATAGACATCATGCTTAGGAGCATGGTCTGGTGGCAAATATGCGCTGACTTTTGATATAATCACACTGAAGGTTTGTGGTTTGAATCTTTATTAGCACTTTAAGGTCTCAAGTTGAGGGGATATCAGGGAAGATCGGGATTTAGCATACAGGGATTTACAAAAGTAGTCTTGCTCGAACATTATAAAAACTGACCCGCATTTCACTGTATAAATTCCACCTACAAATATTTGTGGGTCATTTGGGGGGCATCCGACACCCAACATAAACTCTCAGTGGAACTTGGCAGCACTTGACTTTCTAAAAAATCTAAACAGCTTAATTGATTGGGAGTCCTCTGTAGGGATTCCAGTCAGATGGGATTCGACTGAACATGCCCTCCTAAGCAAGGTCATCTTGTGACTAGCAAGCTTCGGAATACCACACATAAGGAGAACACTTACAATCCATACATTAGGAAACATATCTGGTGGGCCACTGGACAGCATTACACTTAACATGATTTCTATTTCTATGAGGAGACTGGCTCACATCAACATAAATATGTTTGATTTGCAATGTGGACAGGAGGACTTGAGCTAGACATAAAAACTTCAGCAGGCTTTTTATATCTACAAAGCTTGCCAATACAAGAAATTGAAAAAATAAATCTAGCACACATTTTCCTATTGCTATAGCTAGAACTAGAGTGGGCAGAGCTATTCCAAACCTATGTCAAGGAACAGTCTAATTTGCCCATTGCAGAATGAAAGGATATGCATAATGCAGGAGACGAGTCCAATTTGGAAAAGAGATGCATGGTTCCTTGCAGAGATGCAGACATCTTTTCACCTTGTTAGATAAAGGAACAACACATGAGCAGGTGGTTGGCGGAAGGCGTTAAGTCATCCTTTAGTATTAGGTACTGGTTGAATTAAAAAAACGTTATAATTATGGATACATTTAATTAGTTACGTACAAGCCTCTCATAATTGAAAATGGCTAGTGCAGCTACATGAAAATTAAAGATATTAATTTAACTTAATAAAAAATAAAAACATATATATATTTGCTCATTACCCAACTCGAGATAAATATCGCTAACCTACACATCGACTTTCTGAAGAAAAAAACCCTCACTCAGTTATGTATTACTCAAGCATTCTCCAACCTGCCTCGATACAATCTCATAGTGCTCCACGTCAATACTTTAATATTTCTCATTTCTACTTTCAAGCCTAGCGGACCAACCAAATCATGACAACAACATATGCCGCAAATACTCGAACACAAATCAAAAGATCTCAATGTTTATACACACAGAAATGTTGTACAATGACAAACTCGCATACATACTTCCAAAATTATAGGGCAGAATTGGTACTTTTCTAGAAGATGCTCTCTGGAGACCAAGGTAAAGGTTCTGGCCACTTCCACCATCTGGCCATTCTTACATGCCCACGTGCTGCACACACTCATAAAGAGAGAAAGAGGGAATTAAGGAAGCCAGAATGCAAAGTGTGTCTATCTCAGGGTGAGAGCACAGAAAATGAAATGCAAGCACTGTAGCGGTATGGGGAATGGTGGTGATGAGCTCAGCCATGACTGCGGGTATGTGAGGAGTAAGAGTAAAGAGGCCTGTGGGGCTTGGTATGAGAGGAGTCAGATTAAAGAGGCCTGTGGGTCTGCAGGTATGAGAGGAGTATGAGTAAAGAGGCCTGTGGGACTGTGGGTATGAGAGGAGTAAGAGGAAAGAGCCCAGTGGGGCTGCGGTATGAGAGGAGTAAGAGTAAAGAGGCCTGTGGGGCTGAAGGTATGAGAGTAGTAAGAGTAAAGATACCTGTGGTGCTGCGGGTATGAGAGGAGTAAGAGTAAAGAGGCCCGTCTACTATTGCTTCTGGGAGTATCATGCAAGGCTAGGAATGCAAGGGACATAAAACATGGGGAGAGAGAGAAAGAAAGACAGGGGGTGGAAAGGAGCAGCCAGGGCTACATCATGGTGAAAGGGTAAGAAAATATGCTGGACCACATGGATAAAATGAGGAAAATCACTTTGGGGTTTGTGCGGAAAAAGGATGACAAGATGGATGGAGGAACGCACAGAAAGGGGAATGGCACCCTTCACGTGTGTGAAGTGAAAGGATGAAAATATTAGTAGAACAAAGAGGTCAGCATTTGCCTCTATATGTTTATGTTTATTGAATTTGTATAGCGCTTAAAGCCAAAACCCTTTACAATATAACAACAGGTACAAAGGTGAGAGAAGCATATTTACAAACATGAACAGGTCATTGGAACAATAAGCAGAACTATTTACAAGGGAGGGGAGAGTGTGGGGGGAGGGTAGAGGAGGGGGTAGGTGAAGGGAGTTACAGTGTAGAATTTGAGGTAGGGGGGGGAGGAAGGGGGTAAGGGGGAGG
The DNA here is from genome assembly GCF_040938575.1 of Ambystoma mexicanum. Classification (NCBI taxonomy): domain Eukaryota; kingdom Metazoa; phylum Chordata; class Amphibia; order Caudata; family Ambystomatidae; genus Ambystoma; species Ambystoma mexicanum. The sequence continues at coordinate 1,038,566,106 of NC_090935.1, forward strand.
GAAGTGGGCGTGATCTGGTGTCCTCATTGCCCTTAAGTAGTATTTGTTACCAATTTAAGGTCAGAGGGGAAGGAGAGAGGATGGGGGACAGAAGGGGGAGGGGAAGAGAAGGGGGAGTGATCTGGTGTCCTCATTGACCTTAAGTAGTATTTGTTACCTAATTTAGGGTCAGAGGGGGAGGAGAGAGGATGGGGCAAAGGAGAGGGGCAAGGGTAGGAGGGGAGGGGTAGGGAAAGGAAGTCAGGGGGGAGTGAAGAAGATGGGCTTTCAGGGAGTGGCGGAAGGATGAGTAGCTGGGGGTGGAGCGGATGGAGAGCGGGAGGGAGTTCCAGTGTAGGGGGGCCAAGAGTTGGAAGGAGCGGAAGCGTGAGGATATATATGCGTACATAACAGTGTTCCTACTTCAAAAACACAATGAAAGATAAATGCACATGAATTCAGATAGGTTTAAATAGGGGAGTCTATGATATCGAAAAAATGATTTAAAAAAAAAAATACTAGAGCCCAACATGAAGGGATGCATATTTGCAAATCTATCACTGTATTATGCATACCAAAGAAAGAGTGGCTAGTAAAAAGATCTAACCGGCTCTACCCACATTAATTAATCTTTTATAACGCTCTTAATACCAAAGACAAGAGGATTCGAACCTGTGTTGCTCTGCTTCCATGACACATGAGTTGCCCACGAGCTGTCCTCCCAGCCACGGCTCGTTATCTTCATGGAGGGCAAGAGGGATACTAGTGTTTCTGGCCTACATTTGTGAATCTGTAATTTTATATGAACATGTTAGAACTGCTCTCAATTGTCTTTCCATATCGATTGCTTACTGCAGACAATGTTTAGAAATCTCGTTGTTGATCACCTGAATTTTTGTTCAAAATTTGGTAGAAACAGCCCAGGCTGTACATGGAAAATCCAGTTTATGCCAAGGACTGCTTTGAACTGAAAACGAAATATGCCTTCTCTCATGCCGAGATAAACTACAGCGGGGCTAGCAATCAATGTACATGTGTTTACCTTGAATATCGGTTAGCAGTTCTTTCACACACTGAGTAAAGTTTATCCATCAAACATCTTTCTCAATGTAGAAGTATAAGGAAAGGAAATATCTTCAGATTAGAATCCAAAAAAGTGTTTAATCTCAGCACAGACAATAAGATTAGTGATCACTGAGGTTCCTGGGATGGCATTTTGTACCGGTGATCAGATCATGGCAGATATCTGGCAACCATGAGAGCAACTCTGCCAGGAACCATAGTTATCAAGTTTGTTTTAATGTTGACGACGGGATCTCTGAAAAGACTTTCAGCCGTCCCAAAGCACTTACAGCGCGAAACACATGCCAACTGACCGACAATCGAAAACACATTATCCTGGCTCATTTTAAACATTGTTTTTAATTCTTTCACTTCAGTATTTAGATGGTTGATCGGATTAACCGAGTTTGATATATGGCTACATTGCCAAGGGAGCTGTGAGTGTGTGTTCAGTGAAAGCTATCATCCATGTTTGGATCATACATGAATGAAGTTGTAGCACCTGAATATCCGGGTGCACATCCTTTACTTTGCATTTACAGTCAGTAAATGTGTATTGATTTAATTTGTTGCGGGATCATTTTGCATATGCCATTCGCACATTTATTTTTTTATTTACCCTATCAAAATTAAAAATTAACAAAACTCACTTGCCAGTGTGTGCTGAAAAACTATAGCCTATTATTTAATTGGGTAATCCTTTTGTCCTTTTGCCCGTGACTTCTTTAAGGAAGAAGGGTGTCTTTGTTTTTAAATCAGTAGAATTTTTTTGTCCAAATATAAGTGGGGGGGGGGCTGAAAATCCAAAATTTGCAAATCATCCCAATTTTTACCATCCAGCTTCCCAACAGAGACATTTCAGTGGAGGGGGGTCTGAAATCCAAAATTCCACAAAACATTCCAATTGTTCACTCTGACATCCCCAACACAGACCAAAGTAAGGGGGTCTGAAAAACAAATTGCTAAATCACCCAGTTTTTAATTGAAACCAAAAGTGTGGGTGAAATCATAATTGCCATATGTATTGGTACCAATCCTGAAACCCTATTGATAGCTTTTTAAGCGCAGGAAAGTCGAAATTGCGCAGCACTACATCTATAAATGTGTCCACTCACCAGCGCTAATTATTTCTTGAAGTGAAACTTGTACAAAGTAAACAATTGTGATTTGTGTTCTTTTCATCTCACTTTTGTGATTTATTTATGTTGAGAGAATTTTATTGTGCTGTGCCACAGATAACGTGGTTTTTGACATTTGTGTGCAAAGTTATATTATTTTTCATTCAAATAAATACAGATATATTTCCTGTACACCGGCCTGGTTATTGGCTCATCATCAGCTCAGAGGGGGGATCCAAGGGGCATGATATGCGTCTGAATTAGGGCTGAATAAAAGAATCTATTAAACCGTTTGTTGCGTGATGCCTTGAGTTTCTCATTATCTACAGGGAGGGCAAGAAGGCAGTATTCATTGTGTTTCTGCCCTACATTGGTAAATCTGTGATTTGATATGAACCTGTTATAAATGCTCTCAATTGTCTTTCCATCTTGATTGCCTCCTGCAGACAATAGAAACCTTGTTGTTGATCATATGGATTTTCGTTCAAAATGTGCTAGAAACAACAAAACACCCAGCCTACGTTTTCCTTTCAACATCCATCTTTGGACGGACAATTCCAACAGGACTGTCTGCTACACTGCCAAATGGCAGCAGAAAATCTCTCTTTAATGGCGCTCCCTGCCGCCATGCCAACCTTCCCCCTGCTGATAAAAGTAGCATGGTCTTTGCTAATTCTGTTTGTATCTGAGAAAGATCTCTTTGGGTCCCAAAAGTATAAGCAAACACCAATATAATAACTGCATTACTGCAATAAAGTGATCACCTTCATCTGAAAGAGTAGGTCATGAGTTAAGGCTCAGATCAGACATGGGGCAGGTGTGCGGTTCACATATTCGAGTCCATCGGCAGTGCTTCCGATGTCGATAAATTGAGTACCAATAAACGAATAACACCTGGTAAATAGAGCACTCAGAAGCGGGAGCAATCTGGCATGAAGTGCTATATGTGAACACAAATAATTAGAATATAATAAATAATTATAACAGCAGGGTGCTGCTTGCTGGTTGAGTACACAGTCATGCAGTGTTTGCTGTCTGGTGCTCCTGCCAACTGACAGCACAGAACTACTTCTATCACTATGCATGAAAGACTCCTTTGTCCCTTCCTCACAGTTTCTTTACGCTAGCAACTGAAACATCACATACCTTTGATTCACACGTCAAGTGTAATCAGACCAGCAATCAGAGATTAGTGATCAGACTCACACTTTCACTCATATATCAGGAGTAATCAATCTAGCAATCAGAGATTTTGAGGAGTTTTCAGGGCTAGTCCCTTTGATCCTCGGAATCAGTCACCACAAGTATGCAATGAGAATCTAAACGGTATCCGCTCCAGAGTGCTGACTCCCAGCTTGCTGGCAACCACACAAAATTCAATGAGGTACACCACACGGAGTCTCCCGGCACAAAGAAACAGGGAAAGATTTCTACATTCTTTCCCCATCAGCCACTCAAACTGTTCAGCCAAGTGATTAAGGAAGGGGCATGGTGTCCGACAACACCTCAATAGCAATAAATGAAATGCAATCCAATAAAGAAAGCATTGATAACCATGTGATCAAAATCTCAGATCATGTTCTTACGGAAGTGGAACATCAGGTGAATATTATGATCTTTGAGATCTGTGTGAGCTTGGAGAACGAGATACTGATGATCGAAAGGCTGCATGAACGATTGAGCATATCACCAGATCTCTTTAGAACTCAAGGCACTTCAATTGAAGTAATATCAGAGGCACTCAGACCTGAAAGCCAAGGAATAAATGACTCGATAACATCAAGCGATCGCACCTCACCAAGGAAATGACTCACTGAACAACGAATCAATGGAACGCGGATCTAATACCTCTGGCCGCTCTCAATATGGTCTTACAAACTTTCATAAGTCTCTACAACACCGTAGTGCACGAAGTACATAGGGCCTCATTACGGGTCCAGCGGTAACCGTGCCAGTGATACCGACTGGTTGCTGCCGGACCTGTAAAGATTTACTGGTGCTTGACTTGCCAGTAACACCAGGGGATTCCAACCCCAGCGGCCGGGAAGTCAGGCACCGGTAAAATATTGCTCTCCATTCCCATGGAGTCCCATAGGACTCTATGGAATTGGAGACCACGGAAGCACCAGCACCATTAATAACAGTGCCAGTGCTTCCGTGAAACACTGGGGGTGGGTGCGTTCCACCCTGCAAGTTAGACCTGCTGGGCAGGAGGGCACCCGCCCAGCAGACTTGTACTTTGCCGGTCTGCAAACAACAGTGCCGGTAAACTTAACGGCACTGTTGTTTCTGGACCGTCAAGGTTGTAATGAGGCCCACAGACTTTGAGTGAGATGAAATCGAGATAAAATCATTGTTGACCAAAGAACCCCACCTAGGTTCACCTGAAACAAGCGAGAAACCTGTTAATGTTCATCCGAATAAGCACCCATCAAACGATCAGGATTCAACAGAAACTCAGGGCAATGAAAACTGTCTCAATGCTCAAGGCACTTCAATTGAAGTAATATCAGAGGCACTCAGACCTGAAAGCCAAGGAATAAATGACTCGATAACATCAAGCAATCACACCTCACCAAGGAAATGACTCACTGAACAACGAATCAATGGAACGCGGATCTAATACCTCTGGCCGCTCTCAATATGGTCTTACAAACTTTCATAAGTCTCTACAACACCGTAGTGCACGAAGTACGAATGAACACATAGGGCCTCATTACGGGTCCAGCGGTAACCGTGCCAGTGATACCGACTGGTTGCTGCCGGACCTGTAAAGATTTACTGGTGCTTGACTTGCCAGTAACACCAGGGGATTCCAACCCCAGCGGCCGGGAAGTCAGGCACGGGTAAAATATTGCTCTCCATTCCCATGGAGTCCCATAGGACTCTATGGGATTGGAGACCACGGAAGCACCAGCACCATTAATAACAGTGCCAGTGCTTCCGTGAAACACTGGGGGCGGGTGCCGTTCCACCCTGCAAGTTAGACCTGCTGGGCAGGAGGGCACCCGCCCAGCAGACTTGTACTTTGCCGGTCTGCAAACAACAGTGCCGGTAAACTTAACGGCACTGTTGTTTCTGGACCGTCAAGGTTGTAATGAGGCCCACAGACTTTGAGTGAGATGAAATCGAGATAAAATCATTGTTGACCAAAGAACCCCACCTAGGTTCACCCGAAACAAGCGAGAAACCTTTTAATGTTCATCCGAATAAGCACCCATCAAACGATCAGGATTCAACAGAAACTCAGGGCAATGAAAACTGTCTCAATGCTCACAAAGACAGAAGCTTAAATGACATTCCTTTATTAATCAAACCCTCAATTAAACAGAAGCAACTCGAAATTTGATCAAAAGAGAAAGTCAACAAAAACTAATACAGAAGAAAAACAGAAATATGAGAGAAGGACGTAATATCTCCAACAAATGGAGTCACAAGTTCCTGCAAAATATTTTGCAGACAGGAAGATTTAACAACCAACAGAGAAGTGGCGATGACTACTCTGGTGACATCATCTGTATCAATGACGAGGGTCAAAGTACGGGGGCAAAAGTGGTTAAAAGCGACGGGTGCAGAACAAAAGGAGGATCAACAGGGTCCAAGCAACCAACATCACACACACCAGTTTTAACCTCTGATACAAAATAGGCAGTGAAGAACCAAATGGGCAGAATCCCTAAACAAGCAGGGACACCACAAACTGTGACTAAAGATACATCGATAGCAAATAAAACAACGGAAACAAACCTTTTAAGAAGTCTGAGCCCCTTAGTTGACTTGACTAAAAACAAATGTCCACCAATGAACAAACGTGCTTACCAGGGTCACCACTCTAAGGGGGAAGTTCAAACAGTTCAAAGTGTGAGTCCTTTGAAAAATAACTTACAATATAATGAAAGGTCTGAAAGTCTTTTTCAAAAGGAAACTGAGTATCTTCTAATCTTCGAATCCATACCTGACATTGATCACACTATCCCACTCAACAGAAGCAGACTCCTAGCACTTCTTACTTCCATTCAACAACTGAGCTCAATTTTATCAGCAGGTATTAAGTATGTACATTTGTTTGATTCCGTATATCTAGGGAAATGTGCAGCACATTTCCACTCAGAAATGGTGGAAAAATTGATTATAAATCAACAGAACGCTATACTACTTGAAGGCTTTGAATGTTACTATGCACGCCAAGTAGGGGAAAAGCCTCTTTTCCAGTTAAACCTACAATCAAAGTAAAATGCAATTTTGATCAGGATAATAAACGAGATGCTTCCCATAACCAGGAGGCGTTGAACTGTGGTTGGATTCCCTCAGTCCTGCCTGCCACAGGTTGAAGCACACCAGGCTTTGCTTAATACATGGAATATTTAGTCTTGGAACTAATTGCGTTCTCTTGCAGGAAACATGGTTCACGTTATCACCTGTATGGGATGGTTTTACTGTGGTGTCGAAATCTGTGAACAAAGGTATTAGAGGTAGACCAAGGGGAGGTTTCATTACTGCCGTAAAGGTATCACATGGTTAAGGGTGACCGTAATGGTAGCTAATTCTGAAGCTACCCTGATCACAAAGATCATTGGCACAAGGAAACCTCCAGGAGTACCTTTGGCGCTTGTGATCAATGTATACTTTAATCCATTGACCACATCTCTTGAGGATGTGTTTAATGAAATCGAGGATATCTTGATTAGTTGGTCAACTTCAAATCCAAAAGCAGGTGTAGTAATAGCGGGAGACTTCAATTGTCAGTGCTTGGTCGATGATTTTTAATGGGAAGATTTGGAACATGGGAGGGGAGTAAAGCTTACTGCTACAAAGCAGGGAAAGTTAACAATGGAACGGTCTGGTCACAATTTCATTCAATATGGGCTTTTATGCAAACCAACTTATTGAACGGGGAACCCTTAAAGATGTACCCACATGGTCCAACACCTTTTCATAGTTGGTCATCGACTATATTTTTGTCAAACTTTTCGATCAAAACCAGATTAGACCACTTGAAATCGTTAAAATAAAGACACATGATCATGCAATCCTCCAAATAGCCCTGACAATTGAAGTCTTTGATGTTACCAGAGTATTAATCTCTGAAAAAACACTTGTAGTCTCAAATTCTGGCCACAGGGTTGCCCAATACTCTGTAAACTCAAGTGATGTTAATTCATAGCTTCTAGAGTGGTGGAATTCACTGAGTAACAACGAGAAACATTTGCACACACTTCCTGAAAATGTCCCAACATTACTAAACAGATTAAAGAAGGCAAAGGACAGGAAGATGTCCAACCAAACACACAGTCTTTTCCACCCAAAAAAACAGAATTATGATAGTGAGATTCAAACCCGCAAATGATTACTATGAAAAGATCTCAGAAAAATAGCTAAACGTTTTGATATGAAGTGGGAGGAGAAAGCCAAACATAAAAAGATTATAACACAGCCCCATACGAACTGGTGTAAAACGCAAAAAATACACAAAAATATTAAGACTAACGAGCAATTGTTGAAGAAAATAGTGAAAAAAAGATACACAAGCCATCTGGTGGAAATTAAACAACAAAAACCAGTTACAAGCAGCTGCTCAATGAAGTGGAGTATGCAAGGGTGATTGGGTTGAGTATTTTTCCAACAAATACAATGTCAACAACAATCTATTACCAGGAGTGTATGCCAAAAGTTCCCAATCTTCATCCCTTGCTTTTGGTCATCTGGACATAGAAATTATAATTAGTAAATTAAAAAACTCAAGAGCAAGTGGCCCTGATGGTGTAACCGATGGAATATTCAAGGACAATCCTGTCCAGTGGGCAGATATTTTGTTTAAGCATGCAACATTAAACTATACTTATCCAGTGTCCTGGTCACAATCTAAACGTGTCCTGATTTTAAAAAAAGGATATTGTGCAGAACCTTCGTGTTATAGACCAATTTCCCTTCTTGACACCTCATCAAACATCTTTCACTAATTTGGTAGTTAAGGACCCAACGTCTTGGGGAAAAAAAGTTGAACTTCCCTTGCAGACTGGGTATAGAAAGGGTGTTGGCACAATAATTAGTGGACTCACCTTAAAAGCTTGTCTGTCAAAGTTGGGTCTCATTCAGGGCGTACCTTATATGTAGCAGCTATCGCTCTGTCGTCTGCGTTTGATAATGTTGATATTTCCAGGCTGTGGTCTATACTGCTGAAAGGGGACATTGATCCATCCTTGTTAGCAATGCTTCAACTACTATACTCCAACAATTCCACAAGAGTAAGATTGAACACCTTAGATGAACTGTCTAGGGAAATCCCGTTGGAAAAAGGTATAAGTCAGGGATGTGTGCTGGCCCCCACTCTTTATAACTTCTATCTGGATGACTTGTGGGAGTCCAGCAAAGAGTGGGGAGGACACGTACCCATGTGGTCGGGACTAAAATTGAGGTGCATTGCATTTGCTGACAAAATTCTTTTAATGGATTATACCCCCGCAGGTCTTCACCGACAATTGGATGGGTTGGACAAATATTTGAAAGAAACTTTGTTGCAAATAAATACTGAAAAGTCCTATGTGATGGTGAGCCCAACTAAGAGAAAATGCAGGGAGGATACTTAGGAATTGAATAACTCCATAATCAAGTGAGTGGATTCAATCTGGTATTTAGGTTACAATATCAGAGTAAAGAAAAGGCAAAATAGAAATGGCCCGAATTGAAGAAAAGATTGCCTTGTGTCTGTCACTTTTGAAAATGGTAGAGAATAAACTATGTGGCTATTTTTTGGTCCCATTAATCGAGTCTTATAAAGCAAATGTTTCAACCCATCGTGCTCTATGGGTGTGATCTGATCAACATCTCGAACAGGAAGTTCTTTGACGTGTTAGAAGGCAAACTTTTAAAACAAGTGTTGGGTGTTCCAGTCTCAGTTCCTATAAGTGTAATCAGACTCAAACTGGGCCTCACATCCTGCTGGGCCAAGTAAATTAGTAGAAGTTTATCAGTGATTCACAGCCTGGAAAAGGCAGACCTAAATTCTTTGGGGTCCTAGCTATACACCTTAATAAAGCAAAATACTAACCCATTTCTGAAAATGTTAAGAAAAAGATGCAATAATCTTGCCATTATGATTGATATGGATGGTTCAGAGTCAGAAACAGTTTTCAAAAATAAGATAAAAAGGTGGGACAAGTCAACATATCTTTCAAATCTGAGCAGCCTAAATCTCTATATGGGCAACACAGTTATGCATATGCCTTCACTCCGCTTAAGATCTTATTTGGCTCAGTTCGCAAGTTCCTAGTATCGCAATTGGTATCTAGAATGTCGGCGGAACTGTTTGCCACACTGGAGGTTATGTGTGCCAAGTTGGGTGTAATTTGGGAACTGCGACTATGCAGAATGGTTGATTCACTCAACGTCTTCAGTGTTGACTAATGATTTATGGAATTGATTTATGACAAGCTCCCAATTGTCACTACTGATAGCTTTAGTAAAGATGCTATTTGACATCTTTTCAGAAATTAACAAGGTGACAGAGCAAGGCATTCTAGACCTAACTAGATTATGTAAATCAATTAAGCAGTAACTTAAACTGCTTTCAGTATTATTATTATTTGTGTATGTTCTCAGTTTCAGTTTGCTCTTGTGATTGTCTTTATTGTTGTTTTCTGTTTATTTGAATGTGCAGATATTTGTGTCTATCTCATTATTTCAGAGTCACTAAAGTGCAGATATTATATTCATACCTAGCAGGAGTATGTACATCTATTAAGCAGTAACTTACACTGCTTCTGTTAATATTATGTGTGTCTGCTTTCACTTCGCTTCTGTACTTGCCTTCAATGTTGTGTTTTTATTTACATTTGCGGTTATTTGTGCTATTTCATTATTTCAGTGTGACTAAAGTGCAGATTTCATATTGTATATGAAAAACTTGAGAAATGTTAAAATGGATGTACAAAGTTCAGATTGTGTAAATGCGCAAACACAATTTAAAAAAATGTAAAAAAATAATTATTATTCACCAACCAACATGACATTAATTCATAACTCTCCTTCGTATGCCGGGAAAGAACTCAGTTACACATGGGAAGTAAAATAACCTTTCATTTGTAGGGAGTGGAAATTTGTACTATGAAAAATTTGAAAAGAGGACTAATTATTGGAAAGTGAGTGTTTTATTCACATAAGCAGCACAGACAGATATGTCAAAAAACTGGCTTCATCTGCAAACATGCACTATCCATGGGGCCTGAGTCTTCATTTGGATGCGGTTGTGAATGTGAAAACGAGCACTTCCTGTGGGCACGGTCACAGCAGGCAACCAACATTATAAATGACACACTTTTTTTAGACCACGGTTGCAGCAAAATGTTTTCCTCTTACGTTCAGTTGTTCTTGTTTTTATCATGTATTTCTTAAGCAAGACACTTTTGTTTGGGTACCTGGAATTGTAAATAGATTGTGAGACTTCCCTGAAATACTGTTATTTTCATATTTTCATGGTGAGGAGTCGATGGCTCAACAGAAGGGTTTTCACAATTAGTTTGTTGTGTAGCAATCTTAAGCCAATCTTGGGTGCAGTTCCCTATGAGGTGTACCCTGTTGGCCATGTGGGCAGGATGCACGGTCCTATCCGCACTTGAATGAGGTGTTTATGCCCTCTGGCGGACATGGCCTTTAATGGCCCGACAGCCCGAGCCATTTTAGGCCTGAGTGAAGCGAGGACCTCTGCTCAGGATGTGCGCTGTTAAAGGTCATGTCTGCCCCCCCCCAGCAGCAGACATGAAAGCCATTCCCCGTGGTTGAGCTGGGGTGCAAATGGATTTCTTTTTTTCCTCGGGATATTCACACTGCTTGAGCAGTCCATTTCCCGAGGAAAAAAGAAAAAAGATGTATCTATTTATTTATATACAGGAGGAACAATGCTCTTTTTATCACAAAAGAACATACAATAGATAAGAAATCAGATTTGATGGGAAGGAGTGAGCTTTTTACAATGGAGTGAGTTTGAGGGGCATTTTGACCAGGTTGTGGGGGGGAGTAAATGGAACAGTCAACGGGGACAATACATAGTGGACATGCATAGCTTAAGGACAACCAACATTGGACATTTTTAAGTGGAGGTAGGGAGTACAGCCGGCTGTGATCTGGATGTGACTACGATGGGTGAAGTGCTTGAATGGAGGCACAGGAAGTGAGAGACAGAAGCACGTTAGAGGTGAGGGACACATCTTAGCTAGCAGGGAGATGAGAGGTAGGTTAAGAGGGTAACTCAGAGGCAACGAGGTAGGCTTTTAGTTTGGTTTTGAACAAATCTGTGTGGAATGTTTCTTGAATGTCCAAGGAAAGTTAATTCCATGCAATGGAGCAAGAAGAGAGAAAGAGCAGAAGCGAGAGGAAGCGCAGGGAGGGCGAGGAGCCATAAAGGTAGTTGAGGAGGCAGAGCAGAGATTACGAGAAGGCTTATCGGGTTGAATAGAGGAGGATAGATACAGTGGTGCCTTACCATGGATAGATTTGTGAACCAGGAGAAGACATTTAAATCTGGCCCTGTTTAGCATCATCAGCCATCCAGCCTGGTGACGGTACGAGGAAGTAGTTTTGAAGTGATGGAGTTCAAAGAGAGTCCTGGTAGCAAAGTTAATGATCTTGTCAAGAGGACATAAAGCATAGTTGGGGAGACCAAAGGGGATGCTGGCACAGTAGTTCAGTTTAGAGAAGACAAGAGTGGTTAAGAGATGCTTGGCCATGTCAAAAGGAAGGAGATGCCTTATTTTCCTAATATTAGGAGTTTGCGGAGAGCTGCTGTTCCAAGTTTGGAGATGAAAGTAGAGAAGGTGTGATGCGAATCATAGATGATGCGAAGGTTTCTAGCTGAAGAAGAGTAGGGGAGCATGTTGGTTGGGAACAGGGTAGGCAGAGAAAGAGATGAGAGTGAGCTTTTGGCAGGGAAGAAGAATACCTCTAGAGAGATCAGAGGAGAGTTTAGGAAAAGAGAAGAATATTTGGGTGTCGTCTGCAAAAGTTGGTATGAGAACCCAAAGGAGGAGATTAGTCACCGCCATATGGAAAAGGCACTATGTCCCTTTTCCTTGTCATGGAGGCCAGACGGGCGGAGCTCCGGAGCTAGAGTACAAAGCTCTGGTCCGGCATGTAAGTGGGGAGGTAGGGGATTGTGAAGGGTATTGGGGGACCTTGAGGGGAGGATGGGTGTGGAGGCAACAGGGAGAGGCTGCCTGCTCCCTCTACACATTAACAAAAAAATGAATGGTTATTCTCGCCCTCTGTTCCAGCCACCTGATTGGCATGAGCACCCTTCCCTGGGTGCAAATATATATTTTCCTTAAATATTTTGTCCCCCAAAGCAATAATAAATGCAGTGCTTCGGGTAAAGTTTATTTAAGGAAAAAACGACAGGATCAGTACTAGAGTTGTCCATTTCCCTGTCCTTTTGTATGTGGGCACAAATACTGGGGATCCCTATGGCACCTGCTGGCTTTCAGGCAGACTCCATACGGATCCATTCTAAACGCTGCTCACCATGCACGCATGGCAGGCATTGTCTACTTGTCTATTGTGCACGTCGGAGTGTAAAAGTGCAGGCAATAGGCGGTTTACATGCTTGTACACTACCTTTTGCCCTTCACTGTTGCACTCTGCAATGCAAAGGGCCAACATTAGTTGGAAGAGACCTGTGCGTTCCAAAGTGTAAAGGCACAGGTCCCCGCTGACAAATTACACTGGGACTCGAAAGTGAGCTCCATTGAATCAATGTAACATAAAAGCAACATGTGCCTGTCATGTACAGCACTCCATTTCAGGAGCACTGTGTGTGCCAGAATGTTGAGCCACTACTTGAAAAAAACAGAGGCCCTACAAAACCAACATTTGGAATGCTGACCCAAGTGAAGGCCTGCAGGGCCTCTGTCCCCAAAGGCAAATGGGAATCTAGGGAGCATGGCCAATAGTAATACATATTGGATGTGGGACTCAGAGAGGGATCTGTCAATTAACTTACCTCATCCATTCCTGCTTTCTGTAGCTGTGCGGACCACAGGAAGAAAATGACCGGGGCTGAGGGATCATGTGTGTGAACATTATTTAAGACAAGGTACGTTTGAAAAAATAAGGTTGATTATAACCCTCAGTGTTGTTTAAATGTGAGCACATACCTATGTGTGTGCATGCTTGTGTGTGTGAACACATGTGTATTTGTGTGTGGGTATGCATTGAGGCTATGCGTGAATGGTGGGGTTCAATACCAGTGCAATTTATGAAGGAGCCAGTGCCTGTGAGGGAGGGGTGGAAATTGAATGGTGCTAACATGGTCAATGGTGTGGATTTGGCAATGATTACATATTTTGTGAATTGGCACCAAAGAAACATGTTGCAGCCTAGGGCAAAATTGGTGCCATATACTGGACCAGCCAGCATGAGTGTGTACTCATGCAATGGCAACAATGGCATTACTGGTCATAACAAATGTGAGCATTTTCTTGTAGTGTCAATATGGGCATTATTGGACAAAGAAACATGATTATGTCCTTACATTGTCAATATTGGCTTTATTGGTTATAACCTACAAGAGACTATTCTAGACTAGTCTTGCAATGGAAATGCTGCTATATATTGCTATTGCTGCATGGGCATGTTTTCTTGTAGTCCCAGTAGTGTCATTATTCACTAAAGCCAAAGTATGCGTTCTCTTACAATTGGTAGTACTGGAACTATAGGCAAAGCCAACCTGAGTGTTTAGTGCAAGTGGAAATACTGGCATGCATTGACACAGACAACATGGACATCTCTTCTTTGATTGACAATACTGGTACTATGGGCAAAGTTAAAACAAGTGTGTTACTGCAGTGGCAATACTAGACTTTTAGGACCCAGCCATCATGAGTGTGTTTTTTACAATCACAATACCTGAATGTATGGGCACCAGAGCCAGCATGGACATGTCTTCTTACAGTGATGATAGAGGACTTATTGGGAAAATCCAACACCAGTGTCTTCTTACAGTGGCAATAGAGGAATTATTAGGCAATACTATCATGAGTGTGTTATTACTAAAACAATGCAGGCATTATTGCCCACATCCACCATATGTGTGTCAAATAGCATTATTGGGCACAGCAATCATACATGTGTTCTGTGATAATACTGGCACTTTATAGTACATTCAGCAAGGGTTTCTCTACTAACTGAGGCAATAATCACATAAGTTGACACAGTTAGCATGAATATGTCTTCATGTAGAATAAATACTGGCAATAATAGGCCCAGGCAACATAGGTGTGCTCTTATGGTGGCAGTATTGGCATGTATTATGGGCACAGACATTATAAAAATGTTTTGGCAAATGCTCCTGTGGATAGTAGGTGACCTGAAATGTGCTCGAATCGTGCATGCTCTATCAACCAGAGCAAGACGTAAAGTTATTGTGTTTTACACATTTGTTTACATAAGGTGTGTTGTAAAATGCACTAGTTTAACCCTACAGTCATTCATTTATTATGGGAAATAATTAGGCACTTCTAATGAAGAAAATCACCAGCTGCCACTGTCTTGATTAGCCTTCTCTTTTCCATGCCCAGATGACACTGTACCCAGTACATGGTCTTTGGCCAGTCCTGGGCCCTATGCAATATGAATTTTGATGTTGTGCACATACATGTCATTCAGCAATGCCTCAGGAAGCACGCACATACCAGTTGTGTCCACTTGGCACAATGCTCATACCAACAATGCCTACAGTGCCTGTACTCCTGTAATGCCCAGAGGACACTGAGCCCAGCATTCATCCATGACCTGGGCACAGTGCACTCACCATCAGTACACACTGGGCATATGATGAACATTTCAAACAAACACACACACATATCCAAGCATTGCAGACCGCACAAACAAGAAATATTTATATATTATACATTTTACATTGTCTACATCATGGAACCTACCCACATGCCACATTTCAGGTTTGTAGCATGTTGAGAAGTATGCTGGAAATGATGAATAGAGACACACACATATCCACACAATTCCCTTTTATATATATATAGAGAGAGAGATTATTGATCTTAAAATGAACAGATCTCCTTGGTAGCACTAAAACCTCTGCACTCTTAACGGGGTGGATCATATTATGTTAAGGACAGTCAACACACATATGTGAAGTGAATCGTGAAGCAGGAGAGGATTTCTTGTGATGGTGGTTTTGTGGGTGCTGGGTTTTTCACCAATGTTCCCTTAAAAAAGAACTTACAAATTCTTACTACTCCACTCTGGGGCTTTCCCGCCACTCCTCTGTCTCCTTCCCACCTTGTACCTGCATTAGCGTGAAGAGTATAGTTCAGCTTTTGTGCGCAACACGCAAATACTTCTACTTGTTCCGTGTCTTTCAGATCCTTCGCTTGTGAATCTGAAGTGGTGATGGTGGATACTGCAGCAGTTGAAGTCACTTCTCAGGGGAGAGGATAACAGTGTCTGTGGTGGTTGCTTCACTGCACATTGCTTCTTTGGAATGTGTCTAAGTGTAACACTTCCTCTGGTTCACGATTTCAGTAAGTTCTTATATTGCAGTCATGTTAAAAATATTCAGTGTATTGATGTTTTTTCTTTACTTTTCTCTTCTTCACATACAAGAAGCAGCACCAAATGGATCTCAGAAAATCTGAACAAAATCTTGTTGAGCTTGTGTTCATGCCAGTCCTGTATCAATACCCTATT
This sequence comes from Ambystoma mexicanum, assembly GCF_040938575.1. NCBI lineage: Eukaryota > Metazoa > Chordata > Amphibia > Caudata > Ambystomatidae > Ambystoma > Ambystoma mexicanum. The sequence continues at coordinate 1,038,581,963 of NC_090935.1, forward strand.
GTTCTGTGTTTAATTTCCTGACAGATGCCCAAAGCATCCGGATGGGGCAAGTGTGTTGGAAGGATTTCTTTGGTAAGTAGTCTTCCAGTACGTATCCTCTCACTGTTGTTATTTCTTAAAAAGTACTTAACTCTGGGTGTGGCGGGAAGAGGAACCGTTCAGGTAGTTCTTCGGAACAACTAACATGATCTTGTGGAATGTCAAATTCTCTTGAGATTTTGCAAGATTTCCCTCCCAAAACATCTTGTGACTGAGCGGGATCTTACATCCTGCTGGTGACACCCTTAAAAGTGTTATTAGTGGGTGCTGACCTAGGCAGCTTGTGTGTGCCTCTGACTAAGGTGTACGTTTGTGGGCGTGGGTCCCCACAAGTAACCCATTCTTATGGTAGGTTTCACAACTCTTCAACAAGCCCCATATCTTGTTCGACTTCTTCTTGCAAATTGCCTTCAGCATATGTTCTGCATTCCGTTGGACACTTTTTCCCCTATACCATCACAACCACGCTTTGTAGTTGTTTTGCATCTTCTTTGTCGTGGCTAGTAGGTCTACTGTATCCAAGATTTTTACCCTCCTAAAGTCTTTCCTCATTTTCTTTTTTTTCTCCACTATCAGCCAATCATACCTGTTCCAGGGGTTAGTGGAGGCCCTGCCAACACTTTGTTTTTAACCAAAAAGCTGCACAGTAAAGGGGTATAGACAACCATGTTTCCAGTTTTTCCCACCACCATCTGCTTAGCTTGTTCCTGGTACCTAGATGTAATTCAGCATTTTCTAAGACATTTTCAGGTGATAATTGCTGCAGCTTGCCTCCACACACACATTCATTACCACATCCTTCCTCTTCACACCTGTCTCCCAGCAAACTCTTTAACAACTCCTGGTCGCTCATTTTAGTGCCCACCACTTTGAAATCCTGCACCAAGTTCAACATGAGCCTAGGTGCAATGACATAATCTATGATGGTTGATTGGTTGCCTTGTGAGCATGTCCTTGTCCCGGAATGTCACCTTTGACTTGACCGTTCAAGGTGTGGAGGTCTCTTATTTTCATTCAATTCAACCATGAGAGACCTCTTCTCTCCGATGGAGTTAATCCATGGGTGTCCTCACAGATTAAATTAACGTCTTTCCTGAAGTAAGTGCTATTTAGGTCCCCGCATAAGATGATGTAGCCTGAGCCATTTTCGCCATATGCTGCATAAATGTGATTTGCGACTCTTCCCATGAAGTTGTCTGCTTTAATCACAGCTTGGTTCCAGTAAACGTTGATAACAGTTAGTTGCGGCCTGCAAGTCGTTTTGATTAAACTTTGCAGAGGATTCCACTCCACAACCACTTGTTGGGTGTATAGATCAGAAGTCTCTGCTTTAATTATATCCAACCTGATTCCATTCTTGACAGCTGTGAGTAGGCCCGAAACTGGTCTCCCCTTTCAACCCTTTTTTGCTTGATTTAATATCACTGTGTAGCCGTCAAAGCTCTTTTTTGGCCTAAACATGTTTCTTGAAGGCATAATATGTCAAAGTCCCCCAACCTCACATCATTCTTGGCAGTTAGATGTTTGTAACCCCTGGAGTTCCATGATGCATAAGTGTGCAGCACGTTCTATTTTCCACCAGCTATTGTTGCTTCAGGCTTCCTAGGGACCTGGTTAACCAGTCCCAATGGTTACTCTCCATGGTGTGTGCTGGCATGGCTTCTAGCAGGGAGACCTTTCTTTCTATAGTGCAATTCCCTCGGCGAACAACCATTATGGATACATTTGTCTTCATGAAATTATACTTCCCCACGTCACTTCGAACATTTTTTTATTGGTGGCCCAGTAAGGAGTTCTGAAGTAGTCATCCGCTGCCTTCTCCCCCAATGTTTCCACTTGCTGGCCTTGTTTTATGTCTTCTTTATTATTACTCGTGGAATGTCTATAATCCAAGTCAGTTTCCCTGGTCGTCGTCAGGTCAAAGCCTAGTTGTCGAAAGCTGCCCTCGGCGTCAAGCAACATTTGTTTAACTTAAGGTGAGTTTGTGTGAATGTACAACAGGTCCATTCTCGCCACGTCCACAAATTCAATCACTATTAAGTCGCTCGAGCAAATCTGTTGCAGTGTAGTAGCTCCATAACATTTCTTCTGTTTAAAATTTAGTTTGCCTCATTGTCCAGAAACCTCTCCAGGTGCACACACCTTGTGTTGTCTCTCACTGTTCCCTGCTGTGGGCCAATAGAAGCCATTTATGATCTATGTGGCAGGGGTTCATCCTCTTCCATATCTTTTGAAATCAGTCTTCATCCAGCTTTGTGAACGGGAACCAGCTTAATGTGCCTCCTCGCGGCATTGTCATCTTTACCACATGTTTCATCTTTTCCATCCCCCTGTACATTTGGTGAGTCTGTGCCATGTGTTTTCTTGTATTTCTTGACAGCGGCTTGCCTTTTCTCTGCCAGTGTAAAGAATGTTTTCATTGTTGTGGTTGGGGGCTCTCGGCTCACTGAACGCTTTCCTGAGGCCTCTTCGAGGTTATTCTTGTTGTTGACTATTGACGCCTGGGTGTCACTTGACAGTTCACCCCTTCGGAATCTTCCACTGAATATACAGATACACATGTCAGATTGTCCCAGGCTAGGTCCTCGTCCTTTTCAATTTGACCTTCTTACGTTTTGTAGCACCACAGATGTTTCCTTCTTTCTAGTTTTTGTGGTTGGCTTTAGGACCACTGTTGGCATGCTGAGGTTTCTTAAAAATTTCCGAGACCCGTTTGATTTACTTTTATATTGAGCTTGTTGGATTTCCATTGCCGGAGTCCTTGGTGTTCTCTCTGAGCCGGATTCAAAGAGCATTTTCTTATGGTCTTGCAACATTATAAAATGCTTCTGTGAATCAGGCCCTGTGTCTTTTCTTTTGTTTTGTGCTTAAGATTGGAAAATGGTTTACATGCACACTTAAGGGCAGTTCCATGCCAGCACTTTGCTCATTGCCCCCTTGCTAGCTGCCACAATTTCACTCTCCGCTTTGCTCATGCACATTTGGTCTTCATGAGTATGCCTGTTTTCTTTTCCTGATGTTCTAGAATAACACACGTTTTCAGGACCCTCTGAATTGTGCAATCTCTTCCCTTGTCACGCTGCGTAGCTGCAGTCTTCCTATGATTTTTATGTTGTACCTCAACTATAACTCAACTATAACTCTCAAGTTTGAATTTTGTGCTACTTTATCCTGCCCCAACCTCTCCAGTGTGCTGTGGCTCTGATCTTTCAGTGGGTCAGTGTACATGTCCTTAGGAGAATCATTGTGCACGGGTCTTCTTGTTTTCTTTCCCCGTTTGCATCTGTATTATGCACTGTTGCTGCCATTACAGATACTTCCAAGAATAGTAACTTCAAATGCATCATTGCCGTTAAGGTGCATTGGTCTTTCAATGTATTTAAAGTTTTGTATAGTTTTGTGAACAGGGACATAACTATAGATTACGTATGCATAATGGTTAGTGGGTCAATCTTATTTGGCGGATCCAAAGGGCTAGCTCTGTGTTGTTCTGTGGTTCTTCCCACTCTATAACCAAGTGGTGGCTCAGGGCCTTCGGATGCTGAGCTGTCTGTGGAAGAAGAATCTGTAGGTCCCAGTTCCCTTCCTTTGTCTAGGCTCCCTTCCAATGTATTGTTTTTTATCGTTATCAAGCGACCCAAGACAACTGATTGGATCATTTGTTCAATTCATGCGATGCCAGCTTTTAGTGACATTTCCAATGATTTTCTGTGGGTTTTTGCTGTTTTTGAGCTTGGATCCAGTGAACTGGTATGGATTTTTTGAAGGTAAAATATCCTCCTTGTATCAGCCAAAATCGTTTTTCCTTGCATGTCTAATTTTAATGTAAGTCTTTGCCTTTCACCTCCATCGCCTCCTTCAGCCCCCTCTGTCACAAGTTTGTCCCACTGTCTGTTCAAACCTATTGTAAGTCCTCTTGAATAGGTCAGCGCACCAACTGCTCTGGGAACCAAGTCTGGCTCTGCTCAGATGGTTGCGGGCATACTTTCTACTACCCCCACACCTTCTATCCCTTCCAGCATGTGCCCGTCTGTCATTTTGTTTACGTCATTTACCCAATATCACTCTTTCGGGTTCACTTTTTTGAAAAAGGCTGCTATCAGACCCCCTCCCCTTGTTTTTCCTCTGCTGTGCTAGCCCCCATGTTGACTGAAACTTCCAGTTGGCCTGGGTTTCGCTCAAAAGGCACTGATGCATTAGTTACATGTATTTAAATTTGTGGATGTGATTGAATCAGCGAGTGTGTTCGCTGTTCTTGGGCTCCCTGACTCTGGTGGGACTGTGCCATGACTGTCCGCTGGCCCTATAAAGCAAGCTCAGCTTGAGGATCGTGCTCAGGGTCCCGGTCTATCCCCATTTGTTAGAGAGAATTCTCTCTTTAGGCTGATTTCTGGAGTTTGTTTTTTTCTCCTGCCAAGAGTGAGACTCTTTTACTCCCACTCTTGGACATGATTTATGGTGTTCCTTTGACTGTTAATGTGTTTTATGGGCTATGCGGTCCTTTACTCCATAGGGTCTCATGTGTTTTTCTTATGTGTGTTGCACAGCACCCTCCGTGCAGTAACACAGGGGTGTCATAGTGACACCCCACCATAGACCCCAAAACTTGCGACTGACTACTGTCTCCCAGGGCATGTAAAGTCACCATTGGCTTTACTAGTCCCAAATTATTAACAGAAACCAGTACACACCATCATATTGTTGACGTACTGGTCGGGGCAATTCGATTGCCCTGGGGTTTGTTAGTCGAGGGGGCACTTCTCCGCCCCCCCTGATTGAGTTTTGGCTGGTGGCAGTGGAAACTACTTTTTATATTCGACCGCAAATATTTCCCTATGGGATTTTCCCATTGTTCGAGGCTACCAACTTTGATTATTTAATTCTCACAGCCTCGAACATACCGCCGGTTTATTTAATTAATATTAATTCTCCGGTTGGTATTTTTTGCCAAGACTCGATTCTAAAATGGCGTTTGTGTTCTCTTCTGTGACTCCAACCCAAGTCGAGCCCTTTGTTCCACTATTTGGTGGGCTTCTCCACAGAAGCCTCCAAAAGTGGTGCCACTCTGTCTGGGTACCACATAGGGTGTGGGAGGGGGTTTAGACACCCTGGACCGAGTTACCCCGGTAACTCAGGTCGCACTCTTGTGTGATTGGCCCAAGTGGTGAGCTGGCCGGCTCACCACTTAGCATGTTTGAGTGACAGCTAGGCTGAGTGAATGGGGGTTTTCTGCATAAAAGCAGTGCTTTGGGGAATGGAACTTCAGAAGTCGCCACAGGACCTGAGAATCTGATGAGGGAGAAGCTGAGCCGACCTACCACGACGACACCACCGGTGGAGCCCTGCAGAACCGACTCACCACTTCCAGACGACAGAGAAGATCTCCTGGCTGGAGAGGCTTCTTCCCCTGACTGGTGGGCACAACCAGTTTTCCTTTTTTTCTTCTCACCCCAGCCCGGTTTGTGGTTGCACTGCCCGTGCCAAGCACCCCGGCAGCCGGATAGCCACTCACCACTGAACCGCGAATCACCGGACCGCTCCTCGTACCTGAGAAACTCTGCGGCTGGTTTCTTCCCTGGCAGTGCAACGGACTCCTGTCTTCCTCCACGACGAGATCCTCTCCTCCCCGGACGAAGCACCGACTTGCACCCGCTGCCAGGAACAACTGCCCCCGCTGGAGCGTTCTCACCACTTTGAGGTACCGTGTCCGCCAGGCCTCCCTTTCTAAAGATTGATACAAGGTAATAATAACTCCTTAACCTTCTGGACTGGGCTGGCCTCCTTGACCCTCTAACTGGTCCCTTTCTTTGGTCCAACTCCTTTTTGGACCGTTACAAGACTTTTGTGCACTGCAACCGTGTGACCTTGGACACATTTCGTTTTGATCCTCTTAAAGTGGATCCAGCCTATTGAACTCTAACTTCACGGTTTTACTTTGCCTTCCTCTCTTGTTATGTTTTCATAAAAGTGTTGGGATCTGTTTCAACTTGTTCTGTGCTCTTCTCTCACTTGTTAAAACTGATTATTAGAGTGCCATCTACTTTAAGCGCTCACCGCTGTCTGAAAATAAGTGGGGCTTTACTTAAGACTTGTCTAATATTCTTTTAAGGGAGTGTATATCTTTTAGTGACCGTGTTTTTGAATTGCTTACTATTAGTGCCTGTGTGTTTTTCTAGATGTGGTTTTAAATAAATAATTATATCTCTTTTACACCAAGCCCTGGTCAGTGTTTAATTGGTCTACTGCGTTCTCTTGACCTATTGTGAATACTCTGTATACTGCCTAACTCTTCTTGAGGGAAGTCTGACTGCTCAGCCACAGCTACCAAGTGAATCTGTGTGGTACAGACTGCTACCAAGTGGGTTTACTGCCAAACACCTGTAGTCCTAAATCTTTTGCAGTGGTCCCAGAGGGAACTGCACAGGTTTCTGTCTAACACCATTAGTAGAGTAGGTGCAGCTGCGAGCTCAAGGTCCAGCGAGGCTCGCTCGACCTGAGGTTTGATGATCTCCTTGGCAGCACCACTTACGCACGCAGCATGGGCTATAGGAGTTGTTAGAGCTGTTAGAGTTGTTCGAGTTATTGTAGTTCAAGCTTCGATGCCAAATCCATCCATTCTCCAGGCGGGGTAAAGCTTGAAAGCGGGCAGGCAGGCCAAATGGGAGGAATAGCCAGGGGAAAGTTCAGAGCACTTGCAAGCACTAATGTGTCCGGGATGTTGGTAGCAACAACTACCATGAGGGTAGTGGGAGCATTCGAAGCAGACTCTTCATCCGTATCACAAGGGGCCTGCTTGCTTACCTCCTGGGGCACTGTTCCTTCCTTCCACCACTCCAAAGTCCTTTGAAATGACGAGCACAATGCACTCGGCTACGCCCCCATATCGATATTGGGAACTCTTTAGATTTCGGCCCTCGTCCATTACAGCACCCGGCCTCCGAAAAGGCTGACTGGCAAGCGACTGAACTCATCTGCAGAACTCTGCACCTCCCAGGAGTTTTTAATGAGGCAGCAGTTGCAGAGAGTCAGCAGAGAGTTAGCAGCAAAATTAGCAAAGCTAGCAGCCTCTACAGTAAACAGTAAACACATCAGGGGCTGGTGTTATTTGCAGGGCTATACATCTCATTCCCCACTCCTGCGGGTCTAATCCTACACCCAACTCAGACCCCCCCATCACTCCGGCTACACAGGCCACACAGGCTGCACAGGCAGGACATACCTTCAAACGATCTCACTGGAAGAGATCACAAGGATCACACAAGGGTCTTCATGAGATCTCACAGAGCCTCACACGGCCTTGCAGGGGAGCGATGGGGGAGTGGGAGTGGCAGTGGAAGTGGAAGAGCACCTTACAATAATGTACACATTTCAGGTGCTTATGAGTGTGGCCGCAGGTCGCCGCAGCAGGGTGCACCTCTGCAGAGGCAGCTCTCTACTTCGAGACTCCAACACTCGAACTAAGAAAGGTTCGAGGAATGGCCCTATCGGCATCAAGCCACACCGTACTTAGCACTCCCGAATGAACAGAATCAACAGCTGCTTCCAACGCTTGTTTGATTCTAAAAGCTAAAATACTTCTTCAAATAACGTTTGAAAGAAAAAAAAAGTTCACTTATTTTTCTTTTAAATCATTGAGTATTGCGATCAGAGCAAAATATTGACTCTAACAGATGGTTCTCTGATTTTTGCACTGATTCAGATGTAAAATGTTGGAAATTATCTGTGCCAAACTATTGGTTCCTATTGTGGACATAGACAGTATTGTATATTTTTGTGGTGTCAAAGTGACAGCAATGTGTCATTAAATTTAAATCAAAGGCTTTTGGAGTTTTCTATATCTTTTGGCATGCAGGAATGCAATGCCTATCTCTCTCGCTAGACTCAATGAATCAGGTTTGCCCTCGCTACATCCATATTCAATGTTTTTATTAAGGAATAGGTTTCCATTACTTTATTGACAAGGGCATAAACTTTTCACAAAGGTTTGTCATTCCATATTTCAATTCTGGGATGAAAAAAAGTATCCAGAGATCCCATATTGCTGGAGAAAAGCTTTATTCTGGTGATGCTATCTAAGCTTTTAATATTTTTGGAAATCGCAAAGCACATACACCTTGTACCACATTCCTCTTTTAAGTGGCACAGTTTGCAAACAGGGTGCCTCAAAATGCTTTTAATTGCGATCTGAGATTATTTATTTTTTTCTTTCAGTTTTTGACTAAATAATGTGGGGTCATTGTACTCACTGACAGATCTACTCATCATTTCAGTCTATTCACTAACTCCCAAATTCCCTCTCAGGCAATTTGGATGTCTTGGGAAAGGCCTCTGCATTCAGTCCCAGCTGGAAAAGGCTCTCTAAAGGTGAATTTCCATCAGCTACTTCAAGTGGGAGTTCCAATCAGTTTTGCCCTCTCCCTTTTCTGCTTTCCCAAAACTCTCCTTGCTTTCTAAGTGTTTGGGTTTTAATACCCAAAACACTCTACCAATGCAGCATCATTTGACGCAGCATTATTTGAGTGGACAGGGTCTGTGATAGGTTCCCTTGACTTGCTTACCCCTCTTCTGCCCCTGGACCCTTCCCATTGTTTCCACAGGCCCATTAAATGTGTATGTAAGAAGGGTGTGCGTTAGGGTATGCGTTAGCTATTGTGGTTTCTTTGTGAAATTGTAGTTTGATCAAATTTTAAGATTTTGGATATGAGAAATATAATAAAGATTGCTTGTTAATGGTTTTTGTTCAGTATTTATTCATTGTGATTTGTTATCAAATATTCAATATAATCTCCCTTTTCCCTTTAGCTTTCAGCCTCATTCTTACTCATACGCCCGTTGGGCATTTTACTGGTGGAAACAAATTCAGTCTACTCTACATAAAACCATGTCTGACCATTTATAAAAAAGGAATGTGGCCTAGGTGGATGACCTACTAACAAAAAGTTAAATTGTGGAAGAAGACTTGGTGGGGATTCACCAATTGCTGAGGCAATTAAGGTGTACAGGCGCAACGTTATCTCTTCAGAAAGCACTGTGGTGCATAACCAAAGTAAACATTCTAGGCTATGAAATTACAGTTGAGCTATTTAATTCTCAAAAAAGAGGTTAAGGATTCACTAAAGTAAGTCGAACAACACCAAACATCTATGTGAGTTACAAAGTCTTTTAGGATTGACCATCTATAGTAGTACAGTCATAGAGAAATATACAGAGATCATTCAGATCTTAATCTATTGAAGGCACAGGCAAAGTGGGAATGGGGGCCTCACAGAGGATGTGAACAAACTGAAAATAAGTCTCTCCCAACCTCCCTGCTTGCTTTCATAGCCTATATAAAAAATGATGTTTTCCTGGAAACAGCCTTTTCTGGTAACTGTTTCTCTATGGTCTTGTTTCAGAATCATGGCCAGGTTAATGAGGTAATTTCCTATGCATGTAAAATATTATCACCTGTCAAAATTGAGTTTATTCAATGTAAAAAATCACCCCTGGCAATATTATGGGACTTGAAAAAGTAACATTGGTTGATATGAGGGAAACATATTATAGTTGTCACCTCCATCAGCCTTGGGAGGATTTTCAAAGTGTCCGGATATAGAAAGGGAATGTCTCCAATTCAAGGATTTCTTCTATACAAGGCTACCCTGTGGAGACTAGATGTGGCCAAAATAAAAATAGTCTGTTGGCTCAAGAATTAGCGTTCCTGCATGGCTGTGTTATTGATAACTGTTTAGAAGATGACCATTTGAAAACAGCTGACAATATGGGAGAATATATAGCTTCAATTTGCAAAGTGAAAGAATAAACACCTGTCATGCAATGCCCATAGTTTAAGCGGTTTGATATTCTAACTTTATTACAGAAAATAAATAGAATGAATGAGTAGCTGGTATTGGGAATGCTTGAGTGAATGACACACATTAACTTCAGCCAGTTTGAAAATTGGACCCTGGAGTTGTCAGGTGGCAGAGCTGAAGGATGTTTACTAAGCTGTCCTCACTGCCAGGAATCATCAACTCCAGAAACTAGCGATAATTACAGATTCTGATTATGCCCAAAATGGATTTGTTGAACACTTGATGAATTCGAAGGCTGGGGGCACACTTTGTACTAACAACAAGCTGTGTTGAATAATGTCCTTATATGCAGTGTTTATGCTCAATGCTCTCAGTACTGCTCAATGTATTTGCAATCTTGCCTTTTAGTGTCAGTCCAGTAACTCTCTGCCTTTTCCTTTGCAGTTAATCCAGGTGTTCCAGGTATTCCAGGTGGCAACATAGACAGGTGACCTAGTAGAGTTCTCAGGTCAGTGAGTCTGCCTACAGGCACTCTAGTCTCTGTCGTGTTGCAGTTCAGGTGGCTGAACCAGGTGTGGGCATACGAGAAGTGCGGTCTGGATCTATGCAATGAAGGAAGGTGCATCCTGGGTCCTCATGATGACAGAACACTGGTTTCAGGTATGTTCTGAATGTTTCAGGTAAACTCTAATCTGGATATCTACAAAATCGCACAGGAGCTCATCTGCAGGTAAGTGATTCAGCCTCCAATTAACACAAAAAAGACACTGGGGAAAATTTAGATAGCCCCGAGATTCATCCCCATAGCATGGCGCACGACAGTTTCAAAACTACAGAATCTTGTGGCTTCCATGTTGCTACTCCCTAGGGATAATGAACACCATTTAACAAGCCAAACTATTACACAAGCAATTAGTACATAAATATATAATACTTGATTAAATAACATTATACGAACATATTCATTCTAGATAAAAACTAGGTGCATAGCACCGATCTAATAAAAAAAAACACAATCTATTTAATTTTCTATTTTGCCAAATTTAAAGTGCAAGTCAATCAATACTCAATGATTTTTCACCTATAAAAATACAAGAATAAAATCCTATATGCAACCAAATGTACTACAGAAACTGGTTGCCTCTGCCTTACATAAAAGACCCCATGTTGTGATAAACACTCATAATACAATGAAAGACTGTCCCTATCTCAAGGGTACCCTCTTGTGACACATAATGCCCTAATTCAAGTAATCCTCATGTGAACTCACATGTGGTTCTGAACAACCTAATACCTTTTTACTAAATGTTGGCTAATTTGTACAACATATTCATAACCCAACATGTTTCATTCTATATCAATAATTGTAGATATGAAATAACCTCTTCAGGGGCAAGAAAAAGGCAGTTTATCTAACACACATTGGTCATAACACTTTTAACACCAAATTGACATTCTTGCTTCTTCATGGTGTACCACTTATACCCTAGGGAGAAAGACAACATAAAAAACAGCCGTCAGTTAAGCTGTAAATTATTGCAACAAGCCTATATTCAGCTTGGAACCACTAATCTCCCGCTGATGGCTTACCGCATTTGCATTCACCATTAATGCTTCAAGGCGGATTGGTAGGCTTGTCTTCTTTGTAGACAAAACAACGATCTAAAAAAACACACACACCCATTGGAGGGGTTAACGCCCCTAGGGGTCACATTCAAACTCTTCAGGGCTAAAATTATTTTAAAACCCTCCTGGCTGGTAACTCTGCCATAACTTCTAAGGCTCAGATGACTTAGCCAACAGCGAAACCTCAAATTCTAAAACCCTTGTGTACAAAAGTATTAAGCTCTATCTTAAAGTGATGCATAACTCTAGTTGGACACCTCAAACAAAGTGCTGAGCACTGCATTAAAGCTATGCATTGCATCTCAATATTCTAAAACAATGATTAACTAACTCAAAGTTCAAAACACGGCATTGAGGACAGAATTATGCCAGCATGATTCTTAGGTTTTAATCACATCATTGTGAAGCCAAAAACCACATGGAACGTTCTCTGACAACAACAACACCTCACATCGGACTGCTTACCCTTTATAAAGCAGTCGCCTTCTGTCTAAGTTCGCCAGTGCTACGTTGGTCTTCGCGTGTGGGGCACAACTAATGTTCACACCATACGTACGAGTTCTGTCAGTACGAGTCCCCAACAATTCAGGACTTGTCCTGGCGGGTCAACAACCTATAAATACAAGTCGAGCGTTAACCACCAAATAAACACACTAAGGCAGTTTTTCTCTGCTCACGCTACAGGCGCCTAACGTGGGATAAATGGTAACTCGGAAAATGCAGCCCAAAAAAATGCTGCGAAATTGGTGCCGGCTACCAGGACAGACTGGCGACTTACTCTTATTGAATACAGATGACTCTGCTTCCTCCTGATGCGGATCGCATCTCGGGTCACCTGATCTCTACGTCTTCCATGACCGCTCCATTTAAAGCTAAAGTGCCAGCACTACAGCTGCACCTTGTTACAGATGCAAGCTGTAATATGCTCTGATCCCGTCCGTTACCAGGGTGCCTATTTTACGCACCTAGCACATAAACACACCACACAAAACGTGTGTCAAGCCCGGCTCAAAAAACATATTTTATTGGGTATAGTCGGCATCTAAAGTGACTCCACTATTAGCCACCCGTATTGTGATAGGGGTCTACTATAGGACCAAAGGCACATGTAACACGATTCACTGCAAGAACCATTACCGTAGGGATATAGAGAAAAAAAACATTCTGGTTAATTACTCTGTGTTGTTCCAATCAATGGCCTCATTAAGTCCGATCTCCATGGTGTTACAAAGAAAGATAAGCCAAGTTTCTTTTTGTTGTAATTTCTTGACAACTGATTCTCCATCTAAAGCTGGGGCAATATGTAACAATACAGTCCATACAAAATCGTTCTCTCCATGGTTCATCATTAGAAAATGGTTAACCATAGGGGCTGTAAAAACCCCGTTTTTAATATCAGCTTTTATGTTCTGAAAAATGCGTACCTTCACTTTGCGTTTTGTCATCCCAATATATATTTTCTTACAAGGACACCAAATTGTATATACTACATTGCTAGTATTACAATTGGTGAACTTAATTTGGGACCATGGTTTACTCAGACCTATATCAACTTGCTCAGATCTTTCTGTGAGATGACAATTCATACAGTGGCCACAGGGGGCATGTCCCACCAATTTAGGCAACCCCCACATCTCGGTAAGACTCTTCTGTTTTGAACACCCTCTTGAAATATATATTTTTTTAAAGAGGTCCTTCAAATTGGGTCCTCTTTTAAACACACATAACGGACGTTCTAATGGGCATTTTCCACCTTGTAGAATGTGCCAGTTTTTACGAGTGATTCAGCCTCAGCATTGCGCTAAGGTGCATGTCTGCCCATTGACTGAGCTACTCAAACTAAGCACATGCTGAAGGGAATGGCAGAGGCCAAATAGATCTGCCCAGTAAGATGGCCATCAATATTACCAAGTTTTGCTGGAGCTGGTGCTCTCATGAGATTTCATACGGTAATTCCTGCATACGGTAATACCTGCAGTCTTTGTTGTCTTTGCCTCCATTCATGGATTAAACATGTATTAAACAGGTCCATGGTGCCATACCTTCGCGTGCTCTCTTACTCATGTCCATGTGGGTACCCTAGTGTGTTCCTGCCTGCTTCCCATGTCTGTATGTATGTGTACTTGCCTGTCTGCCATGTGTGCATGTGTGAGTTTTGGCCTGGTCCATGATGGAAACATGGAACATGGAACATTGATACAAATCTGAGATAATTCAAATAGAGGAGTCACCTGTACCCATAGTTTAGGTGGCCACTGAATAAGGCGGGAATCTGCATTAGAAGGGTGCACAGGCATGTTTAAGATTTATTGAGTAATGCTTTCATTGTATAACTAACATTTTAGTGTCAAAAAATATAAATCAGTGAATAAGTCAAATGGAGAGTAGGAAGTGAGTATATCCTTTGTAACCATGCCCTATACTAAACTAGCCTTTCAACCACTCTCTAATAGCATAATTATCAAATGTAAAACCCAGACCTGGAGAATTAATTCTAGCTTGTGATCGGTGGTTGACAATTCCAGTGCTGCCAGAACTGGGGGTTGGGGAGCTAATCTAAAAGAGGAAGCTACAAGCCCAGAATGTGTCATGCGACAGTAATAAGAACCTAAAGACAAGAAAAAGACATAAAAAGGACCTACAACAAAGAAACACTGCACTGAGCAACATTGTATCAATGATTTTCAGAAGAGACTTGAAAATAAAGTTGAAAAACTGTTCCTTATATCTAGTTCGACTGGAACTCTTAAACAAGTCTCTGGGAATCCAATGTGCCTAGCATTTTTCCCTCAAGAACCATAGGCAGAGGGGGAGGTGGATTTGTAAAATAATATTTAATTGAATGTAATGCTCTCCATTAATTAATGTAAACTCCCAATGGCTTCAAAATGAAATGTCATTTAATGAATGTTAAACAAATAATAACGATGACAGGAAAGCACATTATGGGGCAGGTTTTAGTAAACACAGGTTTTTGGGTGTGAGCTGCCATGTTGTAAGGATAACATGATAAACTCTGCAAATTGAATTCTAGTGTTCTGTGAGGCAATGATATACAGCATATTGATTACAAAGCATTGATTCCTCAAGTTAAATCTGCGGATAGGCCTGTACTTTATTAAATTTCCTTTACCAATAAATAAGTTACAAAGAATTTTACTTTTAGATATTACCTCAAAATTGTCATCTTAGAGTTCTAAAAGGGCAGTTTCTGCAAGTGTCAGCTTTCTTAAAAAACAGGAATGCAAAGGTCCCATTACCCATCAGTTTGATCAAGGCATTAAAAAGGCTAAAGGTGCAGCGGTTTTCAAAATATAAGTATGTGTGAAATGAATTTCAGGAGGAGTGGTTTCATGATTCTATTTTGCTGGACTTATCTGGAAGCCCCCAGGTAAGAGATTGGTGAATGCATTGTCAGTCAGTAATTGTGACTTTATACAAGCAGATCTCTAGTCAGTCCCTTATCTCTGACACTTGCAGACCAATAATGCCTCATGACATGTGTTTCTGTTCCATTAAGCAGCCTATCAAATAATCTCTTATGTTCATGAGCAGATGTCTCTGTTTATACAAGGGGCAAGGCAATATTTCCTGGAAATACAGGCAAGTGAATACATATAACAAAGGCAAATTCTCAAATGAGCTGCAAAAAATGATTTCGCGGACGAGTGGGAAATACATTTTTTATTCTAATTTCAGAACGATGTGTCTGATTTGAAACATAAAGCTAGATCTGAACTGTGCATATTAAAAGAATATATTAAACGGTATAAATTATAAATAAATGTTGCACATGGTTTAATGAATCTGTTAAGCATGCAGCTACTAAAACCTAAAGGATGTGTCCAGAGCCAGAATATTCTTGTGATTCTGAAAATATTCCATACCAAGAATGATAAGATAAACACATGTCAGACTAATTTTGATTTTGCATCCTGCAAGAACTGCTAACTCATAGGGATCACAGTCCCTTATGACAAATAAAATTGAGTCTATCAATGGAAGGCGGGTGTGAGTAAAGGAAAGGAACCTTTCACAGGCTCTGTCAAATTCAAACATGCTCTTTCAGATGATACTGCAATGGTGGAGTTTGGTGGTGGGTATTGAACCCTAAACACATAGCAAGAGAAGTTAGTTTTTGGAAAGCAGAACATGAAGAAGGCAGGTTGCAGGAGAAACGCAGATTGTGACTCCAACTTGAAGTAGTTGATTTAAATTCTCCTTAAAAGGGTATTTTCCCTATGGCACTGAATTCCAATGACTTTACAAGACTGTGACAGTGGCAATAGTCTGACTCTGCCAAGAGGGGATGGCAACCTTCTCACAATCTCTGGGAGTTGGTTTGTTTATTCTTTAGGCCATCTGTTATAAAGATAGAACAAGATTATCTGTGAGACATTTTTGGAGCAGGTGGAGAGACAGAAAGGAAGAACATGTCTGGTGTTGGTGCCTGGAGCCGAATAATGTCCCTACCTGTCCAGGACCTTTGAGATACAATCCAAACGTGAATGCAGTTACCTCAAATTATCTTTACAAATTCCAAAATAATGAATTCAATCCTGAATAGCAATTACATTTAATTTTGGGGAATATTATTTAAAAGCTCTGCATCGCAAAGGGGGCATATGATAAACAGTGTATGTGCTTTGTGATTGAACACTAAAAGTGAAACCCTGGTAGATTCACAATAATAAGGATTTTCTCCAGCAACAAATTTTGGATCTCTGAAGTCCTTGGACAAACCAAATGTAAAAAGGTGGAATTACAAGCCTTCATAATAAGTGTCTGCCATAGTCAATAAAGTAATTGAAATGTATTCCTTAATGGACACATCGAACTAAGGTGTTGAAAAGGGGCACCTCATTCCTAGAGAATAGTAAGATATGTAGGCAGTAATATCTCTACATTCCCAAAAGAAACAGGATTCATGAACCTAAACCATTAAAATAATTGTAACACAGTCAACACCACTGAAACATATGTGTCTCTATGCCCTAGCTAGCAACCAATAGTTTGTCTCAGACAGTGTCCAATGTTTTAGATTTGAATCAGACATGGGAGAACCATATGCTGAGCCAATTTTATTTTCTGCTGCCAACACTCGTCGATGGCTTCAGAAACAATTAAGTGAATTGTTTTGTTTTAAATTTTATTTGAAGAACTGTTTAATTTATTTTAATCAAACAAGCAATGTCAATTTGCGTCTTCACTGTGAGATATTAGAAGATACCATGCTGTTTATAATGGTAATAGATATTTGATTAAACATTTATATGAATGGATGTTTGTGTGATTTGGAATGAAAGAATAGGCACGACAATATCAGACAGGTTGAATGTTCCACTCTGTAGACAAGCTGCCTGTATCCAGTTAAAGATTTTGAGGGACTTCCCTAGCATTGTAAGTTGAGGGCCACCTTCAATTCCTTGATTTGTTTTTGAAATAAAATAAAGTATTCACATTAAAAACAATCTGCTTCATGTCCCATATTGTGGGGTGGGATTGTTTTGATGGTGGTATTAGATCAGGGATATTTTACTGTAACCTAATCAAACAGTAGAGATGTAAATATGTCCTATAAACAGCAGTCATCACTGCATCCCTTGCAATATAACAAGATTCATTCCTGGGACTGTACTTGAGACAAGTAATAATCATCGAGAACTACCCATAAGCGCCTGAAGATTCCTTCTCCTCACGATGCAGAGCCTTGAGAAACTTTCAAACACAGGCACTCTGCAATGCTATTCCAGTTGTACTAAAGAGGAAAGCGCAGAAAATCAGAACTGACAAACTAAAACACACACACAAACACAATAGCCACACCTCACTCAGTTAACAGCACTAAAAATTGAGTCAAGAGTGCAGCATACCCTTTCAGATGCAGAGGCCACTGAGTTTCCTTCTATTAATGAAATGATTAGAATTTGCATGGATTGTGCCACCTCCTACCTTGCAAATAGCTTTCCAGCTCATCTGGAGGTTCTGTCCATGCATTTGTCTGCATTTATCAAGAGTTTGCCACACCCAGAAGAAGCGTTCAAAGCTTTGATACACTCGCTGATCTCCCACTCTTCAAAAATGCCTTTCCTTAACAAGCAGGCCCTAACATCCACTACGACATTGCCTTTATTCTATGGAAACCTAACATTATAGAGACGGTAGTGACAACTTCAGACCGGTATATAGGTGTAACACATACTACAGAGATGTCAATACTGGAATTCTCGGGCGTAAACATTGGATTACCAGCTCAAAATGGCAGATTATGCTTCACACAGGATTCCCCTTCTACTAGACATATTCAAAGCTTTTTGACAGGGTAGGCCACATAATCCTAATTGCCTCAACACCAGTTTAGTAATATTCCTGATCATTCATGCTCATTTCAGACAAAGGCTTTTATCTTCTCAAGTGCCTTGATTTTCTATCACTTATGATAACTGCAGTCCTTCCTGGTATTGCTCCGCTCATACTTTTGTTCTAACTACAATCAAATCTGTCTATTGGTCCCAGTGCAGTATGAGAAGTGCTCACAAATGTGCACAGATGTCAAGGCATTACCGAAAGAGAGTTGAACAAAGAAGACATCCAAGTCATGGACCCAACACACCTTCTGGAAATAAAAAGATGGAATGGCTCTTCCCACTGCATCAAGACACATAAACACGCTAAGCTAAGAATCCTGATCACTTTGGCCTTCATCTATTGTTACTCTGTGACTAAAGGACCTGAACCAAACTTGGAAATACAATACTAGAACAAAAAGTGACTCTGCAAAACAACAATGCTAAACCTATATTGTTCTGATTGTTAGCAAATCCTTGTGTGGGGAAACCATTTGCTGTCCCTGGTGGGGGGGGGGGGGGTTGGGTGGGTTGTCCTGACGCTGTAACCGCAGTGGCTTGCCAACCATATCAAAATGAATATTTAGCAATCAGAAAACTGTGCAAACACTGTCATTTCTCAATGGCTAAAATAACTAATCAAAATCACGAGACCTGATCAGTTGGCCTTAGACTAATAATATGTACAGTGTCCAAGAGAAGAAACACTCAGGAATGTACACGTTGAGTGTGCACATGAGTTCTAAATGCACAGTAATCCGGTGTTTTTCTTTAACTGAGGAAATACATTGATACTATTGGAAATCAATATGCTAGTGGTTCAATACATGGGAAGGAGATGCAAATTTGATGGGATATGTAAACTAAAACTGGCATGAAATACACAATCAGAAAAAAAGGCTGCTTTTTTGCCACTGTTGAAAGTTCAATTGAAGTGTTATGCAGGCGATCACAATGCTGGGAAGCTTCTTGCTACTTCCATGCCTACCCATCTATATAATATCAAAGGTGTTCCGTCCATTGTGCAGAGTATCATTTAAATGCACTGTCTGAGATGCATATCCTTATTGAAGGCGGACTACTCTGTTTAGCTTTTTACTTGCACTTCTATATCCTATTTTCAAGACATTAACCAGTCTCTCCAAGTTCCATCACATTTTCAAAAAGACTCACCGATTTTTGGGGGATAAATTCTGGCATATGGAATTCCATCTTCCAGAATATATAATTAATGCCATAACAATTAAAAGCATGCCCAATGCATGTTCTCAGAATTCTGCTGTGTCCTTTGCTTAGTCATCATATCCAAATTAAATAATGCATGTACTAAAGAGCTCAATGAGTATGTCCCAGATGGGGTGAGTGACATGTACAAGAATATCAATGCAAACCCCTAAATATGTCTGCTCTTTGCATGGCCCAGCACTCACACATATGTGTACAGTACTGAGAAATCCACATGTGCAATATTATCAATGATAACAGAGAATTTGATCCATCTCTGAACCCATATGTGGAGTGTTCAAACATTGATAAAACTGCATTCTCTGATCTGGCATGTTCATTTATTTTTCCTGCCTGATCAGACTGCTGTTCAATTTTTATTATGAATGTAATGTCTGTGCCTTTCACGACGCAGCCTTCGCAGTGAACATACAAAATGTAGCTCATGTTCAATTGACGTGAATGCAAGGCACAAAATCCTTGACTAATGCTTTAACTCCTTGTATTCATGCCACCGCTCATTTTCCAGGATTTTCCAGGATTTGCATGGTGGAGAAGAGGGGGAAAACAAAACTTCTGTTTCTGCCGCTCACTTCCTCTCTGCCATACAAAGGCTCCAGCATCCATGATGGCGCAAATGCTGGAGAACCCTATGTGGTATGTTTGCTTTATGCACCAGCAAAAAGCAGGCGGACCCCATAAGGATCCATTGTACATGAAACAGTCCTTGACATGCAAGAAAGCCGGGGAGGGTTTAATTTCAATGTTGAGCACTGCTTGCCATGCGAGCATAGCAACCGGTGCTCACAATGGAAAGTAAACGCTGCCTGGCATGCCAGCATACCAGGCAGCATTTACTCAATTTAAAGGCGGAGTAAAAATGTGAAGGACAAAAGGCAGCATACATGCTTCTACGCTGCCTTTTTCCCTTTACATTTACACCCCGCAGTGCAAATGATGAACATTTTGTGGCATCACCCCACCGAAAATGAGCTCCAAAGCGTTTAATCATCAGTTCAGCTTAATTTCACTAATGTGCTTTCCTAGAATGTTCAAATCAGACCTGCCAGGTCTCACGTTGTCTTCATGCCTATAAGTGCTTTGCTTTGATCCGTTTTATGTGTCATCCGGCACTGGAAACCAGTCAGCAGCCATGGGAATCAACGCATAGACTGGTTTCTGTCCCCTAGGGCACACTGGTCCCATGCTGTCTCTTGTAAGCTGAGTCTTAGTCACAGACCCCACAGCCCTCACGAGTATACTTTATGGCCCAGCCATCATACAGCCGTACGTTGGTGCATTTGCTGCACTCATACGTGTTGTCTTCCGCTTTCCTCTCTCCCCCACATGGCATTCATTTACTCAGCTCAGTTTGTATCCTCACCACCGGCCCTTACCATGGTTTTAAAATAAAAAAAAGTACTGTGTTTTAATAGCAAGGTCTGTGATATGTGGAGTACAGCTTGGAAGGACAGCAGGGTACATTGGGACAGGCTAGCCGAAGGTTCTTTTTTTTGGTCCACATCCTCCTGAATGCTTTACGGAAGTGTGCTATTAGTACTACACAGCAATGAGTTTACACAGCAATGAGTTTACATTCCAGGCAGCAATTGCGCCTGTTTTTATTTAACGAGCCGATTGAGCAATTATATGGTCCTAATTAGTTTATGCTTTGTTTGATTTAATTTGATAATCATTTGTATAGCGCAGTGTTCACCTGAGGGCATGTTGGTGCTAACCTAGCAAGAAGGTGAAGAAACACCAACTAAAAAAGAAGAGTCTTCAGAGATTTTTACGGAAAGCAAGATGGTTGGTTGTAACTCTGAGAGAACAGGGTAGGGCATTCCAGAGGCTGACCGCTGCTATGGAAGAGGCGCAGCCACCAGTACGGCAGTATTTCACTGCAGGGACGAGCAGCAGACAGGCATCAGCAGAGCATCAGGCCCATCTAGGGACGTAGGGCTGGAATTTAGCCTGTAGGTATTCTGCACCCTATCCGTAAAAGGCACGGTGAACCAAACTTAAAGACTTAAAATGGATGCGCTTGATAACAGGGAGCCAGTGGAGTAGAGTCAAAATCAGAGAGATATAGCAGCAGCTAGGAGTGGGTGTGGCTAACCATGCAGCAGAGATTTGAAGAACCTGAAGACGCTGTAAGATATAAACAGGTTGACCCAGGAAAAGAGAGTTGCAATAGTCAATAGAGGAGGAGACAAGAGCAGACACCACAGGTGCGTGAAGGTGCACAGGAATGAAAGGCAGAACCCGACGTAGGAGTTTGAGTTGAAAATGAGCCTGTTGGCAAACAGCACTGACCTGGGGTTCCATAGACAGGGAGGTAGAGAGTTTCACTCCAAGGTCTTTAACAATAGTGGCAGGTTTCGGAAAAAGTATAAAGAGAAGGGGGTCAGAAATCAGTGCTACAAAGAGAAGGAGCCGTGAGAGGGCCTACTACCAGCACCTCAGTCTTGGCCCCATTAAACTTCAGCCAGTTGTTCTGCATGCATTCTCCCACAGCCTCAAGGTACGCCCGGAACCTGGCAGCTGATTCAGGCATAGACAGGTCAAGGCAGACCAGAATCTGCATGTCGACTGCATACGAATAGCGAAGGAAGCCATGGGAGAAGATCAGTTTGGTCAGCGGTTGAATGTTAACAATGAAAAAGACCGGGCAGATAGCAGACCTTTGAGGGACACTGCAAGAAAGGTCTGCCGCCAGAGAGAGAAAAGGGGAAGTGAGAGGGTTTGATGGCAGTCCTTGAGTAAAGAGTCAAACCAAGACAGTTAGATGGATCATTTGCCCGACATACACTCTCTTCATTGCTCAGTGTTTTGAGCAACCATACCCTGGGAGCAATGATAATTTCTTAGGTTGGCTTACTCTCTGGTTGGCTCATGTGTAATTGTTCATTTGCTGTAGCCCCCACTAGTCTGGGGTCTACTAGTAATCTGGAACAACAAAGCAGTGGCTATTCTTTATGGAAGCCAATGACTAGGCTTTTGTTAAAACCAGTCCATTTGATGCCAAGTGGTCAGGTTGCTTGAACCTGACTGAGTTTTTTAGTGTTGGGAAAATTAATGTCAGCACAAGAATCAAATAACATGCAGGGCTCCCACATCATGGTATTGTGTTTTCTCTTTGGCAACTGCATTGCTTTTTTCTGTATTGTTATTGTATACATGTGTCCCAGCTCCAACACAGCTAGCCTTTACTTTTAGATAGTTGACCGACCACCATTACTCTCCTTTCCCCATCTTTGGTGAGTCAGGACCCATAAAAGGAAAAGGTAAAACATAAAGGGAGTTTTGTGGCATGTGGTGCTGATTTAGATCCTTTAAATGAGCACAGTGGTGATCTTCCCACCTTTCCAAATGAAACATTTCAAAAGAATCATATTGACTTTCATTTGCCAAGTAGATTACTCACGAGTGAAGCCCTGGGATCTGAAATGAGGGTAGCCCACATTCCATAAGTTTGAATCTGACATGAAGTGCTATACAAGCGACATGAAGTGCTATAAAAGAACATATATTATATAATAATAATGATATGATAGGGTATTCATAACGTGCTTAATATCTTGAGATTTCTAAGCGCGGACCCGGGAATTGAACTTGTGGTGATATGTGTCATTTTGCTTCCAAGGCGAGCATGTTGCCCTTGAGCTATCCTCCCGAGATAGCTATTCTTATTAGTAGTAGTAGTAGCAGCAGCAGTACTCGTAGTTGTAATGATGGTGACCTGCCGTCAGGCCAAATTAGGACAATGCGGTTAAGATCACTTCCAGAGTTTTTGCCATTTGCCTTAAACAAGGCCAAGCAGGTGCATGCTACCAGCCAACTTGCCAAAAAAGAGACATGCACATAATATACAAAGAACACGGTTTTCCTTTTTTCCCCACGAGACATTATAGCCTGATTGGCGCGTTTTTTCTATCCTTAGCATAAAAAAGTAGCATTGCACTTTAAATGCATTGTTTTCATAGTAGGACAATTTTTAACTCTCACTTTGCTCTACATCTACTTACCCCGTCTATGTGTTCACAACAGCGCTTAGAAAGTTCATGTTCCTCCAACTTTCCCATATCAGTGGACATGGTACTGTCCTTCTACCGATCCTAAACTACAATGTGTTCCTACACTGTGCATGCTGCTCCACTCATCCTCACAGACGCACAATCAATTGTACAATGGCCTGAAGAATTGCCTTACAAACAGCACAATGAAAAGCTTGAAAATAAAGTATATGCCAACCAAATAAAGATGCCACCCTTTTCAAGACCACTTACTGTTTTTTTAAGGGACAAGGTGACCATCACAAAATGTGACATTCTGTTAATAGTTTCTTCATAACTAGCCAACGCGGCTGCTTCTAAAATAGAATAATTGTGCAAACGCTGCTTACCTCTAAATTATAATTGCAGTGTTCCCATCAGCTGCTGAACGCTTCTAGCAGTGGTCTCGCATGAGGTCTGAAATGTATGTCCGGTGCGCGGATTCACAAAAGATGAGTGAAGAGGGTTAACACATTTTCGAGCTGTAGCCGTCTTCGTTTTTGTGAACAGATTTTTAGTTCAGCCTCAGTGATAATAACATCCTCACTAGCCCGTACCTTTTGGAGTTTCACGATAACAATGAACTGATCACGGCCTGCAAGGGTTACTGTACGTAATAATGTGGTGTTGGAGCTCCTCCCCCCTGCATGCAGTGTCCAAGAACCGTGTGTACTCGCGGTGTGCTCCGCCCACTCAACATATGCACTAGTTAATACTGGTTTCAGGCATAACTACAAACTTCCATTGCTTTTTGTACAACGTAATTCATTCGTGTGAATCTGTAATTATGCAGCATTCATTACATTGATTCTGGCATAGCCACCTGTTTCAAGCTTATTCATTATTTGTCTATGCAACAGCATATATTATGCAACTAAATAAACAGAGCATCTTGCTGATTAGACTTCAGGAGAAAAAACTACTTTAAAGTAAGCCGAAGTGCATGTACCCCATACCGCTGCTTTGATAGAGTATCCCCTACACAGACATGAAATACAAAACACTGTATTTTTAGATATGGGTCCATGACAATTGTGATGGCCTGAGATAAGGCCTGGCCGGTACCCTGCAGCCCGGGAAAGAATACGCGGTCACAGAGCTTTCAGACACACTTCTTGCTTTATTTTCATCATATGTTACTCTGCCTTTCACCACGCCCTCCCGCGTCACTTCCCCTCCCAGACGCCCACCTCCCAAACCCTGGAGGAAGTGTCAACGTGACATCTCCCCCCATTTTAAACAGTTACTCAACCTGAGCAACAGGCTCTTAGTCTAAACTTGAATTTCTATGCTATCTCTTCGATAAGGCGGCGAGGCTTGTTTCGAGCTCGCTGCGGTCGCACACTCGACCGTTCAGGAGTTCCACTGAGACCCCTGACGCCGAACTGGTTATTCTGATATGATACTCCTGTGTCTTCCTGATCACTGTGATATGGGTCATCAGATGCGTAATCGACAGGAATGGCCACTCTCCCACTTAGCCGTCGGGAGCCAGACAGTGGGACTTTCTTGAAATGGGATGAGTTGCACGTGGTGGATCCTCCAGTCCCTTGAGCCGTGACCATGGACCCTTCTTCTCTGTGATCAGCAGGGGTTGCTCATGAAAGAAGGAGGTGTGCTTGTGTGTCTGTGGTTGTTTCAAAGCAACCACGTCCCCCACTTTCAGCTGAGGCTCCCGGGCTCTCTGGCACGCATCCACATAGATCTTCATGCGCTCCTTCACAGCAGCGTCTCACTCTCTTACTTCGCTGTCCACACTGACCACTCATCCGACATCTTGGCTTGGGCCAACCTTGTCCTGCTGCCTCTCCCAAACATTATTTCAGCTGTGGTCTTTCCAGTGGTACTATGTGGAGTACTCCGGTAGTCT
Organism: Ambystoma mexicanum; assembly: GCF_040938575.1. NCBI lineage: Eukaryota > Metazoa > Chordata > Amphibia > Caudata > Ambystomatidae > Ambystoma > Ambystoma mexicanum. Next base: position 1,038,606,918 of record NC_090935.1, read on the forward strand.
TGTAACAGTTGATGCAGTACCGGCTTATAAGGTTGGCCAGTGAGTTTGGCAACCTGCAACACTCTATTGAGGTTTTCCATAAATCTCTTAATCATGGCATTCACTTGGGGCCACAAAAGAATGATCTTTTGATTGTGAAGTCCTATGTACTCCACAAATTTTGCAAAGTTGTGCCTGCTTAATGGGGGTCCATTATCTGTCTAAAGTACCCTTGGAACACCATAGGCAGTGAAAATTTGGTCCAGCACTGGTATCACCTGGTGGGCCGCCGTTGATGATACGAGCTGAGCTTCAGGGTACCTGTGTACTCATCCATGATGGCTAGTACATACTTCCCCCCTTCAATGGGTCTGAAGAAGTCAGCAGCCACTGCCTCCCACACTCCTTCCGGGAGTTCCGACATCTTTAGCAGTTCAGGGTGTCTGGCATGATGAGGCAGCAGGTGGGGCAAGCCTTTAGTAGATCCTCCACCATGGAGTCTAGATGGGGAAACCAAACTTTCAGGCGCAGCATGCGCTTAGTAGACACCACCCCGCTGTGGCCTTTGTGTGCAAGTTTGATGACCTGTCACCACATGAAGGCTGGAATTACCACCTTGCAGTCTTTCAGCAGCAGGTGGTCATCCGAGAAAGCCACCTCTTCCTTTACCTGTAGGAGTCGTTCCACATCAACTCGCACATCCTCACTTGCTGCCCTCCCTCTCTCCTTGGGTCTCCTCCAGAGACCCGATCAAAGTCCTTCGCAGATGAACTGACAGGATGCATAAGTTTACACTTCTTGGGCTAGCTGAGCTGTCTCGATTCCCTCTGGACACGCTTGCTGAGTGAGGTATTGGAGATACCGGTCTGCCACCGATGGTTCAGGGATGCACCCCATCCGAGGGCGTCTGGAGAGAAAGTCAGTGGGATTTTTGTCCTTGCCAGGCCGGTGCACAATCTCAAAGGAGTAATCTTGTAGCCTCAACCCCCATCTTGTGATGCATGGTGGCATTTTTGCTTGGGGGTTGCCGTACAATAATAACATCTGATGGTCTGTCACCACTCTAAATGGTGTGGCATATAGAAACAGATGGAAGTGTTTGCATGCCCAGACCACTGCCAAACCTTCCTTTTTGGCCTGAGAATATGCTTGCTCGGTGGTGGAGAGGCTTCTACAGGCATAGGCAATGATGTGAGTATAAAAAGGATCCTTCGGGTCCACTTGAGCCAGAATGGCTCCCAGACCCACCAGACTCACATCCACTGTCAGCTCAGTCTTCTGACTGGGGTCATAATAGGACATGTTTACAGCCTTGGCAACTGGCTCTCGGATGATTTCAAAGTCTTTCTGGCATTTGTCTGAGCAGATGAACACGGCCTCCTGCTTGGTCAACACTCTTAGCGGTTCACTTACGGTGGCGAAATCCTTGATGTAGCGGGTGCAGTAGCTGGCGAGGCCCAAGAATGAGCTCAGTTCAGATACAGTCGCGGGAGGGGCTGTCTCGTTCAGTGCTGCAACCTTTCTGGATCTGGCGTCATGCCTTTTTCTGAAAAGATGTGGCCAAAGAATAGCAATGTGCTTTTCCGGAATTCACACTTGTCTCGATTAAGAGTGTGATTTTCAACTTCGAGAGCCTTGCATACCTTTGTCAGGGTTTCATCATGTTGATGCAATTAGGGATGTGCTTTATAACACTATGCACCTCGACTTGAAAGATTTCCGCCACTGAGGATACCCAGGCATGGTCAAATGACACTGGGAGCATTTTGTCTGAGGAACAATGGACAGAGGCCCAGGGCATGCCGGCACCGGGATGTGGACTTTTCATTGAGGCTTATTCAACAGAAAATATCTCATTGGCTGTAATGCATACCAGTGAAAAAGAAGGCTCTGGGTGTTTTCAATTCAGACAGGTGTTAGGGCTGTGGCAGGAAAGTTGCCATGCTAGCTCATATGCTATGCTGTTGTGTGAGGTTGAAGAAACATTGGAAATGATTGCCCTGGGGCTGGAGAGACAGGTCAGTTTCTCTCTGGAGACACTGGTCCCATTACCACTAGAATCTTTGGATGGAGGAAGTAGAGAACATCGAAAATGATTATGCAGAGCACTGCTGGCTTCCAGTAAACAGATTGTGGACGATTTGGAAAATGAGGAAACAATCCTTCAACGAGAATTAGCTTGACGGTTGGGTCAATTGGCTAACTTTGAGGGAAGGATATGTGATAGGTTGTAAAATATTAAATGGTACGAAGGTCAAATCGCACAGTTTCTTCATCGACATTTCAAGTTTTTTTCTTTTTGTAATGGAAGAAAGAATAGTAAGGGAAAAGGATTAACCAAATCACAAACAGTTTCTCGAATAGGGAATCAGACTTCAGAAAACAATCAAAATTCACACTAAAATACCACAAAAGGGGAAGGAAATGAGCAAAACACAGACAAAAAAATGCCTCGTGGGGATCTGTTCTGCCTGCTAAATCTCTCAGAAAGGATTTGTGCTTTTGATTTGTCTGCCAAAGTGATCCCACATGCCAAATCTCTTGCACAGATTTAAGCAAGATTTTGGTCGGCATCGTGGCAAGCGCAGCACGTTACCTGTATGGCACAAAAACCCCGCTCCCTGCTGCAAACAAACTGAAACCACTGCCTCTTTTAACCCGCATTGGATCACCAAGGTCGCCACATCAAACTGAATGTTCTCAATTCAAACCGCTGGAACGTCGTGTCACTCGCTGATCCAAACCAACGGCTAGCAACATTTCAACCCAACCCTACCCCAATGCCGACTCTGGGGAGCCATCTGAACTGCATGACCTGAATGCTACACTAGAGCCACACTGAGCTGCCACTTCGAGACGGCTAAGCGACAGCTGGCCGCCTTGAACCTGAACAGCCCAGCAGCACCTCAATCTGGTTCGCCTTCGACCCGCACTGCAGTACAGCACAAAGCCTGGGTTGATGCCATAAAACATCTGAACATTGGATTAAGGTAAACTGACCCTGTCGCTCTGTTCCACCTCGTGGGACCCTACAGACTGCTTATTTTTCTTTTGCACTTTTTTTCATCAAGAGCATATCCTTTTTGAATTCCTTATTGCATTTCTTGCTTGATTTTGCTCCCTGTTGAATGCCCAGAGAGCGTCACATTTACATATTGCATTTCTCTGTCTTTGCTTTACATGAGTGGGTTTATGTAGGATTTTTGTAGTTATTTGTACATTGGTGTGTTTGACTAAATGTATATATGTTTTTATATAACCTTGACTGGACACTGCTTTTATCTTGGAATGTTTTACTTTGCTGTTAGTTTACTACTGGATCACATTCACACCCCTTCTGAGAGTAAAGCCTCGCATCGGCCCACGTTACCAAAACAGGCTAAGGCATTATATATCTTAGCTGTACCTGTTTTACCGTAATGACTGGCATCACTGTTGGTTTGTAGAAGTGTGAGGGCAGTGTAGGCCAGTATAGCCACTACTCACCATTGCACTCATGTAGAACAGAAGCCATTTTGTCGCAATGGTTGTAAATGCCTGGCCTCTCTCGCACCCTTTTACAATTCACTTTTCTAGATGAAATCCACACTTTGGTGAAACTTGAACTGTTTCAACCAACAATACTCCAGTGGAGCAATGTAGGGCAAAATAGAAAAACATTTCACATAATCTTACAATAACGCAGATTTAGGCTCTTTTGTTATGGAATGCCACATTATTTCTACTTTTTTAATGTCTCATCTGTGGAAGTGAATCATCAGGTATAACACGACACTGCAGCCATAACACAGCACTGCAGAACGAATGCCATGTACACACATATTCAGCATTATTATTATTTTATTATTATTATTATTATTATTATTATTATTATTATTATTATTATTATTATTATTATTATTTTGGAGAGGATTGCAACATTTTGGTCCAATAAACAATGCTGGATCTGTTATGCGTGTCATAGCTGTAACGTCAGCATTCAAGCCACCAGATCACGTGTCCTGAATAAATGCTAGAATGAATGCAGCTGTGCATATACCGAGCCGCTATTGCCACCGACTCCTCCTTGTGTGGCACGGCATGCATTGCCATCAATACAACACCAATTGCGTATCCGGGAAAGATGTACCAAGATTTAAGCTGGAGACTGGAAGTCACATAATGGAGCGCGCAACATCTGGGCTGAACCAGGAAACAACGTGTTGCTATGCTGGGAAATAAATCGTAGTACTGAAAGAATATTTCTCCTTGAACAACCTGGCAACATGCTAATCTTTTACGAGGGTGCATTGGAAGAGCAGTAACCAAACATGAGGGAACTGAACTGCACAGAGTAGTTACCCACCTGTGAGGTACCCATTAAACAACCGGGAGTGGAGTGTCTTCATTGAATTAACCACTAGCAAGCGAGCACGTAGCTTTCTGAGAACCACGCATGCGCCTGATTTTGTTTCTCTGAGTCATGAGGAGGCCTCACTATGAAATTATCGGCAAAGGGAGGCATACTATAAATAGGGTCCGCTTTCCGGGAACACACGCGTTAGCTGGTGACTCGGGAGGGTGGGGAGTGGCATGGAAGCGTGGTTGTGGTCCTGACCTTGCATTACAGTATGCTGTGAGCTACAGCCTTATTCTGGCTTTCGCTTATACAAAGTTGGTCAAGCTGATAAAAAAACGTTTGCTATCAGCTTTTAAACATTTCAGAACATCCACTTCACTTGAAATATGCATCAGGGTTCTGGGTTTTTAGTAATTTGTCTTTGTCTTATTTAAGGTATTTTTAGAACGCAAAACTGGCCCCAAAGAGCCTTCAAATGGGGTATCTAGCGGGTGGGAACAATTGTAGCACGGTACCGATAAATTGAGGGTATTCCATTAACATGGCTAACAGTGGAAATCCATGGGTCTGAGCGTTCCGAACAATGTGAGAACACTTGCAAGCAGAGAGTGAAGGAAATACAATTGGTGAATAGACCAAGGTTTTATAGACCAAGGTTATGACTGTACTTGCACTGATGTGCTTCCAGATCTTCAGTGCATGGTAGGAGGGCTTAGCATCAGTGCTTTAAGTGGGGTAAGAAATTGAGGGGAGGGGCCCATTTGGGGGTGGGGCTTCCATGGTGGGCGTGGCCTGAAAAGTCCAGGAACCAGAGTACGGTGTGCAAATATCGAAATATATGTAAGCCTTCATATATTTGTATACATACTGTACTATTATTTGTGTACTTGTCAAACCATCTTTTATAAACATAGAAATATGTTACATATTTGAATGTTTATAAAAGGTGGCTTGAAAGTGCACAAACCATAGTAAGGTATGCACTCACGCGTAGGGTCACAAGAGGAAGTTAGAGTGGCTGACAGAAGTGCCAGCCAGCCACAGCGTAGCTGAACCTGCAAATTCCAGTTTCAGCAATGCTGCTGGCAGGCAATTCTTTCAGTCACACAGCAGCCTTACTTGAAAATGGCAAGTGCATCTCCCGTTGCGGCTATGGCTGTGCCGGGATAATGCGTCACGCCATGGTTTGGTGGCAGATCCATTTCTTGGCCTGGGCAAAGTGGGGCACATTTAACTTGGGGCGGGCACCATCACCTTGGGCTGTGCGCGATTTCTCGAGTAAAGTAGAGGCAGCTGGTGCTGCCTCTGATCTGCTCTAGTTAGGTGCGTGCCCCGGGTCACCATACTCTCAGCTTTCCCGCCACTGTTTGGGGGCATAGAAGGGTGCCTGGTGCAGTGTTGCCATGTCCGCTTATAATAAGCAACTTTGGGCTTTTTTTTCACCAAAGTCGCTTATTTTCTTTCAGGTCGCTTGTCACAGGTTTTGTCCGATTATAGTGTTAATTGGCCACTTATTGTTGCACTTGTTTCCTCATAAGCACAACATTAAAAACAGTTCAGTTGCCCCTACAGCTAAAATGACCCCCCCCCCCACCATCAGAATGGAGTGCACAAAACTACTAATGATGGGCCATTAGTCAGTGAATGCAGTGGTCGAAGTGTACGAAAAGAAGTAGTGGAGCTATGTTCCCTGCTGGCCTGCACCCACTTCCCACAAACCCCATCATCACGTCCCCTCCCACACACAATACACACCACCAAACACTTGCCCCTGCTGTTTAAGGGAACGTTCAGTGCAGTGCAATGAAAGGGCAAGTTTCAACTTCTTCCTACACTTTTATTTTAAAACGAAACCATTCCAGAACGGTTTGTTTTTAAAATAAAAGTATAGGAGCTGTAAAACGTAATTTAAAAAAGTAGAGGAGCACCGCTCCCGACCACTCCCGCTCACTTCGACCACTGAGTGAATGCTTTTGTGCCTGCATTCTGATGGCCAGGGAGGTGCACTGGTGTGTGCCTAGTGGGCGTGCATTGCAGGCAGCTTTGCCTCTCTGCAGGTGTGCATGTGTCTGAGGAGTGAAAGGCTAATTGCAAAGTCCTGAGGAATGGCCAGGGATGGGTCTTTGTGCACGGCAGCGGCAGTCTCATAGTTGGGGGCAGGGCTTTAAGTGGGCCTGTCTCGAAAAAAAGTGGAGCTCAACAGGGGCCGTCGGCCCGGCAAAGACAACGACCGCAGCCTCGACTGGACATTTGCCCGCTGCCATAATGAAGATAGGGCGGAGCAGCTGTGACTGAAAAAAGCGCCAGCGCAACGCTGTGGCTGGCACTTCTGCAGGAAAAGCAAACTGTAACTTCCTCTGATCACCAGAGGAAGTTACAGTCCTCAGCCACGATCAAGATTATTTATTTATTTATGCAATGTTTGTCAGATACATGGAACCGGATTATTTATTTATTTATGTAATGTTTGTCGGATGCCTGTATCCGACAAACATTGCATAAATAAATAAATATACAGGTATCCAACAAACATTGCATTAATAAATAAATACCCCAATTAACATTGAAACTATCCCAAATGATGCAGCCACCCAACTGCTTCCAGAGGGGTTTTAAGAATGAGGTTGCAGGGCAATCCCTCGGCTTAAACCAGGATTTCCCCACAGATGATCTGCGCTTTCACCATTAGCTAGAGTCATTCCTCTTCTTAATGATTCTTACACAGTCCTCCTCTGCATGAGCTCAGATCGCAGTGCAGACTAAGATTGCTGTTGCTAGTTTAGAGGCACAGATGCCTGGTATGGTTTGCTCCCATGTACATGTGCTGCCGATCATCCTGTGTACTGAGCATTTGTGGTCAACAATATTAATGACACGTTACTTTTCAGGCAATGTTAGTATACGTTGTGATCATTTGAAAATGGTGTTTGTGTATTTCAACATACATATGTACACCTATTTCTGCAATATTTCTGTATAAGAATATTTTCTTATACTACCGTTATGGCTCTTTCCCATGCAAAATAAACGCTCAACCGAACATATCATATAGAAATTGAAATATAGGAAGCAGATTTTCAACATCATTAGAGCCAAAATACCATGTACTCTGCCTTGATATAAGTCACAGGCCTCTATGCTGATAATTTGAAGCACTGTACATCTATCCTCTTTACTACATGGGGTCCTGCACCTGTTGAAACATATAAGAGCCCCCTGTCGAAATCAAAGCCTACATAGTGGGCGACATACCTACATTGTGAAGTAACTCATCAAGTTGGCCCACATTAGGCAAAACAGTGTGCAGCACATTCATCGTACAAAAACACATTGGTTGGGTAGGAGTTACTTAACTGCAGGGTGTAGTTTGGAAGCGGCGCGCGTGCCGGGTGGGCGCAATCTAGTGTTTCGTCCTGGGCACCAAATGGTCCAGAAACTGTCCTGTGTGGTCAGAACGGGGGCCCCGGCAGGATCCCGGCTCAGCCCCACTTTTTGGAGACTGCGGGGTCCAGCCCTGCTGGACCCCGGCCCACTTAAAGCACTGTTTAGCATTACCTACATATCTGTACATTGTACATTGACACCTAATTCGTTAGCTTTCCCTTTTACTAGACGTGTGCAACTTAAGTGCACCCAAAAGCGAATTTGGTACATTTTGAAACAAACCCGTTCTGCCGAAAAATTGCAATGCACCCCCATTTTGCCTAAAATTCCCATTGTGACAAAATGTCTACTGCCCTGCAAGGGGTACAGGAGTAAGTCTTACTAAGCCCCACACTACTTCAAAACTGGCAATGAACGCAGTCATGAAGATGAAACAGGCAAAACAAGAATGTTATACATCATCTCTCTATTATATCTAGCATGGGATCAGCGCAGGCAATACACATCAAGGAAGCATCCAAAACAACAATAGGAATATGGTACATAAATGTCCAATCAAGAATCTATAAACAAAATGATTATTTCATTAAGCCAAAAATGCAAGCACATTATTAAAAACACTAACAACTCTCCCCTGTAAAGGAATACACACAATATGTAGGTCTTCCGACAATTGTACTTGCAGCAATGTCCATGTTTTAAGAATATGGGCCTCATTACGGGTTTGGCGGGAGCCATGCCGCTATTGGCGGCATGGCTGCCTCCAAAACTGGGTCCGGGTTCCCTGAATAGGGAATTACCGGGCCATTCTGAGTTTGGAGGGCCCAGTAATCATCCCTCAAGGAACGCGGGCCCGGACCTTCCCCATTCCCATTCGAGCCCCCATAGGGCTCAATGGGAATGGGAGAGGGAGCTAACAACGGGCCGATTACGACCGGCCTGTTGTTAGCTCCCTGGTCCCCTCGCGGGACCCGGTAATGACGCCTGGTTTTACCAGGCATCCTTACCGGGTCCTGCGAGGGGTCCTCGTAATCAGGCAGAATGGGAATAAAGGGTCTGCACCCATTAGCGGACCCTGTTAACCCATTCCGCCTGACTCGTAATGAGGCCCTATGTGTTTGAAAGGCATGTAATGGAGTCTTAAATTGTCACCAGGGCATTTAAAACAAGGACAGGGGGACATACCCACTGAGTTGAGGGCTGAACACTGTTAAGGCAGGCTTCCTGGTGCTTTCTAATGGGTCAAGTCAGCATCAAAATGGATGTTTTGGGCTCCTCCCATTGGAACAAGCCAGCATCGAGATGGGCAAGTTGTTTTGACACAGTCCAGTGTCGTGAGGTGGTTCTGCAGTGATGATCGACTCTATTGGGATGGAGAACAAGCATATGAGGGCTGAGTCGATGGCTCTAGATGGTGATAATGATTCAATGCACTCCAGCAATGATATCCAGTTCTGCACCAGTGAACACAGCCAGGGAACAGGTGGTCAGGTTTGCAGCTTGAAAACGTCTCATAGTGCTTCAAAATGTGTTGCGCATCACATGCAGCACTGTGGGTTTTGAAGAGACTGAAAAGATTTGAAAGTAGTTGAATTGGCTTGAAAGCTATTTGAGGTTTCAAACAGAGCTAAATACATTTTCTTTCTTTCTGGGTTGCTATGGTGGGACCCTGGTGGGACCCTGTCCAGGGTTTCAAACAATATTGTAAGTCATTCTTCTGCCCTTGCCAGCCAGGAAGGTTGCAAGGGAGTACTTGCAGGGCTGCCATTTCCAGTAATCAGAGTCCCCAACAGCGGGTAACTTCAAATGTTGACTATCTACTTTGAAACCTTTATCTTCACCGCAATGGCTGAGGACTTTGGGCAGACTCTACCCCAAAAAACCTCCAGGTGAAATCTTTGTCTTCTTGAGTCCAAAGAAGATTTGCTTATGAGGAAATTACCCCATCCCCTGCCCCCATCATCCATATACCAATTCTGCTGATCGGTCCATTTTAAGTCTTCTGTAAGGGCCAATCTCAGCTATTGTGACAAGAGTTTTGACATTTGGTTTCAAGAGTGCCTTGTCGAAAGGCAGTGGGGAAGGGGCACAGAAAGTGGGTGGGGCCTAGGAAAATCCAAGAAGGCGTAACTGCTATCCAGATTGCAGTCCTCCTATGGGCTACTATAAGATTCATCTCCCCTGCCTGCCTTTCATCAGAGACACTCTGGTATTTACCCCTCTGGTGTAACCTTCTGATTGTGCTAGCAAAATTGTCTTTTAAGCACAGGTCCCCTCCTTGCCCCTCATGGTTTTATCATGTCCTCTTGTGAAGGGCAAGATGCCCTCCTATCTTCAAAGGTATACTGGAATAAAATCCTCGGTTGAAAATCTTCGCTCCAACAACCAGAACCTGCTCCACCAGCCCAAAGTGAAAAGCAAAAAAGCACAGTGCGGTGCCTTTACCTCTGCGGCGCCGGCTCTTTGGAACACTCTACCAGATCAATTACGAAACTCAGCAGCTCTGAGTACCTTCAAGAAGGGCCTTAAAACCTTCCTTTTCAAATAGTCGTCCTCAGTCTGCGGTTCCTTTCCCTTTGGATTCCCCGGCCTTCTCTCTCTTTTTGTGTTTTGTCTTTGCCCTCACACCTATGGGTTTATGGTTGCGCTATACAAATGTAATAAAAGTAAAGGGAAGTTGTCAAGCATTCATAGCAGAGAACACAGGGCTTCTAGGGCTGGAACCCACAGCTTTCTGTCTGTTAAAAGCAAACCCGAAAGTAATACACAATGCCTCAGCAGTTGCCTGGGCTACTAGAAACCAGTTTCACAATAAAAATACATTCAAGAGGTTTTGGCCAGTGGCACTGTATCTTCCCATTGGCAATCATATCAAACCAGACCTGGCTTTATATTATATTTTACCAATGAATCTGCCACTAGCCCTCGGGGATGTACAATGATATATAATTTGGATCAGAGTCCCCACAGACAAGGGCGACACTTGGTTGTTGGAATGTTGTGTTTTAGCAGGCTGTTTACAGGAATTAACATGTTTCTCTGTAATTGCCATGTTGCCAAACCACATTGCAGATGCTGGTGGTGTCAGCGATACATGTGTGCACTATACATTTTTATCATGGAACATTACTAAAGTGTGGCCTGATTAACGGAACTCACCTTCTAAGAAAGAACTGCCAACATAATTTTGTGTAAGCTTAGGATTTCCTACCTACGCAGATGGCATTCTGTCACACTTACCCTGACAGAAAACAAAGGTAAAAAAAGATCACATCATTGAGCAAGCATTTACAAAGCTGATAAGTTTGGCAACATTGACATCATGTCTTCAATCATTTATACCATTCACTAGCTATTCCAATCGTATGCCCATGAAGTACCCCATGTTTGTCAGGTAGGTGATACTATGTTCTGGTCCTCAAATGTCAGGTATTGCTGTGATAAAGCAAGTGATGCAATGAAATGTTCATATATTCACCCCATCTGGGTCTATAAAAGGACAGATAGATAAATCATGGGTTCTACATGTCTGAAATGTATCGACATCACTAGAGGAATAGAATTAAGTTAATTGATCAAAGAGTATTGAAATAGTTTATATTCCCCTTGAAGAGACTATGATTGTGGAGTAGTTAGCTAAAAACAACCAGGACAATATATGTGTAGTTATCATAGCTAGATTATGTTATTAACCATTAGGGCATTAGTCAGATTTGTCCATTTTGCTCAGTAAGGCCATTTACTATTATGCCAAATTACAAAAGTTGTGCTAGGTTGTATTAGTAAAGTCACGCCACATTAGAATATGCATATGTATCACAGAAAAACAAATTATTATATATACAAAACAGTAACTTCTGATTCCAGTATTCACAGTTATCACTTAAAGGCCAGATTCAATTGTGTCTGTGTGTGTGTAAGTATGTATGTGTGTGGCATGGTGCTATGGGCTGTGTATGCAGTGCTAAGGAGTTTGAGTGTTTGTGTATGTGCAGTTCTGTGGGTGGTGTATTTATTGCTGGGGAAGTGTGTGTGTGCAGTGCTGTGACACAGTGTATGTGTGTGTGTGTGTATAACTGCAGTGCTGTGGTGGTGTGTATGTACAGTGTGGTTCTGGTGTGTGTGTGTCTACACACACATGTGCACATGCACTGCTGAGAAGGAATGCATACATACTATAGTGCTGGGGCAGTGTGTTTGTGCAGTACTTGCTGGGAGCAGTGTGTTTGTGTGTATTTTAGTGTGTTTATATCTATGTATGTGTTTGGATGTAGTGCTGCATGAGATGTGGATGTGTGGTGCTTTCTTGTGTGCTGTGGTGGTGGTGGTAGTATGTGTGCCTGGTTTCAGGGCAATTATGGAGACAACATCTGCATGCGTGTGTGCTTGTGTGTGTGGTTGCATAGATGCTACAACTGCACTTTTATGTTTGTATAAGTAACACAAAGTAACATAAATAAAATTATATTGACAAAACAAGTAACATTTTGTGGTCAATGGTTCTCCATAGAGAAGCCCTCATTTGGTTAGGCTGAGGAACCTTACATTCCAACATCACTCTGTATTTACTAGAGCCAAACAACTCCTACCGGCTGTGCAATACTCCATCCCTCATGTTTCTAAATTCTCATGCCAATAATTTAATCACACTAGGTGTCACGGTACAACACCTATGAGCCAAAATTAAAACGGTTGATTTGTTGTTTGCTTAATCTGTGACATGTACTCAATTTCTTTGCTGCAAAATAGCAATTGTTTTCTAGAGTTCATCATCATTGACTATCAAAAGAAACAAATGAACTTTACCAAGCATTTACTTTTACCTAACTCAATCATATTCAATTATCTGATCTCTGTAGAATTAAAAGATGTGCCAATGCTGCTGGATTTCAAACCTATTTCCATCATTTAAACCCAAAACATACAAGGACGTCTCACTCGCTTTTCTATAATACCTTGACAATTTCTGAACATGTAGAATGGAAAAGACATACAGCAGAGTAAGTGCTACAAAACAAGTGACAGCCTATGTGGGAACATTAAAAACGAAGTGAGATATTATAGTAATGACAATGGAGTGCAAATATATTTGTACTAAATGCTTAACATTTGGAAGATATTACTCAGTATTTAGAATGTTTTGCAATTGCCTAGTAATTTGTTTTACAAAAATTCAGAAAAGGGAGGATTTCATGGTTTAACAAAATGAATTATAGAATTCACACATTTTATTATGTACAGTGTTAGCAAGTATAGAGGTTACCACATATAAATGGGGCATTTTTTTTTAACCAACTTTATTTAAGTTTGGCGGCAAACATTGGATACACTGATGGGGTTATCACGACAGTTACATTGGGAGTAAGTCCACTTTAACCAATAACCTTTCCTCCCCCATCCCCAACGTGTTCCCACCCTTTCTCGCTGACTCAGAGACCCCATCCACCTTTAAGCATTCTCATACGTAATGTGCCACTAGGCACAGTTTATAGGTTTGTGCTGGATTGTCGATGTCATAGTCAAGTACAGGGGTACAAACCTCTGTGAGTTGATGCAGCACGCCTTCTTTCGCCACCCCAACGATTTCAGCAACTAAGATGCCTGAGATCTTTGTCCACCACCGAGGGATGAATGGGCCCTCTGTGGTCTTCCAGGCTCTGGCGATTGTGATTCTAGCTACTAGTAGCAAGTGAGTAATTCATTTGGCTGTTATCCCGGACTTTGGGTATTTTTCTGGGACTTGGACCCCTAGCAACATCACCTCCGGATCCAGCGGGAGCTGAATGTGAGTTTATGCAACTATATAACACTTCTTCCCAAAATGCTCAAACTAGTGAACATTCCCACCACATATGAAAATACGACCCCCGTGCCCGGCATCTCCGCAAGCAAGTAGAATCCAAAGAATGCTTAATGTTATGTAAAATGGCATGGGGATAATACCAAAGGTACATATGTTTAAAAGCACATTCCTTGTTGCTCACGCATTTAGAGGAGGAATCATTTCTTGACCATATGTCAGTCCATGTTTGATCTTCCAGTGGGTGACCCAGATCTGCTTCCCACGATGCCATGCACTGGGGCTGAAGCGACCACCTGTCCACCTGTAGGATCTTATATAGCTTGGATATGTTTCCCCCCTGGCATGCCTTCTGTGAAAGTCAATTCCATGCCAAACGTTTCTCGAGTTTCCCCTTGTTTAACCAGGGGATTGTCTACCCTATGCCTAATTTGCGCATAGTTGTATCTCTCTGATTCTGATAGGGCAAACCTTTCCTTGCATTGTGTGAACGTCAAAGGTAACCCATTAAAAAATAGCGTTGAGATGTGATGTAATTCCCCTTGTGAGCACCTCTTAAAGTCTGTATGCCGGAGACCGGGGGCAAAGTCTGGATTATGGTGGACTGGAGTAAGCAGGCCCAGACCCACCAGGAGTCCTTTACTCTTCATCACCAAATCCCAGAGTTTCATCCTTACTTTGGTGGAATTAAAAAAGTCAGGGCCAGATTTTACGCATCGACCTAGAGATATATGAAGAGATCAGAGGGGCAGCGAAAATGTGGATTTCTCCAGCTCTACCCATATGGGTCCATATGGGAGGAGCATTTGTCCCATTCCACGAGATTATATTTGCTAACTGTGCCTCTATGTAGTAGTTACGTACATTTGGAACACTCATCCCTCCAGTCCTGCATCACCCATCATCACAGCTCTGGGAATTCTTGTCTTCTTGCCTTGTCATATGAATTTGAAGACTTTTTATTGTAATCGTCATGAAGGCATTCATGGAATCTCCACTGGGAGCGTTGTGCAGTGATAGAGAAACCTTGGGAATAAATTAATTTTAATTGCCGTGACGCAACCCATTAATGAGATCTCTCAGGCCTTCCACCACTTCCGGCCTGACTCAAGTTCTTTAGAGAGTTTCGGAAAGCTTCGGAAAGTTAGCGGAGTAAGTCCCCTGTGGGCATGATGAGATCTGAACCCCCAAGTGCCCCAAGTGATTAAACGGCTGCAGCGGCTCTAGAACTTGGCCGCTAGGGTTGCCACAGGTACCTCTTTTGGATCTCACATCTCCCCTGTTTTACGGAACCTGCACTGGCTTCCTGTGGCTCAACAGGTAGAATTCAAGGCTTTGTGTATTGTACACCGTGCCCTCTATGGTCAGGGAGCAGAATACCTCCAATCCAAGTTTATGCGCTATCATCCCACTCATAACCTTCGCTCAGCCGCTTCCGCACAACTTGTTGTTCAAAAGCACAACAGAGATCGGGTTGGTGGCTGGGCCTTCTCTATTGCTGCAGCAGTTCTGTGGAATAATCTTCCTCTCGCCATCAAGAAAACCCCTAACAACTTAGAGTTTAGAAGTCGGGTCAAAACCTACCTATTTTTAATTTTCATATGGCTGTCTCCATCTCTCATAGCACCATAATGCCTTTGGGAGACCGTGTGCTTTATAAGAACTATTAACATAACATAACCGCCTATTCTTCCCCAGACAGCATCGGTGGAGAACTCTAATGTCTTCTTCCGTCAAGCCTATCCCCAGGGCTGCAGGCTTGTGGTGGTCGATTGTGAATCTGAGAATTCTAATTCCAAAATCATTTGCTGCAGAGATGATTGGCTATTTGTAAGGATCACCATCACGTCATCGACACATAGGGGCATTTTATATTGCCTCAGACCTGTCATCACACCCCCAATGGAGAGATAGTCCCTGATGTGTTTGGCAAAGGGTTCCATTATTAGGGTAAAGATCAGTGGGGGGAGGAGGCACCCCTGTCTTATCCCACACGCGAGTGCTATAGGGTCAGTATGCCTCTGATTCACCCATTTACCTCCAAGTACCTGCCTTGTGTTTTACCTCAAGTTTTGTGAAAGGTACATCTTTCGAAAAAACAATGGCCATTGCCCCCTTTTTTGAGCCACTAGATGCTATATACTGCCTTGGCGACAGTCTATTTCTGTGTCTGGCAGCGTCTTGCAGAGCCAGGTGTGTCTCTTGTTAAAATGCAACAGAACAGTTCAAATCAGGCAGTTTCTACTTAATGGATTTAGGTTTGCTCTGCGATTCAGGCCCTCGACATTGAGAGTCACGCAACATAGCTGCAAGCTGGGGGAGACTTTGTCTGCGACTCTGAGGACCCCCCTGAGGTGGGGGGCATTTGAGCATCATCCTCCATCTGTGTTGTTGTCTAATCCTGTGTGCTTCAGGTGTAGCCGATTTTTAGAACGAAAAACGAAAACCTAAATGAAAAAACGGTCAAAAATGTATTAACAAAATCAGGCCAGACGCCCAAATGACCTACGAGTAACATAGCTCAAATGATCTGTCTAATTCCACGTGGTGCCCCGGCTGTTTATTCCTCTGGATAGCCATGGTCCGGTCATCTTTTGGTTCCATTGTTAGTCAGCTTAGTCAGGGTAAGGATCAAGCCAGGGTTTCTCTGTGCCTTAGAGAAAGCAGCCTTATTCTGTGAATTCCCTGCAGTGGCAAAACAAACGAGGTAATGGCTGGAAGGTTTAAAATAAATCGTAACCTCTGGCATTGCTCTGGGCAACCCTCCAGACCATTGTTATTCACCTGCCAAGTCATTATAAAAGGGGACCTGGTCTAGCAGTTGGGACTGGGCTGCTCCCATATGGCTGGAACCTTTTGCAATGGAGCAGATGGGTTAAAAATGGTGGTGTGGAAGGCTCCCCAGAGCAGTGCAAATGGTTCAGATTCATTGAAAACCTTCCACCCATCACTGTTTTGGTTATAGTTTGTCTCCCTATGAAAGAGAGGGTATGCCCAGATGTGGGTTCCTTGATCGCTGCTCCATAGGGAACCAAGGAGCACCTCACTGATGAGGTGCAACAAGACTGAAACATGCCTGGGGTTGCTTGTGTTTCCATGCAGAGGGGACCTAGCCTAGCAGTTTGGGCTGGGCTGCTCCTATTGGTGGCAGTACCTGACTGATTTGAATTTGGCTGGACACCTTTTGCAATGGCGCAGCTGGGCTAAAAAGTTGCCCAAAGCAAAGTCAGTCGATCAGATTAATTCAAAACCTTCCACCCATCACTTTTTTGGTTATAGTTTGTCTCCCTATGTGAGAGAGGGTATGCCCACATGTGGGTTCCTTGCTCATTGCACCATAGGGAATCAAGAAGCACCTCACTGATGAGGCCCAACATGGCCGAAACATGTCTGGGGTTGCTTGTATTTCTGTGCAGAGGGTACCTTGCCTAGCAGTTCAGGCTTTTTTGGTTATAGTTTGTTTTCCTACAGTGGACCAAGGGGTGCATTGGGGTTTGGGATCCATAGTTTCTGCCGGTGAGGACTGTTGAGACAAGGTCTCCCTAATTGCATTAGGCTGGTCCTCCCCCGGCACCCATAAGGCTTCTTCTACTGAACTAGCCATTCTTGTTTTGTCCACTATTGTGAAGTGGAGTGTTGCTGGGAAGATCCATTGGTATCTCATTTTTTTGTCCTGAAGGAAGTAGGTCACTGGCTTCAGGGTCCCTTTCTGAACTGTAGCTGCTGCTAGATCATGGTAACTTTGGAGAGACGACTCCGGGATGGTTATTACTGCTTTCGCATGGTTGGCTGCCATGATGTCTTGTTTCCTGGGGAAGAAATGTATATGTATTATCACATTTGTCAGAGGATCGGTGGAGGCACTTCGTCTCCCCTGCCGTCTATGAGTGTGGTCCAGCAGCAAGCTTGCTTTGTCGTGGTTCGACAGGAGCATCTGAAAGACCCCTCCAACATATTCAACTAGGTCTTGGTCAGGGACTGTGGATGGGATCCCTCTGATGTAGAGGTTGTTCAGTCGAGCTCTGTCCTCAAGGTCTTCTTATTTCGCCACTATTGCCTCACTCTCCCCTTCCAAGGCTTGGACCTGATATTTTAGGTCTGCGATCGTGGCTGATTTGTTCATGTTCATTGTTAAATCCTCAACCTCCCTTATCCTCTGCACAGCCTCAGGAAACACGGCCATCAATTACAGAGTTTTGTCATACGGTTCCTAAATTCGTATTTTATCTACCAGAAATGCCTGGATATCTTCTTTCATGGCTAGTTGCCAGGGAGTTTCAGGGGGTTTCTCCAGAGAGTGAATCATGGCCTTCGCTGTCTCCCGTTTTTCTTCCTTTCTCCAAAGATTGTTGTAGTGTGGCCATGCCCCCTTCAGCTAATCCAGAATAGGGCTGCAAGACTTGTCTTGGCCTCAAGCCCAGGGACTGTATCTCCCCAGCCCTAATATCTCTCCACTGGCTCCCGGCGGCCGCAAGGATCACATTCAAGAAACTCTGAATCATCCACAAGGCTTTCTGGGGCCTGGGACCATGCTATCTCCAACTTTCACTCCCTAAATACTTCCCTGCTAGAGCGCTCCGCTCCTCTAACTCCAACTCTCTGCTTGTCAAACGCTTCACCAAGCAGAGAGTAGGGGCAAATCTCTTTCCTCTGCTGGTGCCTCTCTTTGGAACAGCATCCCTTCCCCCCCAAACCCCTAAGACTTGAGCCAGAACCCCCTTAAGTTCCGGAAACCTCTCAAAACGTTGCTTTTCTCTACCTCTTTCCCTCTTTCCTTTCCCTGCTAACCACCCCACTTCCGCTGAGACTAGCGGTCTAGTCCTTCATGAATCTCACAGGTTACCAAGCCCTCCGCCCTCCGTCCAGTCAACACCAGCACACTCACCCCCCTCAGCACTGCCTGGTGGATGTGCATCCTACCTGTGGGACCCTTTCGCTCTAGCACTTGCCATTGGCCTCCACCCTGGCTCCCCTTGCACTTCCCTCCCGGGCTCCCACTAGCACTTGTCCATACTTTGCTCCCTCTCACCTACCCTTCCTTCCGTACCTCCTGCACTTCTCTTCACTGCACTTGCATGTTTGAATGTCACAAGGCCTAGTAGAATCATGATTGTACATTTACTGTTTTTGCCACTGTTATGTTGCTCCCCTTTCTCCCTCCCCACTCATCTTCTGGCGATTGTATATTTACTGTGTTTGCCACTGTTATTTTACTCCTCTTGCTCCCTCCCCATTTTGTCTTGTGGTGCCTGGAAACACCATTTGGTGTTAAAGGCGCCTACTAAATGCCAAATAAATAAATAAATAAATAAATAACGTCTGAGCTTTTAGTGGCTTTTTACTGTTTCAACATTTCTGACACTACTGTACCTCTGGGCATGGGTGTCAGTTATCTCGCCAACTTTATGTGCTCCTCTCACTTCTGAAGGCAATGTTCCCAGGTCTGCCCTCCTCTAAGGGGTTAAGGGGGGGGGGATTCAGCCTCTGGTGGTTGCTTTGCTGTCACCCAGGCTCCTGGCTGCCAGTAATCTCTCTCACCCCGCCCCTCTGCATACACCTCTCATACTCTAAACAAACACAACCACAAGCTTACAACACAACAATCCGCACAATCTTCACTACACTGCAACAACAAAACAAACCACACATAGACCCGCACAACAGCACACGATGGCTACTGACCGTAAAACACCCCTTGCCCAGCCAACAGACTTCCGGGCCGAGGCCGCCAACAGCAGATCACTGCTCTCTTGCACTTTTCCAACCTATTCCCACTAACTCACCTCCCAAACCTCCCTTTTCAGAGCCGCCAGAGTGCCAGGGGACCACTCCGGTGGTGATAGTGCGTGGTACAAATATCCTTTAACATTAACATTAACATTAACAAACCTGAGTAGTTTATTCTAGTTCACAGAGTGAATGCTTAATCTTTTGGGAAAATGTCCTCTGCACTCACCTCTGCAGGGTATGGTTCTTGTAAGGGGGAGACCACTTCCGGAGTCTCCTGCTATGAATTAGTCACTTGGGGTTGGCTTTGTGCAGAGCTCCGAATGGGTCCCCTTTATCGCACTGCCTTATCGGGACCATTGGTAGCTGTGAAGCAGGGGAAAGAAGGGAAGGGAGGAGATGGTTCTGCCCTCTCAGGCTGCTTCTTATCCTTATTCGACAGCTGCGTGTTCTACTCCCTGGACTTGCTCAATGGTTTCAGTCTTACCGTGATCCTGGGAGACCGGCCTGCCCCAATTTAATTTTATGCTGGAGTCTGCCTCCCAACCCCCCCAGGGGGGGGTCGAGAATATGTCATGCTCCTTGTTACTGTCAGCCCCAGTGCTGTTGGTGCCCCTATTGCAATCCGGGGCTCTCCCAATGTCCTCAGCAATGCGTCCCGCTGTCTACCTGCTCACCGCAGGTGTTAATGCGATTCTCTGGGGGGCCACAAGTGGGGAGGAGGTAAGGCCTCCACGTCCCGTCTGAGGCACTGTCGGCCCTTGGGGGTTGACAACTGTGCTCCATACTGATGCTCTCACCGCCTCCATCAGCCGTTGCCTATTATGCACCGACCCACTGCTCTGGGCTGAAAGCATCTCTGGAGGTTAGATCAGGTGAAGCCATCAGACCCAGTTGGAGCACTGGCAGGGCCAGATAGCATTGCCACTCCCCTCCCCCAAGGTAACCAATACCATCTTGCTTCATGGGCAGGGCATACCATCCTATGAACTTTGCTGATTTCTCATGGATATTAGTTCCCCCAACAATGTAGGAAGCACCACCATCTCCTAGGACCTTAAGACGCAAATCAGCTGCAGTACAGCTCTAAAATGTATCATGAAACAGTGTTTAAGGGCATTTTCATCACACACCCCATGGAGGTTTCCAGAGGAGTGTCTGTATTGTTGGTGCTCCAAGCCACACCCTAAATGGATCAATTTCAATCACACGCAGACCGGGCCAGATTCTCAAAAATAAAAAAGAACAGAAATTTGAGATCCATCACTAATGTGACATAAATAGATGTGCCTCATTTACAGGCTAAAACATGTCTGGGGATTCTTGTGGTCTTATGCAGAAGGGATGTGACCTCGCAGTTCGGGTTGGACTGCCCCTTTTGGGGTGGGAACCAAGCCTGATTTGCATATGGTCTTTCCTCTTCTGTAATGGCTTGACAGGTGAAGAACGATGGTCTGGAGGGTTGCCCAGAGCAGTGCCAGAGGTTAAGTTTAATTCTGAATCTTCCAGCCATCACCTCGTGTGTTTTGCTTTTTCATTTACAGAAGTGTGCATCTCAGAGATTCTGCAGTTTACAAAAGGAGTCTAAAATGTTCATAAAAGTTGTGCAAAGTGGGTGGAAAGAATGCAAATACAACAAAATAAGAATGCAAAGGGGAGTGACCACAGGAAGTGAGCAAAGATGCACCAAAATCCTGATTCACAAAACCCGACCACCAGATTTGCTATAAAAATGCGCTTCAACATCTTTTCCTTTCACAATGTGGAGCAAGTGTATCAATAAAGAGTGCAACAGTTTTGTCCATCCAAAAAGCACACAGTGCACCAAATCACAACAAAAAACACAGTATTAAAGCCCAGTACAGAGAGGCAGGTACACGTTCCTGAAAATGCTAATACAGTAGGCATGATGTGGCTGATGCAGAGGGAAATGATTCATTTGAAGAGTATCATCTAGTTTCATCTGGCTGATGAAGAGGTCACCCAGAGGTACCGCTTCACACCCCCGATGGAGGCAACACCAAAGGATATTTTCCTTGTGGACAAGGTACCTGCCGGCCCAAGTCCTATCAAAAGAAAAAAGACATTCAGATGCCAGGAAAAGAAATTTAAAAACCTTCCTAAGGCGAGAGGCCAAAGCAGGAAGTTCACTAGGAAATATCTGCTTTCACAGTCACTAAATTAATAACTCATTGACCTTTATACACAGGTGGATGGAGCACTTGGTGCAATGGTAAACACTAAAAACAAATTAGAGGAGAAAAAAAATTAAGAAAAGGAGTAAAAGTTTGAACTGCCAGGTGCAATGGAAAATGAACACATTTTTGATCCAACACAATGACAATGGTGTAGACCCCACAAAGGGAGTTCTCGAAAAAACACAATAACTGTGTTGGAGGAACAGATTGTTCCTATGTGTTCTTCCAATTCTTGCTTTTTGTTTAACACAACACAGGCAGAATCGTTTTATTAAGATATTCCTTCTACAACTAAAGTCCTTACATATAACTAAATGTCCCTACAAAGAATGTCACTACCCCTTTGTTGGTATGCTGACCCTAGTGAGAGCTGATGTGAGAGGTGAGGGGATAGATGAGAGACTCGCCCTACCCTCTCTTACTACTTTTACTATCAGCCAAAAATCTGTGCACACTGCTCGGAATTCAATCCTCTTATTTTTATTCATATTACTTCCATTCTGTGTGTCTTATCAATTACAAAATACCATTGTACAACAATTAAATCGCAATCCAATTCATAGAGTGCTCATTTCGTATGTCTCTTCCTTGTACACTTCACATAAAATAATGCGATATCACCGAGCTCACTACTTATTGCGTGTGTCTCGGGGATCAGGTCATCACCCTGAGCCTATCTTTTTGTCAACCGGTTTCAGCGGAATTGGAAACCCTCTCCGCTTACTTCAAGACTTAAACTATGACTTGAGTCGTCACGTTATGATTATTAAAAAACACAGTCTTCTTCTTTCGTGTCTTGATCTCCATTTCTCTGATCTGAGGAGAGTGTCTTATATTTCCTTTTGTGGACGTCTTTTCATTTTCAAGATCCCTAAAAGGGGAATACATGGAAAGGGGCACCATCAATCTATATCCCTGGTTGACTCTCATCTATGCATCTACAATGAACTTGTGTGTTATGCAAAGGCTCTTACCTATCTTTGTTTGATTTTACTTCTGGTTTGTACATTCAGATATACTCAACTACTATCAACGATCACCCTGTGGATAAATAATCCAGGGCTTAATTTCTCTGGTTCTGTACATCGTAACTGTTATAATGTTAATTTCCATAAACACTGCTTACCCATTCTCATGGTTGTTACTCTTGATGGGTTATGTGTGAAGATCTTTTATGTCAATCCGAATGGGAGTTCTTGGCTCTCTCCGGTTCCCGCAATGTTCTTTTGCAAGATGTAAGGCAACCTACTGTATTTGTAGTGCCGCGCCCTGATTGGGAGATTATTACAGAATTATTTATAATACCTTTTATTTCCGATGTTGGCCTTTTTGAAGAGTTGTTTATTTTTTTTTATATTCTGCTATATTCTCCTAAGAGGCGGAGGGGGAAGGGAGAGAGAAGCTATTCACTCAATGCTTGTCTAAGAGGTTCGTAAGTGGCATAATCAAATGTAATTTCGATTCGTAATACTTCTAATTGGCTGGGTTGCTCGAAGGTACACCAAGTACACCTTCTGCTTATTTCTTTTCCCCATATCCCATTTTACCTTCTTTAGCATTTTCCAGGCCTTTCTCCTTTTACTTCTTTGTGTTCTAGGAGGCGGCAGCCATCTTTGAATCACGCGTCCTTATAGACGCGATCACATGACCATGAGAAATGTGTCCCGCTTAGTCCTGTTGCTATTATTCTTGTATTCTAATCATAGACACATGTATAGATATTTGGTCATCTAATGGTACATTGCGTGTTATTATGTATCAGTGTCCCCTTCTGGTTGTAGTTTTTCATTGGTCATCATTCTAATGAATCATATCCTGGAGATATCATCACCCATAATGGTGTGTATAATCTAGGTTCACTGTATCTCATTAAGTTTTGTGCAACGTCTTAAATAATCATTTTCGTCTCTCATCTATAGTTTGCGTGTGGTTTTGAGGGTATTGTAGTTTTATCAAAATTGAATCAAAATTGAAAGGTATCTAGTGTGTTTTTGACCATAATATATGCCAAAATATGCATTTGTAAATTAGTATATGTCGGAAGCACAATCCGTGAACTCAGAACACGCATCAGGGAACACATATCAGCGATCGGGAGGGAAAACAAGAACCTGCCACTATCAGATCACTGGCAAACCCAACATCAGCTACAAGACAAAAGAGGAATACAATTAATTGGATTAACAAAGATAAAGATGGGCAAAAGAGGAGGGAATCATGAACTACGGCTTCGCCAAGAAGAAGCAACACTCATTTGCCACTTTCAAGCTGTAGAAAGGGGTGAGAACTGTAATAATGAAATGATATCTTTTTTTTCGAGTCATTCTAGTGCACTGTGTTAGAGCCTAGTAAAATTCAAATATCTTTTGATACACAGATTCCCAATATAATACGAAATAGGGTGAGAAACGATAAAATAATTAAAGGTATTAACACATATTACCAAAATTCCATTATGCTCTGTCAAAACTCAGCCAGTTATTACAAATAATATTAAAAACCACACGTACCATAATGCATAGTGTTACTACTAAATTTACAACTCTCTATTCAGTGCACAACTTACTCAATTGTAATTCAAAACCGGTGTTCTAAATCAATGTGAAGAACACTAACGAAAGATATTGCCATAGATAACTCTGAGCCGCATGAAGTTCTCTTGAACTACAAACACCATAATGCCCAGTGTTGATACTTTCCAAAACATTTAAGTCAAATGTTAAGACGTAAAATAATCAACTGTAGAAATATGTGGTAACCAGCACCAGTGTATCTAAAGCAGCAAATTAGTGCTAAATATAACAAATTAAATACTTATTTTTACTTAAACATAAGGTAATGGTTAGGCCTTTTTTAAAGCATGAGGTCTGTATGGAACAAGCTGGGTTGGAACAACCCAAATAGTGTTAAATAAGAGCTTGTTAGCCCAAAACATGGCCGCCGTTATAGAATTGTGGAAATTAAAGTAGGACTTCATTTTTTACCCAAAGCAGGGACACCTTAACACAAGCTTTATTACTGAGCGTCGGTCTCGGAGAGACAACGCGTGATACAGGAAAAGGACTCTTGTCAGGTAAGCCCTAGGGTCCTGATATTGCCCAATGTGCATGGGGGCCAATCACTGCTTGCCGCGCACGAAATAGAACACAAGACTATTTGAATCTATTTGCCGACTCTGTGTATAATATAGAGCGTGTTTGATTTCGAACAATGCAAGGCTATTTTAAAATGAACAAGGTTGACTTACCGTTTCAAATATCATTACAATCACCATTAATACGAGTTCCGAAACGGGTTTAATTGCAAAATTGTGTGACTCAAATCAAATTACGAATCTGCAAACAGAAATTCGTATGTGGGATTCAACCCGTAATAAATCAAACAGCACTGCAACAAAGCAGGGGATTTGGCCTGCAAACAAATAGGGGTAAGAGATTAGTGATGACACTCAAAATATAATGTATTCAAGGAGAAACAGGTTCAATTGAGTAATTAAGGAACGGGTTTGAAATAGAAAACTAATGAACAAGTGGACTGCACCCTAGGCAAATGCAATCAGGAGAAGGTAGAAGTAAAAAATTAAGTGGGAACAATGTTGTGTAGGCTTGAAATTTCATCCCTCATATAAAATATATGAGAACGTACTTTTAAAAATATGGATCCTACGGATTCTTTCCTAACTCATGTCTCCACGTAGGATTGGTAATGATTCCATGTAACATATATTTTTTTCATGAAATTGTACTTATAAGCAAAGGTTCATTTATGAAGCATATGAAGTAACATGGTGGCTATATGTAATTCATTTGAAATAATGTAATTCATGAACATTTTGTTTAACCTTTTTTAAACTTTATGTTATACATTCATTTTTAAATTTTCTTTTCCTACTTTGAAATAGAAATGCCCGGATTTGAAAAAGGCCAAGTATAAAGCTGTAACACATGTCATCGAAATGGGCAAGAAAATGAACCAATAAAATCAAAAATAATACAAACAAAATTGTGACTGGAATATTTACTTTGGCCAAAAGTACATTGAAAACGAAAGTGGCGCAGACAAATTTTAAGCGCAACCACAAACTCTTTGTGTTTTTGACCATGCTTCAACCTTGTATCTTTCACTCAACCTCTGCTTTATTTCTTGGATGGGTTGCTGGTTTCTCATGAGGGCAAACTCATTATGCGTTATGCCCATCTGTAACTCTGTTCATAAATCCACAATTCCTTTTTCACATGTTACTTATGTCCCTATGTGGGACGGACGCACATATTATCTAGAGTGCAACCTGCACTCTACTTCTAGGTTTCTGAGTTGCAGGTTATTAATGGGTTCAGACCAGTTCTGTATTGTTCCCATCTGGATACCTTTTTACACATGTTGCTGGTCTCGCTATATAGGAGGACATAGATCTACTATAGATTATCTCCATTATGATTTTCTGGAACACACCAAGTATTTATATCTATGTGTTACAAGTTAGATCTCTTGTCTCTCTGGAGGATGTCTTCTAGGGTTACATTTCTCTGATGTTTCATTATTATGCCCTTCTGGTTCAAAAGCGTATATGGATTAAGATGTTAATACATAATAGTGTGGCTAAGGTTTGTCAACATATCTCCTCATTAAGTCCCTCAAGATGGCTTTTCAGCCTAAAAATCCATAGCTGTTCTCTTCTCAGTAGGATGGTCCCTATGTTTCCTCCTCTTTTGGGTATCAGCACCTTTTCAAGTATAGTCCAGGCGATGTCATTCTGTGTGTGTTTATTATGTACATAGGGCTCCACTAGAGGGGCTGTCATGCGTTTAGTTCTGATGTTGGATCTGTGTTCACAGATTCAAATTCTTATTGCTCTTGTCGTCATCCCAATGTATTTCTTTCCATAGGGGCACTTGATGAGGTAAACTTCAAAGACATTGCACTGTTTTCCCATGAAAAGAAATAGCCATACATTACAGATGAGTATTACGAAGAAGCCAACAAAAACGCCAACCAGGAACCAAAATATTGTACAACAAAAAGGACAAAAGTACCAACAGAAAAGTGACCAAGACCCATTAACTAGAACTTTTCAAGCAGTAGTTCAGATGAGGACTCAAGAAGAACTGGAAGAAATCTACGGTTTGAAGATGAAGAGCAGACCAGGTGATGAAACACCCAGGGTTTTCAACAACCCAGAGGACGTGGGAGACCAACAGTATGGTGCCAAGAACAATCACCCAGGATCATGCGCAACAGAAGCAGGGGTTGGTACAAACTAAACACCCCAGGGGTTTAAATTGGAAAAGAGAGAGAAAAGGAAGATGAAACCAAACAGAACAATCCTTAGTGGTCAATTTGTCAAAAACACAACTGAATTCTACACAAACAACGGTATTACAGAAAGGGCTATCCTTTGTCCTGACCACAAAACATGACCCTTTTCATACTAGAATTAAATTAACTCAACTCATGAGAAAAAAACTGTCTGAAACACCACTTTGCAAATAGTACGTATGCGGGTAGAAGAGATGTCACAAACCTGAATAACAAATCTAGCTTCAATCCCCTGTGTCAGGGCTAAGGCCAAAAACAAACGAAGACAAGGGACACAGAGAGGTGTAGTAGGTATTGTGATGCCTGGACAGGGTGTAAGAAGTGTGCCTAAGAAGTTGCAGCCGTATAAGAGACTGCTTTGCCCCTTATGTAGGAAAGCAGCTCTTGAAAACTACATTTCCCAGCTGAAGCCGAGGTACGGGGCTTACGCTCGAGACTTCATGGAGAGAGGACGTACGGACCGCAGCTCCAGCCAAATCACTCTCGTGGGGCCCAGCCCCACCGGAGCAGCAGCCCCACCCCTCACTCTCACAAGATAAGTCCATTTCAGCTATTTTTGGAACAGAGGGACCGGGGGAAAAATGCAGAGGGCCATCGATTGCCCACCCCAAGCCCCTGCGTCTTCCAAAGAGATAAGTGGGCCTGTTGGTCACGCGCCGCCATATCGCGCTTGCATTTCTTTGTGGAATTATAAGTGTTTGGAAACATCCGCACCAAACTTCTGTGTGTTCCCGCCTCCTGGGACCTGCAACCAAGGCCCACACGAGGTGAAAACACACGTGGCAATTACCCGCAGCGGTCTGAAGAAAGACCACTTGTGGGAATCTGGCGCTGGAGTCACGTTATCAGGAATCAGAGGAAACCATCCTGAAACGAGTTGTGCAACCTAATTCTATGTTGGCACAGCCATCCATGCATAATATTGCGCACGGATGGGCGCAAATGAACCTTGTTTTTAGTATTCATGTG
The DNA here is from genome assembly GCF_040938575.1 of Ambystoma mexicanum. Classification (NCBI taxonomy): domain Eukaryota; kingdom Metazoa; phylum Chordata; class Amphibia; order Caudata; family Ambystomatidae; genus Ambystoma; species Ambystoma mexicanum. The sequence continues at coordinate 1,038,634,630 of NC_090935.1, forward strand.
ATTGGGGCATGAGTGTGAATGCTACCTGAGCTCAGAGGTCAATTGTTAACATGTATCCTTTTTTCTAGCTTGGACCGGCTGTTGAACTCTACGGACCTGCCACAGAACCTGACGGCCCTACCACGGACTGGACACTGAAAGCCAGAGCTAAGTTTGCATGCTGGAAAATAATGCTTGTTGAGTTTTGGACTGATCTATGTGCAAAGGTTAAGACTTAGGGGTAACCACTGAGGGGGCCTTTTCCTAGCAATGCGGTATTGATGTACAAATAACTACTTGGTACCAAGTACATGAAAAGTGTGCAACAGTCAGCCCTTTCCTAAAAATCCCCCTTCCTACCCACAACCTTTACCTCACCCTCAATCCGCTTTTCCTAACTTCCCTCAACCTATCCAACCATCGAGACCCTAACCCTCCTTCCCTGCTCTGGTCTAGGCTGCCTGTGTAAGCTTTGACTTGCAGGCTCCACGACCATAGTGGGGGTGGTTGGTATTGCGTCGCTCCTGCGCCTTGGACCAGAGTGCCTTGACACCCTGCCCAATTCAATTACAGCAGAATCCATTAATTTTGAAAAAGCACTGCTTAAGAAAATTGAACAAATAGAGGCAGATGTTTGTTTGTTTGTTTGTTTGTTTATTTGACAATGCGCACCAAACCCTCAGGTAGCTAGGCGCAGCAGTATAAGAATATTCAAAGCATAGTTACAACATGAAAAGTACAGGCAATAGGCATGGCATACAGGATACATAATATAAGTATACAGTCAGGCAAAAATTACAGTCAGGCAAAAAGTATGGTACAAGAGAAGCAGGCAGATAGACCTAGGGTCAGGAAAGGTGGGGGGCATACATGTTACATAATATGAATTTACAGTCAGGCAAAAATGTACAGTCAGGCAAAATGTATGGTACAGAAGAAGTAGATAGACCTAGGGTCAGGAAATGTGGGAGGAGCGGTGGAGTCGTTTCTCAGCTGTCCTTGGTACGGAGCCAGCTCAACAAGGTTTGTTTAAATCTAGAGTATGGCTGTTCTGAATGCAGTCTGGAGTGCATTCCAGGAGAGGGCAGCATTGACTGGAAAGCTTCCTCCGCCGGCTTTGGATAGTCTAAATCTAGGAATTTCTAAGAAGATGTGGTTGGATGATCTAGTGTGGTGGGTGGAGGCTTTTCTGGTCGGTCTGGCAGATAGATAGGGAGGTGCAGCGTTGTTAAGGCATTTGAAAGTGAGGGATAATGTTTTGAGCAGTATTCTATCGCTATTGTTTAGCCAGCGCTGGTCTCTTCTGGTGTTGGAGATGTGCTCTCTGCGGGGTATATTAAGAGCTGCTCTCAGGGCATTATTTTGTAGTATTTGCATTGTGTTCAGAATATTTTTTTTAGCCCTTACATATAGGGCATTACAATAGTCTAGCTTGGATAATATTAATGCATTGGCGAGTGTAATGCTGCTAGCATTAGATAAGAAGGGTCTACAAGCTCTAATCAGTTTACCGGTGAAAGCTGTAGATGAGGCCATGGAACTGACTTGTCTTTTTAGTGATAGTGTAGAATCAAGGTAAAAGCCTAATGTTTTTACCTTGGTTACCAATTTGATTTTTTTGCCATCAATGTTTAACGCATCGTAGCTGGGGCTGAGTTTGTTAAGGTTAGAGTCAGAACCCAGAATCAAGATCTCAGTTTTGTCGTCATTCAGGCAGAGGCCATGTGAGGCCATCCATGCCTGAATGAGGAGGTATATCCTGTTTACCAAAGCTGTGTCATCAGCAAAGTTGCCTCACAGGGAGGGATATGAGGATCTGGGTGTCATCAGCATAATTCGTGTATGTGACACCCAGCCTGCCAAGTTTGTCAGAGAGTGGATTGGTAAAGATGTTATATATTGTCGGTGAGACGCATGTACCTTGTGGGACTCCACAGGTACTTTGGGTTGGGTCTGCTGAGGCTGAGGGGGAAAACACTCTCATCGTACGGTTAGCTAGGAAGAATTGTAACCAGCTGTGGCATCACTCGAGAAATGTGCAGCTGACGCTAGGTGGTCACATAACACTGTGTGATCCACCAGGTCGAATGCTGCTGATAGATCGAGGTGGAGTAGCATAGCTGTTTTACCTTTGTCCTTCAACTCGTCGATTTGTGTCGATTTAGAGCAGTTTCAATTCCGTGTTGTGGTCTGAATCCGGATTGGTGCGATCCTAGTAGAAGGATGGCCTCGAGATAGTTTTGGATTTGGAGGTAGGCTACTCTATCAATGATCTTGAGGAGGAATGGTACCGTTGTGATGGGTCGGTAATTGGTGGGGATTGCCGGATCTAGGGTCTGTTTCTTAAGGAGGGGTAGTACACATTAATTCTTTGAGGTTGATGGGGACAGTATGTGACTTAAATGAGGCAATGATTAGTTTGGATATGAAGGGGGCTAAGTCTCTAGCTGCGTCTCTCAATATTTGTGCTGGGCAGCTATCACCCTGACAATTGGACTGTTTTAGTGATAGTATAACCTTTTCTGTTTCCAATATGGAAATATTGGTGAAACTGAATGGGGTAGCAATGTTGGTGGTAACCGAGGGTGTGGTGGGGTGTGACTCAGTGGAGTGCAAGGATACTTTTTTATTAGCTATTTTAGTCTGCAAAGTAGCTATTTTGTTGTCTAAAGCATTTTGGACACTGGTACACCATTGTTTATCTTTTGGGGAATTATCCGTGGGTGGAATGGGGTTTTCCATTTCATGCAAGATGGTAAAAAGCTCCTTGGTGATGGAGTTAGCCTTAGCGATTCTTTCATTGAATGTGTTCTTTTTGGTGAGGATTATTTCTTTCTTATACATAGTTGCGAAATTGGCAAGAAGGGTTTTGTTCTCGATCGTGGGAGAGTGTTGCCAGATAGCTTGGAGTTTCCTTTTTTGTAATCGTAGTTCTTTAAGCTCGGGGGTGAACCAAGTATTAAGATGGGATTTTTGTTTGCCTTTGCATAATTTGATAGGTGCAATCGTGTCAAGGGCCTTGGTCATAGTGTCATTAAAGGTCTGCATTAATGCAGTTGGGTCAGAGTTGTTGGTGATTGAAGAAAGGGTCGGTAGGAGGAGGGGAAGTAGCATTTTAATAGTAATGTCTTTTTTGCTTCTGGTCGAGAGTGGCAGTGCTATTTCGATCTTCCTCTGCTTAAGGTGTTCCATAGAGGAAGGGAATCTGATAAGGTGGTGGTCAGTCCAATGTTGAGGGGTTATTTTGGTGATTGTGATAGAACAGTTCAGGTTGGCTACCCAGTCTAGTATTCGCACTTTTTTGTGAGTTGGAGAGAGGACTGTTTTGGGTAAAACCGTGTTCGGTCAGGATGGTTTCAACTGATTGAGCATGTTTGTCCTCGGGATCGAGGAGTTGTGAGGTATCTTTAATGTTGTTGGTGAAGAGGCTGGAAAGGTCTTCCTCAAAGGTGCCTATGGGACCAGGAGGTCTATATACTAGAACAATGGTTAATGTGCTATCATTAGAGATTGGGAGTTTAGCTGAGAGAAGTTCACAGGATTTGATTTCGGTGGGTGTGGTTAGTCTTAGTGCTAGTTTGGTTTTGGCTATGACAGCGAGGCTGCCCCCTCTGGTGTTGGGCATGTCAACCCTGAGTATTTGATAGTCATCTAGTATGGCTAACATGATGGCTGGGCCTGCTGCGTTGTGTAACCAGGATTCAGTGATGGCCAAGATGTCTGAGTTGTCAGAGGCGTGTAGGTCAGCGATTTCAGAGGTGTGCGCCATAAGTGATCTTGTGTTGATGAGGGCTCCTGATAGAGTAGTCATTTTATTCTGCTTTTGGAGAGGTAGTGGTCGTTGTTTAGTGTGTTTAATTCTACTGTGATTCCAGGGAGAGTGGGCAGTGATGTGGGTTTGAGTTTCTACAGTGGGTGTGGGTGGAATGTAGTCATTGGCGAGGGTATTAAGGCTGAGGCGGGGGTCTGTGGGCCTAATTATATTAGTTTTAGGTTCGTAGATCCGGGGAAGTCTTGCTTGGAGTCTCAAGTTAATCTCCTGAGGGGTGCAGGGTCTAAGATTCATGCAGGCCATTATATTAAGGGCACAGAGAAGTACCAGTTGTATGATGGGCAGTTGAATCTTTATGGTGTGCATAATTCTGTTTGAATGAAAACAGTTAGTCTCAAGGTTCTAGGCAGCAGATGGTATCTTGATGGTGGAAGTACCTACAGGTCTGGTGGGATCATTCCAGGGTTAGCGTAATACTGTATGGGCACATAAGTACATTTAGAGGTACAGATGATCGCAAGCCCTTCTTAAACCTAAGTAAAATAGAGACAAACACATTAACAGACCTCCAGAACAAGAGTACTATCATGATAAAATCTGCCGATAAGGGAGGTGGGATAGTAGTTATGGATAAAGAAGACTATCAGAAAATTACCAACATACTAGTTGATGACAGGACCAACTACAGGAGATTAGGCACAGATCCCACGATTGCCCTGAGGAATTTAATCAACCCATTTATTGAGGAAGCATTAGTGGAGGGGCACATTAGTCAAAGAGAAGCTGATTTTCCCTGTCCAAAATACCCTAGATGCCCTGCATTCTACTCACTCCCAAAAATCCATAAGGGCACTGAACCATCACCGGGAAGCCCGATAGTTTCTGAGATAGGCTCAATTTGTAGACTTTTTTATTAAGAACAAAGTGATCCTAATGTAGTCATATACTAAGGACACCACAGCGGTACTGGTAAACCTTGAGGGCATGATTCTACCCAATGATAACGTCTACATACTTAACGTGGACATAGAATCACTTGGTGTCCAGTCATATTTTCGAATACAATATTTTCGAAAGTCAAAATGTCGAAAATATTTATTCGAAAATTAAAATGTCGAATTACAAAAATGTCAATTTTTTTTCGATTTTTTTTCGAATTAATGTTTAAATAAATAATTAATTAATAATAGTTTATTAAACATAATTTTTTTAATAATTAAAGGTATATCCATTATGGGGAGGAGGGGGGGTTGGGGTAGGGGTTTGGGATGGGTTTTTTTAATAATTAATTATTTAATTGATGTTTTATTAAATATTTTTTTAAAAAAATTAAAGGTATATCCATGGGGGGTGTTGGGGGGGATGGGGAGGAGGGGGGATGTTGGGGTAGGGGTTTGTGATGGGGGGGTTGGGGGAGACCCCCCCATAAAAAACGTTAGTATTTGTGACATTTTACATAGTTATTTTAACATTGGTTTTTCAATTTTTTTTTGACATTTTATTTTCAAATTAATGACTTTTTCTATTATATGTATGTGTTTTCGAAATTTTTGAATTCGACATTTTTTTTTCGACATTTTTGTAATTCGAAATTATGTTTTCGAAATTATGACTATAAACCGAATCACGCTACTCTAAGATTCCTTAGAGGGAAACTCGAAAAGTGATAGAGAAGGTACAATGGGGGCAACATTTTCTCAGACTCTAGCAAACCTCTATGTGACAGACTTTGAGGAACGAAGTATATACCATCAGTCTAACATCTACTCAAAAAAAATCCTGAGTTGGCGCAGCTATTTAGACAACCTACTTATGTTCTTTGGAGGAGACGAGAATACCCTGCTAAAGTTAATTGAGTGGCTCAATGGCCAAAATCCTTTCCTGGGATTCACCCATAAATTCACCAAGGAAGAAGCTACTTTCCTAGACTTGAAGATCATTAGTAAAGGAACAGAATTGGAAATGACAATATACCAAAAAAAACACAGACAAAAATTCATTGCTAAAATGCAATAATTTCCACCAAAGAAATCTATAAGAAAACCTGCCATTTGGGCAATTCCTGAGATTTAGAAGGAACTGTACCACTCGGAATCAATATGACATCCAAGCAGAGAGGCTAACTCAGAAATTCAGAGAAAGGAACTATCCTGAGAGAACCATCAGACATGATAAAAAAGAGCCCGTAACATACCAAGAGAAATAACACTAATAGAACATGGAAAAAAAAACAAGGGGCGAGATCCAAATCACAGCTGTCTTTAGCACCTCACCAGTTGTGAATCGCGTCAAAAAAGAGGTGAAGAGACAATGGCATATCCTGAATGTAGGAGAAAGCACACGAAGTCTTCCCCTTTTTGCGATCAAGAGGAGGAGAAATATTAGTGACACATTAGTGCAAGGAAGATAGCAAAGAGACCCAGAACCAAACAACATTATGGGGATTATCAAGAGCAAGGGGACATATACCATGCGGAACATGTTCGGTATGCCCCCTGATGAAACGCACCACCTCTATTGATATAGGATTGTCCACACCATGGGAGCAAACATCGCTCACGAACTGTAATACTGCGAATGTAATAATAATAATAATAATAATAATAATAATAATAATAATAATAATAATAATAATAATAATAATATAATAATTTAGCATTTATATAGCGCTATGAACCCTTACTGCTTATTATTACGCACAGTGTGTGCTGCTCATTTATCGACCTCGGAAGGATGAAAGACTGAGTTTGGCTCTGCCGGGATTCAAACCTGCATTGGCAGGCTCTGCACGGATGGCAGGATAACACTGATATGTTTTGGATATTTAAATACTCTCAGTAAGTCTCTCGTAACCAGGACTAATGTCTGGCAGAGGGACTCCCAAGACCCCCCCCTTGTTCATTTGCCTTCCTTTTAGCCAAGGGTATCTATAGTTTGTACCCACGGATATAGAAACAAAGTTAAAACAAAATAGATATTTTTACAGCTACATTGATGTCAGGGGTCAGTAATTTGAACCAACCCTGATTAGCTTCAACGGAAGGTAGCAGCTGGTCCTCAGGCCATGTTGCCTAATAAGCAAGCACAAGTTACAAGACCACTAAGAGCAACATGGCCTGAGGGGGCAGGCCCCTTTCTCGCTTTGAAGCTAAGCACGGTTAGTCCTGGTTACTGCATGGACAGTACCCAATGCTGTGTATTTTCTTAGTTTTATATTTCTCATAACACACATCATTTGAATTCTTTTTTTTACAACTGTGCGAATGTCAGACCTTGAATGTATTGCACTTAGAGACCATGGGCCTCATTACGACCGAGGCGGTAAGGGGTTTACGCCAGCGTAAACAGCGCCGACCCTTACCGCCTGAGTACGAGGTCCCTTAGCGCCATGGCGGATTTAACACCTGCTTTTAGCAGGTGTTAAAATCCATGGCGCTAAGGGACCATGGAGTTAATTACGCCACCGTAATTTACGGTGGCGTAATTAACGCCTTCCCCACTCCCATTATGCCCTATGGGGCAAAAATGGGAATGGGGAAGGGTAAATGGGGATTGGGGACTTACCGCCCCGCCAAGGTCGGAATGGGGCGGTAAGTCCGCCAACCACCATGGCGGAATTACAACCTTAGCGCCATGGACCATGGTGCTAATAGCACCATGGTCCTCCGCCAAGGTCGTAATGAGGGCCCATGTGTTTGCCTTTTGCTGAATTGCATTCTGATATTTGTAGTTTCCCAGTCAAGAGGGGGGAAGAATGCCACAATTCTTCACATTTTGTCTAGCATAGCTCGATCAGGATTTATATATTTGAGTAACACTATTGTATGTGTACTTTTCAAGTTATCTTTATAAAGCAGAGTCTTGCTGTAAGCCAGACATACATGGGGGTGAGGAGAGGAAATGATGAGAGGGCAGTTAAATTATGAGTATTTGCCCACAATGTTGCAAAAGAGTTTGCAATCCTGGACACTGATGCAGTTATTTGCCCCTGATTGTGGCTGCTTTTCAGGGCACAAGCAAAGAACACATGTGGGTGGACAGTGTAACTTTCTTTCAGAGGGCGGAAACAACCCCTTCATTTTTCTTTAGGTTGGCAAGCTTTCTCAAGTATTTGGCTACCAGGATTTTATTCAGGCTGTCATGTTCATAGTGCATACACTTACCCACAAAACCACAATCACTTGTTTCATATTGGGATTTTGTTTTCATGGAATATTTCACAACATATTTCTGGGTTTAAAAGATGAGCACCTTTTATACTTCGCCAGAATATTATTGGAACATTGCCTCTCTAAGTTTATTTTTCTGTATTCATTACTTAACGTCCAATGTTATTTTGTCTTGCACACTTTCTTCTGAGGGGCAGGTCAAATGAACTACATTTGTATATTTCACTTAAAAATATATGTTCACTTACTGTGCATATATTCATGGGTGCCAGCTTTTGATTTTCGCTATGTGGGCAAAAGAACCTGGGCATATGTTATTCAAGTAGCAAGTCATTTTTTTCCCCTGTCTGTGCTGCTTAAATGCAGTTAGTTCGGGTTGTGTGAGGTATCACAACATTCACCAAGAGACCGGCCATAAAACAAGGGGCTTGTAATACGCTGCTTAAACAAAGTGTGTGATCCATAGCAAATAATAATCTCAATGCGCAATGCCTCAAGAGTTCTCAAAGCCTCCAATTATTTATACATAACAACACCACTATCAAAACAGGTCAAAATCAGTTTGTGATTGATTAATGTCTTTGAGTGATGGGTTGCAAGTATTTTTTTTTTTTAAATATAGAGTGGCCGTAAACCACCGGCCATGCCAGAAAGCCATGGGTAATGGTCAGGTCGTGTCCACTGACTATGGCCGAAGTCCATGGCTAGTGGTCTGGTAGTGTTCTAAAATATACAGTGGGCACAGCTATAGGCTGTGGCTACTTGCCATGTGTGAAGAAATCTATGGAACAACAAAAGCCTTGAAATTCAAGGAAACAACTGTATTTGTACGTGTGTTAAGGTGAGAAATACATTGTAACAAAACAGGGACGTTACAGTGAGAACTTAACGCAGCAAAACCACTGAAATTCAGCTAAAGCCACCTTAACTTTGTGCCCCCTATTGCGCAGTATGACCACAATGATGACATCACAGATGACACCACTGGTGCCATCACTGGTGACATCACTAATGACATCACCTAAAACATTGCTGATGACATCACTGATGACATTACTAATATCATCATACATGACATCAATTATTATTTAACTAATGGCATTAGACATAAGATAACTCTACTTATTTGTCAATATTTAGACCACCTTTAAGTTTCTACAAATGTGATATCAGCATTTTCGAATAGTTCATAACAATGAGTACATTGTTTAAACACAGTAAACAGCCACACATGCATCATATCACTACTTGTTAAGGTTTCCTTTGTAGTACTTTGGAAAAAGATGATATCTGAATTATAAATAGTTCACTCTGTAGAATGTTCCTGTTTGTGGCAAATATATCTAAGACATGTTAACTATAATATAATCTGTATACATATATATTTTTTTTAAATAGTAGAAATTAATAGAAAGCGACAACTGTTGAACCCTAGCTATTTACTATGCTTTAAAATAAACATATGTAAATATGCAATTGTTTTATTGTAAGAAAAAGGGGAACTCGTATCATTTTCTAAATGACGTGAGAAGTGATTTAAAACAATGAACAACTAAGTATTAGGATATATTTAAAAAAGTGATTATTACCCTAAATTTATATATGTATACAAAAGAAATTAAGTTTTAAAATTCAACATTTGCTTGAAAACATGTACATAGATGTATATTTCTTTCGGTGTATCTTTTCTAACTGATTAACATGTTCAAATTGAAATAAAACATATACTGTCCAAAGTAAAAGTAATCTTTAAATAGTATCCAATTACATTGACTTTTGTGTATGTCATAGATGATGTCATTAGTGATGTCACCAGTTATGTCATCAGTGATGTCAATTGTGATGTCATCATTGTGGTCATAGGCTGTGTAACGGGGGGCAGAAATTTCAGTGGGTTTGTTGCGTTAAGTTCTCACCTTAATGTCCCTGCAACTAAAGTTTTTCCTTCAATAAATATATATACAATTAAACAACATTGTTGAAGGGACGTTATTGTTAAGTTGCTCTAATAAAAAAAAGTTTGAAATTCAGAGAAGAAAAAAAAACATTGTTAATGGGATGATATGGTTAAGTTACTGTCATAAAAAAACATAGACATTCAGAAAAATCTTTGTTAAGGGTTGTTGTGGTTGCAGCCAAAATTGAAAACTCAAAGACATGTTGCAGTTGTGGTAAAATATGCAACCATAGCTCACACCCCTATCATGCGCTTCTCATACTAACACCCAGGATATCAAAGATGGCATCACAAAATGCATCATCAATAATATTACTGATAACATTACATATAACATGACTAATCTGTAACAATCCTGATGGAAAGTCCTTACAAGTGGTTCTGTTCAGGGTATTGCTTAGTATATGTAGGTTATTAAAAAATCCTGTTTAAAATATATGACTATAAAGTTCATTTAACATATATTTTGCATTGCACATTGACTTGAGTCACTTTGAGCAACACATGCTGTTGCTGCAAGTTATGGTTGAAGTGACTGAGGTGTGCGGTTCAGCCATGCCCCAAGCCTTACCAAGTCACGCACAAAAAACACTAGACCTGTTGCAGCCTGGTGCATTGGCCACTATACCATAGTGGGATGGTGGGCTACTGTGTACGATTTGTGGACATGGCCTGTGGCCACAAACCCTGGCTAGGTCCAACCCAGTGAAGCAACCCACAGCAGTTATTGTGCCTGGGATGCAGCCAGGCCTATTGGCCACTATACCCCAATTGTGGGGACGTGGGCCACAGTCCATGACTTGCGTCCACGTCAACTGACCATACACCCTGGGCCATGAGATTCAGCAACGCTACTTGCACCCCAAATCAACTCATTAAACATTGGCGATGGCCTATAGACTGGCACACTAGCCATTATACCCCCATAATGGGAGCATGGGTCACTGTACATGGCTTGCACTCATTACCAGTGGCCTCAATCGCTGGAGAATGGGTTTCAGCCATGTTGCAGATCCCGCTAAGCATTGCCGAATAGGCATTAGGCATTGCTGCAGGCCATGCCCATTGCCAACTTTTACCCCACTTTTACATAGCTGGTACCTGGTGGCCATTGCCAGTGGCCAGCTTGGCCATGGCCACAGGTCATGTCCCAGGCACCAAAGTTATATCCCTATTTTTTACCTACATTTTTGCACTTTCGCAAAAATGAAACACTGGACAGATCAGCACCAAATTCTCAAAAACACTTTCTGGACCAAGCTGCCACTCCTTGTGCATGTTTGGTGCAAATCCATCCAGCAGTTTGTACTGTAGCTGTGAGCAATGTATTCCCCATTCAGATCTATCTGGATTATCATCCTTTTTGGACCCCCCTACAACTTTGCTCCCCTTGAGGAAACAGCACCAAACTCTCCAAATAAATTCAGAGACGGGTCTATATTTTGTTTTCTAGGTTTTGTGCAGATTTGTCGAATGACACCAAAGGTCTAAGCTACCCAAAAATTGCTGTTCCCATGGGAAAGCGAACATACTCAACACACTTCGGAGAATAAAACAACTGATTATCTGCAATGTTGTGTTTTTTTAATGTTTTTCTACTGCAACGTTTGTGGATTCCAGGTCCATTTTTTGTGAATCCAATATGGGAGCTGTTTCAAAAGCGTTGACGCACCTCACAATTCTCTATTGACCAATGAGCACCTTGATGCGATGTCCGCAAATGTTGCGCGGCTCCCCGATTGGCCCAGAGGTGTCGCCAGACACCAAATCGGGAAGTGAGTCCAAGGACCGTACAGAGATATCACAATTCTTATTACCTACTATTTAGGTATTTTATAAAAAATATACTGGACAGATTTACACCATATTTGTAAAAGTACGCTTTTCGGAGCAGGTTGCTGCTCCTTGCGCAAGTTTGGTGTAAATCCGTTCAGCAGTTTGGGCTTTAACTGCAAGCAAAACTGAGTTCCTATTGAAATCGATAAGGATTTCAACACGTTTTGGACCTCCTCCCTACAACTTTTCCCCCTTGTCAAAACAACGTGAAACTTTGCACAAATATTCAGAGTCAGGTCTATATTTGGTTTACTAGATTTTGTGCACATTCATCGAACAGTGCCAAAGTTATAAGCCACAAAAAAAACACCTGTCCTATTTATTTATTTATTTATGTTTGCATTTATAAAGCTTTCTAAACCCAGAGGCATCAAGTTGCTGGTTACAACATTTAAGCAGTAGGTGGAACATTAACATTTTAATACGACAGCAATACAAGGCTCAGACAAGACCTGGGAGAAAAGCAAAGTCTTAAGGTGTTTCCTAAAAACCCAATACGATTGTTCTGCTCTTAGCGCCTGGGGTAACGTGTTCCAGTTTTTGGAGACAATGACCGGGAAGCTTAATCCCCCCAATCTCATTTGCCTGAACCTAGGGGTGATGAGTCAGTGAGAATTCGAGGAGTGGGCCGGTTTTGCCAATTGTGCTTTTTGAACATTTTTGAATTTTTGAGAGAGGTACATAGGGGCAGTATTTGAGAGTCATTTGTGGGTGATGGCTAATGTTTTAAAGATAATGACTCGCAAATCGGTAGCCAGTGCACATTTCCTCTCGCGGCTGAGATATTCTTACGTCTCAGAATGTTTAGTGTAGCCCTGATGGTATTGTTCTGACTGACCTGGAGTTTGTTGATGTTCCTGCCAGAATTGCCTGCAAATAGGGCATTACAGTAATTCAGTCTGGAGCCCAGGGGCGTCATTTCACCAAAATGCCAGGGGTAGCGGCAGTGACATCACACGACCCCTGACCCCTGATGACATCACAGGAAGTGATGTCATTTTACCCCACCCCAAAGTGATATCGCGGGAAGCGATGGCACACGACCTTTCACCCATTGACAAAACAGGAAGTGGCATCACATAGCATTGTACAATACGAAAAATATGGTTACGATATCACTATAATGTGATGTACATTTCTACAAGAATGGATCGCCATATGTATCGTTAAGATCAGTGTGTATATGCCCATATTACCAAATTACTGTGAATGCAAGCAGACGTCCATAAGCAAATGATAATGATGTGTTATTATATAGCACTTACGTTTAAGCACTTTACATAGAAGAAATATGCACCCAATATCACCCAACCTGTGTTGGTACCCATTTATCGACCTCAGAAGGATAAAAGGCTGAGTTGAGGCATTTAAGAACAGACTAAATCAGTGACTCACCCCCTGAAGTGTGCCTGAAATAAACCTTTAATGAGTCTAGCAATTATTGTATAGTATTCCAGAAAGACACATTTTTTGTCATTCCCATTCTTTCTTATTTGGGGTCAGTGCTGAAAGTGTTAGACTTGTAGCACTCCTGTTCTTATTTTTCTTCTTTTTGTAAGGCGCCTGAATTAAAGAGCCACATGGTGCTGGCCACAGCCCAAGAGCTTGCATTGCATCATTGCAAAAATATTTTTTAGAGGTCGCAAGGGAGACCACAGATGTCACAAGGCAGACCTCAGAGGTTAATTAGTTATTTAAATCCAGCAATGCGTATTATGTGCCAAGAATGTTAGATTCAAGGTAGACTTGTATCTGTAAGTATGCAGCACGACCCAGAATTTTAAGGATGAAAGGGACAGTAGTGACGGGTTGGCAGTTAGTAGGGATGGATGAGTCTAAGGTGGTTTTTTTCAGTAAAGGGAGGGCCCAAGCATCCTTCAGGTTGGTTGGAAAGGTGCTGGTGACAGATTAGGTATCAATGAGGGAAGTAATGGAAGGTGGAATGGCTTCAGCCAATTCCTTGATGACAGCTAATGGTCAGGCATTTCCTTGGCAACAGGAAGGTTTGAGGCCTTTGATGATCTGTATGACCTCAATTTCGGAGAATGATTTGAAGTAAAAATAAGGTAGGTTTTGGGTGGAAGCCAGAGGCCCAACGGTGGAAGGGTCTGGAATGCTGTCTGTTGCTCAGGGGAAAACATTGTGTAAGGATGTTTTCCTGAAGCATGGTGATTTTCTATAGCAGGGCATTTTGGATGTTAGTGCACCAAGTGCTGTCTTTTGTGCAGTTAGTTGGTGGTGGTGTGGGAGATTCAAGCTCAGACATAATCGCAAAGAGCTTGCAGGAGCTTGATTTTGCGTTGGTAATTCTTGTATTGTAGATGGAACCTTTCGCCTGGAGAATCGCCTGTTTGTATTACCTTGCTATGGATGTGAAGCAGGCTTTATAGGATTCAGAAGGGCTGTGTCTGCATTTTATTTCTGCCTTGTGCATTTTCAAGCAGAGGGCATCAGAGAACAAGGCATTCATTTGTGAGGTTGGTTTGCCTTTGAGGTGCACGATGGGTACTACAGTGATAATAGCCAATGTTAGGGTTTGGTTGCAAATATCTACAGGGAGACAAGGTCCTTGGCAAGTGATTGGGAACTAGATAGCTCATCCAGTAAGGGCAAGATGCAGGTTGAGGTTATGTTGAGAGTGCTCCTTGTAAGTGTCGGTGGCAGGGACAATGAAATAGTTGGGAGGGGGTTGGCTGCTGGAATAGTGAAGGTGATAATATTGTGATCAATCCAGGGGCAAGGCAGGTTGGGGGTGACTGAGATATTACAATTCAGGTCTGCTCGGCAATCCAGGATGTGGCCTTTGGCATGTGTGGCCCAGAGAATACGGCAGGGAATACGTTGTAGGAAGACGAGTGTCCTGAGAGAACTGGCTAGACATAAGGCATTAGCGTCGGTCACATCATTAAATCCCAGGGTGATGTTGGCAAGGAGGCTAGTCTTTGATGATGGTTTAATGTTGGAAGAGAGGAGATGGAGGATATCTTCTTCAAAAGAGAGTAGTAGGCCTTGTGCATGATTGATTAGGTGTAGTGTTATTGTGGTGCGTGAAGCACTTAGCTTGATAGATAGTAGTTCTTCAGATGAGGTGAGATATTTGCTGAATCTTCTAATAGGTGTAGACCCACTAGCAATAATGTCCACCCATCTCTATAACTAGCATGGTCTTCACAGCAGATAGTATATTTTGGTGGTATGGCTAAGGAGTGTGCAGGGCCAGATGCAGTGTGCAGCCACGTTTCAGAGATGTCTAATAGGTCAAGGTTGTTTGAGGTGATCAAGTCAGAGATGTTGAGAAGGTGGGCTAGGATTGATCTAGCATTAACTAGGGCACCTTTTAGGGAAGTAACAATGTGGTTCTGAAGGGATCTGCTATATTTGTGTCAACTTGGATAGTGGCATTGGTAATGCAGCCATTATGCTCCGGAGGTAAAATGCCTCATGCAGGGTTAGGTAGAGAGTTGGATTGTGGCAGCTAGATGACAGTGCCAATAAGGAATTGATGGTTTTGCTATTGTTAGAGTCTGAGCAAAGCTGGGAAACGCGATCTTAACCATAACTAAACAGTCAAAATCGCAGACACTGTAATATGTTTTAAAGAAGATGCCATTTTAAGATAACATGATGACTGTTGACTAACCAAAATGAATCACCTCACTCAGCCACATGCAGCCGTTGGAGTGATGATGAATGACCGAATCACAACAGTCTGTGGACATCCAGTGCTGAGATACACCGCAGGCCGAGGATACTCATCTATCAAACATAGAACAGTAGTCTTACTACTTAGTCAAATAGAGTGACTAGAAGCCTGATCCCCGAACACACAGCTCTAACATCAAAAACATATAAGGGGTTGTCCACAGAGAGATAAAAACTATGGCAATCACTAGACAGAAAACCCCACAATTGGCAAAGGACTCAATGCTGTTGAACCAACAGACCTGGCTCTACAACCTGCACACAAGTTTGTTGGTCATGACTGCAGAACCAGCTGCTCCTGAGCTTCCTTTATAAAATAAAATCCACTCTCAGGCAACCAACTCAACGTTCCTATGTCTGTCACTCACAAGTACACTTACACATGTGATGGGAAAGGCCAAAGAGACACACTTCATGAATAACAAATGACAACATAATATTTCATTTTGCCATTTTCGGATTCACCTATTCTTCAAAATAATGGAATTCTGAAAAAAGGCCTAAAATTGTCTCGCTGGTGGAATGTAAATAGTGATTTTTTGTGGTGTTAGAAATGAACAGTAGTAGTCCAAAGTACATTTTGGTCTCACTGTACTTACTCAGCCATTAGCCATGTGAAAGTAATATCATTAACATAGTTGGGCCATAAGTCTGAAAATAAGTTTCCAAGTGGTTTTGCTGCTATAACACTATGGTATATACCCACCTAGCCTGGTGCGCTATTGTTATTTTCCCCATAAAGCAGATAATGAGAAATAGGCTGGTAGTTTGCGCACTAAAGAACTATATTTAATTAAAACATTTCTCAAATCAAAGCACATATATTGACCAGAGTCAGACTGGGCTTCCTATAAAATGTTTTGAAAACATATAATTTTCCCTTCTGTCAGAATAATAATGCAATGAAGCACAGTCCCACTTTGATGACCTCTTTTCTTTCAAATAAGTCCTCCCAGGTTGAAATGGGCCTTTTTCTTTCCTCAACCTCACTCTCTACCTGTGGGGTCCCTTAGGGTTCTATCCTTTCGCTGTGGCTTTTTAACATTTACCTTACTCCCCTTGCCCACGTGATCTACACCTTCTCTCCTCACTTCCATTGTTATGCAGATGACACTCAGCTCTACTTTCACCTTTCCTCCTCTACCTCCTCTCCGTCCTCTCTCATTCATGAATGTCTGACCGATATTCAGGCATGGTGTGCTGCTAATGATCTCCGTAAAATGCCTGTAAGACCGAGATTCTTATCATTGGAACTGTCCCCTTCGTTCCCTCCTACTCTGTGGTCCCTCTCCCAGGACCCCCTCCCCTCACCCACCTGTGAGGCAAAAAACCTGGGGGTCATCTTCGACTCCTCTCTCTCCTTCTCACTTCATATTGCTGACTTTGCCAAGAACGCTTACTTTCAACTTCACCTCCTCATATGCATTCTCCCTTTCATCACCTTTCCCCAGAAACTCAACGTCTCTAGAGCTCTGATTCTCTCCAGGCTGGACTACTGGAACAGCCTCTTCCTTAATCTGCCTCTTTCCCCTGTTCGCCCTCTTCAACTAATCCAGAATAGGGCTGCAAGACTTATCCTTGGCATCTCTCCAGCCCCAAAAAGCTCTCCAGGGGCTCCCGGTGAATGCAAGAATCAAAAACAAGACCCTCTGCATCACCCACAAGATTTTCTGGGGCCTGGGACCATCCTACATTCAACTTTCTTTCACAAAATACCACCCTGTTAGAGTGCTTCGGTCCTCCAGCTCTAATGCTCTGCAGGTTGGTGGCTTCTCCAAGCAGATAGTGGGGTGTCATTCTCTTTATTCGTCAGGAACCTCCCTCTATAATGTCCTCCCTGCCCCTCTCAGACTTGAGCCGGATCTTCTTAAGTTCTGCAGGCTCCTCAAGACCTTCCTCTTCTCCTCATTCCCCCTCCTCTATCCGTGCTAATGTCTCCCCGCTGTTGCGACTGGCTGCCTGGTCATACAGGGACCAGGTCCACCCTTGACCAATATGCCTCAGCACCCTTCCCTGATCAGACTACTGAGTCAGGTCCTCCCCCCTCCCACACTACCTGACCCTCTCCCCATCCCCCATATCACTTGCCCTCCAGGCCTCACCAAGCACTTGCCCCACAAGCTCCCTCTAGCACTTACCCTGCCCCTACCGCCCCTCGCCTCCTGCATTGCCTCTGCCCCTCCCCTTGCCTTCCCCATGCCTGGCCCCTCCACCCCCCCACCCCTGCACTTCCTTTTGCTGCACTTGCACGATTCCATTGTCCCAAGGCCTAGTAGGTCTGTTTACTGTTGTTTGTTCTCCTCTGTTCCCTACCCCCTCAGTCTTCTGGTGCCTGGGAACACTTTTTGCTGTATAGGTCCCATACAAATGCTTAATAAATGAATTTAAACCCTTGTGCATATCTTTCCTCTCACAGAGGTTGTTGTCTGAAGCCTTTCACAATTACAGTCCACGCTCTCTCTTTCTGACAACAACCAGGAAGTCAGATGATATGAAGGGAACAAGTCTAGGATACCAAGATTAATAAGAACATCACCACCATTCGTGCATAGAAATGTGCTCTCAAACTTCAGCAACCATCATCTGTAAAGAGTTACATCATTATACTTTCCCACTGATCTCCTTCATCTGTATATATTACTTACAACCTCCTTGTGTTGAGCCACAATGTATATATTATCCATTACTTTATTGATCTCCGAAGCTTGCATATAAGGTCAAGTACATGGTTGTTGTGTTACTATGTACATGTATACCCACTTGCACTCTGATCTTTTGATTATACCTACTCTACATTGCTCTTTTGACCTGCTTCTTCAGGAAAGGAAATCTTATAATCAGTACCTTATCACCTCTCTCCTCTCCCCAGGCCAGTTATTCTGCTCTAAGATCACCTTGCTCAATGTGCTATCGACCCTTCGCTTCACTGTGTTCTGTATGTTACAGACAAATGCTGCTTCTCCTTTTCCTCAGTGGCTTCCTCCCCTGCTTTTCTTCCTAGCCCCACTGCCCCTTGTTTCTTCTCTTCCTTTTCTTCTCTAAGCAAGGGCAAGCATTGTCTCCTTCTTTACAGACCTGTTTTTTGCACTATTGCGCTACTTCTTTCAATACTTCTTTATGTTTGTGTGTCTTAACTCAGTCCTCTAACTATGCCACTATTCTTTATGCTCTTGTGTCTTAACTCAGTGCTGTGACAATGACACTATGCTTCCAAAATTAAAACAAAGCCTTTGCTGGATATGTTTCTTGCAATAAACTTTCACCCTTTCTTACTTTCCTTTCTAAACTTCTTGAGTGTTCTGCCTACTCTAAAACATTCAAGATACATATACTCTAATTCAATTCTTCCTTCCCTGCAAACTGTTTTCCACCCTGCCCTCTCTACTAAGACAGGTCTTCTTCACACATGTAGCTCTTTTTCATCAGTTCATCATGATAAACATTCTTCTCGTCTTAAACCTCTGAAACTGTCTGCTGCTTTTGACATGGTTGATCATTTATCTACATCTCTGTTCTTTCCCTCTTGTTATGTCTGGCACTAGTCTGTCAAGATTTGTTTAATATCTTCAAAACCACACTTAAGACCCTTGGGCTGGGTCTTCTTTGGCACCTCTCCCACTATGTACTGGACTTCTCCAGGTTTCCGTTTCTGGCCACTACTGTTCCCACTTTATTCTATTCCTCTGAGTTGTCATTTCTATGGTGATGACTCTCAAATTCTCCTTATAGTCTCATCTCTCTTTCTCTGTGGGCAATTATACTCTTTCGCTAATTCTCTTTCTGCTGTGAAACACTGCATGAATTCTTGTTCTTTTCCAAAATGCATCTAAACCAGAATTATCTTCCGTACTGCTGCTTTTCCCTTCGCCGGCATCCCTCCTCTTGCATGCTCCTCCCTCAAGCCTCAATCCCTCTCTAAGTACTTGACAGATACCTGTAGTGAAGTTTCATCTAACTGGCCAATATTGTCAGAATAAATATTTGTTCTCCTTTGCCAGGCCATCAAGACTCCTTTTCCCCTCTGTTGTTCGCTCAACTAGATCACTGTTCATCTCCGCTTCTTGGTCTCACGGTGTCTACTCTTTCCCCCTTCCAAACAATGTTTAACCCAGGTTTTCTCTTTAACTTCCTCTGCATTCGTATGTCTCTGCTGCCCTCTACTCCCTTCAGCATGCTAGAGCGTACTAGTGTGAACAGACACACCTGCCACCTCCATCCCTCTTTTTCCTAAATCCTTCTTTCTGTTCCACACTCTACTCAGACCAGGTTTCAATCATTTTCACTACACACCCCCAAAATATGAACGGCTATTAAGTCTTCTTTGCTATCGGCCCACTATATTTTTCTTTTCCACTGTCATCTCAAATCTAGGAATTGGTTTTAGTTTCTCATAAATCTGCCTCATTTTATTTCCCCATCCTTTTGTACAGTTATGTTTTTTTGCTATGTGAAGCTCTTTGGTAAAAGTGCTATAAAATCCCAAAAAATAAACATGTCTCACAATGACCCCATCCCTGAAAGGAACTTAATCCAATATGACAACTCTTATGTTTAAAACCCAGTCTTGGGAATGGTCTGTACTCTGCACAGACCTACTGTAAGGTGTTTCTAATTCAAATGCTGTGCCGTTTATGAATAAATATAAATAGAAAAAAGTGCAACATTCAAACTGTCACATAAAGCTACAGTCATTGTGCTTGCTGAGTGCCCGTTAACATCCTGTTACTGCAACTGCTCTGTGTTTCCACACACTGAAGAGGAAGTATGACTTTCCTGTATACTGTTCAAGGGATGAATTTCCTTGCTTAAATAGCTGCCTATTCTCAATATATTCCCCTATAAAAGAAAAACAGCAGGTCCTCACTAATTTTGGTGCATGCATACCAATTACATTATCTACTCGATTGTTTTATTTCGTGTGGTAAGTTGAGATTGTAAAGCTAATTCAAACAACTGAGATAAAACTGTTTGACAATAGTATGATGAATGAAGTTGTACTTTTTCATACATTGCCGAAATTGTAAACTAACAGGACGACTGTTGGGTTAAATTGTCTTACAGTGTTTGTTTATTGCTCGGAGCAAAGGCAAAGCTAACTGGCATTGGTGCAATGTACGTGACCCAGTCATTTGTTTCCTAGAACACTTCTTTCTGATTAGGTGAAAGTGGGCACTAGAGGCTGAATCGACATGCACAGCACTGAGTCTTTAGCTGTATGGTTTGTTTTAGGTTTTGATGTTTGTATCAGCAGCATGTTCACGGGAGGGAGGAGAGGTGTTGCCCAAACCCCTTCTATTAGCATGAAAGGGTTGCACCCCGTAATGCTTGCGCTGGTAAGGAAGATGAATTATTTCTAGTTTTTCACATACATAATTTAATTAGTGATTTAAGTAGGTCAGGCAACACGTGTTTCGACCCATCACAGTCTTTTGCAAGGTTAAATTGATTCTTGACTGCCTGAGGTTGATGGGTGACTGGCTTGCTGGTTGGCCAATCCTGTTGGCAAAGTGGAGCAGGTTCCTTGGCTCAGTTGAGTGTTTTGTGGCAAGCCACATGTATTTGTGGCTTGCGGATGGTATCGAAGTTGGCCCCGGTGGCTGCTGTTATCCTAGGCTGGTCACTATCCAGAGTCCAGTGGAGGAGAAAAACTAGAACAAAGTCATCTTGTTTATTATCAGCGCAAGCGGTATACAGTGATAAAATGGCGGCAAAAATGTCACCTGAACAATAAATTGCGGCAGAAATGCTGTGGTTTAACCTGTTAAAGGTATACCCCATTACACCATTTAAGGGGAGCGTGGGTTGCGGGGGTGTCCCCCGCTCGCCGTAAATGGTATAATGGGACCAGGGGTTGCGGAGATGTCCCCTGCATCCTTTACATGGATTGCAGTGGCAAAATCACAGCCTTTTTGCTGCAATATTTTGTGTTCACGGCCATTTTTGCTGCGATTTTAACACATGGAACTGCGCAAGCATTACGGGGTCCAACCCTTTCACGCCTATTCATGAATTGAATCATTCCTTTGCACCTCCTGCTGTTACATGCCTTTTAAATGTGCATTTTTTGGAGCAAATTCATTTACAACTGAGCATATAATTAAAGACACAAATAAGACATGAACAATCAATTGTTCTTTTGAGTTATTAAATAACATTTTCTTAATACATTATTTTAAAGTTGTTGGTCATGCAGAAAGGAATTGGATTATAACTGCAGTGTGATTAGAATACATCCATTGGCAAAGACTCCACATAAGAGCCTCCTCTTCAATTCTAAAAGCCTTCTTGTAATCTCTGCTCTGCCTCCTCAATTATACTTGTGGCATATCGCCCTCACTGTGCTTCCACTCACTTTCCCGATTTCTCTCTTCTTTTCTCCACTTGTATGGAATTCACTTTCCTCTGACATCCGAGAAACAGTCCACAATGAGTTGTCTAAAGCAATTTGAAAGCCTCATACAAGGTATCCTCTTAGGCTAGCTCTCATCCGCCTTCCAGCTAACATTTTTCCCTCACCTCTAACCTACCTCTGTCTCTCACTTTTTCTGCCTCCACTCCTTCTAATGTTGATTGTCCTTAATCTTAACCTCCCCCACTGAAAGAAGCTCACTGCTTCCCTTCAAAGCCGATATTTTATCTATTGTAGGTTCTTTAGCGATCAAAAGAACATTGTTCTTCCCTGCAAATTAATAAATAGCAACATTCTGAAAACTATTACTGAAACAATTCACTATTTATTTCCCCTGTAGCACTGCTGAACACAATAGTTTTACAACTCATTAAGGCTTGTGATCTATTGCTGACAAGTATTTTATTCAAGCTGCAACATATTAACTGTGTAACTAGAAAACAACATCACGAAGAGAAAAGACCACACAATTGCAGGAGGTTGGTAGAGAGAAATCCCAACACAGAATTGACAAGTCTAAGCAGTGCCACCGCAAGCACCTTCTATCTGCCAGTGCCATTCCTGTTATTGCCAAATCCACACAGCAAAGACATGTTTTAAGACCGCAGAAAGCAACTGTGTGCTAATTTACTGGCACTGCATCGTTTTTCCTTTACAGCCACGCGATCTAGCATTTACAAATCCAATACAGTTCATCATGAGTTGCAAACATTGTGTCTTCGATTCTGGCAATCACACATTAGATGTGGGCATTTGGTAGTTACACACAGGGCTGAAGAGATAATCTCTTAGTTAAATTGGACTGTCTTCTGATACCAGATCAAGCAAGTTTGAGCATCTATCTAAAACCTTTTTCTTTAAAACCGCCAATGGCTTTGGAGAAGCACTTCAGCTCATAGACCACTGACATGTGGTAAATGGACTGTATTGTCTTTCTGTATACCCAGTTATATATTTTAAAAAACCTTTTATTGTGTGTCTGTGCAGAGATGTACAGAAGAACATAGAAGATCGTTTGTATACGATTTTATATTATGGCACTGTATATAGAACATTTCAAGAACGTTTTAAAAACCAAAGAAATCAAAATGATGGCTGGAGTGATGACATCACAACATCACAACGTTGATGACGTCATCACAGTAGCCCCTGCCTGTGCCATTTTCAATAATAAAGCTATGTCCACACCCGGGCTCAGCTTTGACAAGTGAAGTGTTTGTGTGGAACGGCTAACAGGACTCGTTCTGTTGAGTGGAGCATGGATGACTTAAAGAGTTCAGAGAAACTCTATAGAATATAAGGGGAGCACAAATAATGCAATTACACTTACTTACAGGAGCCACAGGATATACTATTGTGATCACACAAGGGTACAAAAGAGACAGCTATGGACCCCCGTACAATATTATTTATGTATATACACAAACGTCCACACAGGTTTATTAAGAGGAGGATAGCTCAGCGGCAACGTGCTCACCTTGAAAGCAAGACAACACGAAGAAGCAGAGGTTCGATCCCTGGGTCCACGCTTAGAAACCTCTGGGTATTTAAGCGCGTTATAAATACGCAACTAAGATTTCTTTTAAAAACAATTATGCAACTAAAAAAAAAAAAAACTATTCCTGTAACAGCGCCTCGATGCCTGCAGGCTGTGTGAGCGCTTTAAAAATTATATAAATAAAAAAGAAATACCTATATATGTTTAGGATTTGAAAGGCAGGTCCTTACCAAGTAAGCTGGAAGCTTACAAGAAGCGCAGGAACATATTATCATTCGTAAAAATAGGACGCAACTAGCAGGTAATGAGATCTGTTTGCTTTCTTCATATATTGAAGTAAGAAGATTATTCACAGTGCATATTCAGTTACAAAGGTATATGTTGATTTTTCTAGAATTACGGTCCCTGAAGACGGTCCAAAGGACTGAAATTCATTGGACAACATTGATTGTCTGTGTACTTGGAATAAACATAATTTTATGAAATGTATGCAGAAGTCACGAGGACGTTTTTTGTATTTGAAAGACGTATAATTGAATACATGTGATATGTTATTTTGAATTGAATACAAATGTCAAGGAACAAAACATGTTGACACACACATGATGTCCTTTCAACGTCCTAAGTTTCCGAACCCAGGATCCATCTCCCTATTTAGAGATGTTTAACATATTGTATCTATAGATTACTTTTACTGAGAATTTAGCACTCTTAGGATTTCAATCTCTTTGAGTCATAAAGGTAAAAATTCCATTCGGTATTTTTGACAAAGGTTAGCAAGAGTTTATGAAACTCACAGAAAGGTCCCCTTTATTTGTGCTTGTCTCTTTCACTATTGGCTCTGGCATCATAATACAGAAATAACAAGCACTGAGGTGAGTGTGAGGGGTTAGGCAAAGACAGGTGACTTATGTGTTGGTGAGGCCTTATGTCCATACTGGGAATTGATTGCAATAAGATGCATAGAAATGCAAACTCAGTGTCTTCTCTCTATGTGGAAAGACCGGTCCGATAGCACAGCGAGTAGAGCCTGCTGACACAGGTTCGAATCCCAGCAGGGCCAAACTCAGCCTTTCATCCTTCCGAAGTCGATAAATGAGCACCACACACAGTGGATAATAATAAGCAGCGCTGAGATACCTGAGGGTTCGTAGCGCTATATAAATGCTAAATTATTATTATTATTATTACGTGACAGATGATCTGCTAATCACTTTTGATTCTATTGAATGACACATAGCAAAGTGCCATCACTTTTTTTAAACACACTTTTTTTAATTGTGATAGTGAACATATGCAAGTCATATGTTCACATTTCCTTTTAGGATTAAAGTTGGAGTGTATAATATTTTCTATATTCACATGTTACCACACTTTTTCATTTACCATGGTTTCTCTACAGTGACAGTGAGCTCTTTGATCCCTTGGTGAATGCATGTTGCTTGTTCTATAGTGACCATTATAACCAACGTGCACACCTCTTTGTCAGAATCAGAATGGGCCACCAGCTGTAAAGCAGTGGTCCTCAAACTCTGTAATGTTGAACACCATTTGGACAAATATGTTTTGTAAGTCAGACACTCACTCACTCACAGTTGAAGCTACTGGAGGCAGATCATTGCTGTGTTGGGCGGTGGGGTGACTCCAACGGCAGAAGGGGTAGTGGAAGACTTAAGGTTGGAATGGGTAATCTGGGCCATATTGGTTCAGCTTTTGGACATTCATCTGTTCTGGGAATAAGAGCGACCTTTGTTGTACTGCCCCACTCTTTTCCTTCTCCTGAAATGGCTGTTTTCCTGATAAATTCCTGACCTATTTTTGGTCGGGTCATTTTGTCCTGCTGTCATTGTCCATGGTATCTTTTTTGTCTCATTATTATTATAGCTTGGAGCCGAGCTGCTGCAGCAGTGCAGTCATGGTCCTTCCTCTTTTGTTCTGAAATGTCTGCTTGAGGATTTGTGCTCCAATTACAGTTGGGCTCACTGATGTAGGTTCTTCTGGGTTGGTAGTCATTGACACACTATGTCATTTGAGCGTGCAGATTTTGGAGACCACATGAAACCTAAAAAGACGTTAAGGGAATTTGAAGGCCATGACAATTTAAACATATTAACTGCTCATTGCTCTGGGTACAATTCTGGGCTGATTTACTGGTGGGGTCATCACAAGCAACATTATTGTGTACCTCAGAAATGTATTTTTGCTGCGTGGACTGTGTTACAGGTTTTAGTGGGGTAATTAACATATTTAATAGGCTATTAGAGTCAAGGAAAGTTGGCTATAGAGTGTTGGTCCCAAGTGTGGACTTTTTGCAAACCCATTAATCCAGTTGGGCATTCCCACTGAGACTATTTTCATCAAAAGGGGCAAGAATCCCATAACTAATGCACAAGAACAAAGCTTTCTCGATTGTCATGGGTAACATTGATGCACATTACTTTACTTTATTTTATTTATAAAGCGCACCATAAAACCCAGAGGCGTGAGGGCGTGACAAAAAGTCAGACAAGGATCATCCAGAGTAGGCAGATTGTTTACGATGTAAAGCTGGTTAGTTAAACAGCAAAGACTTGATCTCTTTTTTGAATATTGTTAAGGAATCACTACCTCAAAGGCCTGGAGGGATATCATTCCATGCCTTAGGTGCTGCCATGAAAAAGCACTTTTGCTAACCTGAGTGAGGTTACATTTCGGAATTTGCAACCTGATTTAGGGTGTTCGACCTCAATGTTCTGGTGTTGCCTTTCCTTTGAAGTGTTTCTGTTAGATAACATGGGCCCACTCCCTTAAGACATTTGTGGGTGATGGTAAGTAGTCGAAATTGGATCCTGGAGGCAACGGGAAGCCAGTGCAGGCCGCGTCTGGCCTCTGTGACATGATCTCTCTTTTTTGTGCCAACAATGGTTCTGACCATAGAATTTTGAAGTGTCTGCAGGTGCGCAACATCAGATTTGGCTACTCCCACCAGTAAACTGCCACAATAGTAAATGTTCGACCCAGCAATGGCCCTGGCAATCTTCTCACAATTAGTTTGCGAGATGAAAGGTCTAAGTTGGGTCAGCAGTTTGATATAATAGGCTGTAGAGGACATGAAACTGCCCATATGTGCCTTCATGATTATGTTTTGGTCGAGGACTACCCAAAAAGTCTTCACTTTATTTTTGGTTTCTATGACACAGCCAGCTATTTTGAAGTGTTTATATTAATCATCCAGTTTGTTAATTTTGTTTTTTGTGCCTATTACCATCAGCTCAGTTTTTTCTTTATTTAGTGCCAAGACATTTTCCATCATCCAGCATTCGATGATTTCATAGGTTTCATTTAGCCTTTTTTCATCCTCTTTATGTTGTCCTGACATGGGAATGACACATTGAGTGTCATCCAGAAAGTTTGTGAAACCTATATTACTTTTTTTCCAGCAGGTTGAAGAAAGGTACTGTGAAAATATTATATAAGGATGGTGATAGACATGCGCCCTGTGGCACCCCGCATTTGAGAGTTATGGGGGGTGTTGCTTTTGTGTTCCCACTCCAAACTCTTCAGCTCTGTCTGCTCAGAAATGATTTGACCCACAGGGCCGCATTCTCTGAGAATCTCACTACCTCCCTCAATCTGGTGTCCAGTTTGCTATGATCCACCAGATCTAAGGCGGCAGGCAGATCGAGCAGCATTAATGTCACTGCTTGCCTTTTGTCCATATATTGTAATATACACGAGTTTAAGTCTAATAGGGACGACTCTGTGCTGTGTCCCTGTCAAAAGCCTGATTGCCATTTATTTAGGATTTTGTTTTCCTTCAAAAATGTCGAAGGTTGTAAATACACCACACAATCTGAGATATGAGTGATAGGGTGATAATTTAGGGCAATCTTTGGACAGAAACCTGGCTTTTTAATTAACTGAGAAATCCATGCATTCTTGAGATCATCAGGAATGTGGTTTTCTGCAAATTAGGTGTTTATAAATTTGCAGAGTGCGCCTATCAACTGTGGCATGCATTCCTTTATTACCATAGCTGAGCATACATCACCCTTACAGTTAGTGGGTTTCAACTTGGCAATGATTTTCATTAGTTCAGTTTCACTAACCGGTTTAAAACTAAACTGGTGTTTGTGGCTTTCTGAATGTTGTCTAACCCCCTCTAACAGGGTATTATCTTTTGGGAGTTATAATTGTTATTTACTTCCATCCTTTTCCTAATAGTATCAATTTTCGCCATCATAGCACACTGTATCGTATTTGTATTATACCATAGTCATTCTTTACGGTGATGTCTGTATTTGCCCTAGAAGGTTTTTCTAGCTCTTTCTAGTGTTCTTTAGAGCTAGATTGTGCGTTACTAATTCTGTCATTATAAAACAATTATTTTTCTGTGATTACAGCTTGTCTGAATGCTTTGGTTGCAGTTTGAAATTCCCTCCTTTTCATATGCACCTTGAGTTAATGTCCATGCGTCGAAGTGTTTTTGTTTAGTGGCTTTTAATTTTTGTTGTTCTGATGAGAACCGTGGGCTATTCTTTTCTCTCTACCACCTGTTTGATTTTCAGTAGGGCTAGTGAATGTGTAGCTACCTGCATTATTTGTTTGGATGTACCTGTCATCTCATCTGCACTACTTAGCTTCATAATTTTTTCAGAAAGGGAAGTCAACCAAAGTTCCAATGCCGTGGCTGTAAGCTTTTTTAGATTTCTGGCCAATATCGGTGGCTTACCTTCTGCTTTTAATGTAATGGGTTCTTTAGCATTCACCATACACTGTAGAAAAAGGTGATCTGACTATGGGCAAGGTTGGATACATACATCCATGATTATAGTATTGCGCGTGGCTATCCAGTCTAGGGTATTACCCTTCTCATGGGTCTGAGCCATGACATGCTGGGTAAATCCTAGATTGTCTAGGGAGTCTTCCAGACTTTTGGCCATAAAATCATTCTCATTTCCCAACCACAAATGTGGGTTGCCAAGGACCAATACTCTGGTATTAATTTGTAGTAGGGGTAGTAAAATGCTACTAAATTGGTTTGCAAAGTCTGGCATAGGATGTGGGGGTCCATAGACTACCAACATGTTTATCATGGGTTCAATATTAGTCCTAACCTTAATATGCTTAATCTCAGACCCTTCACTAGTGATGGGCTCTCCTTCCCCTATATCCAGGCTGGATTTATAGATAAAAGCTACCACTCCTCCTTTTCCTGTGGTTCTGTATTGCTGTACCATACTGTAACCTTCTGTAATGGCCAGAGATAGAGTAGGTCCAGCTGCTTCGTAGCTCCACGTTTCTGTAATAGCATATAAATTAATGTCTTGACTACTGATGTATGATGCTACTTCTATGGCATAGTTTAGTAGGGATCTGGTGTTCAATAGTAGGAGTATGAGACAGTGTGGTACATAATCCTTGTTAGTTTGTTTTCAGTCCCTTTTGCAACATTTACATTTTCTATTATCACATCTTTCTCAAGATTGTCCCGGGAGGATAGCTCAGCGGCAGCGTGCGCGTCTTGGAAGCAAGACGACACGAAGCAACAACAGGTTCGATCCCCGGGTCCGCGCTTAGAAACCTCTGGGTGTTTAAGCGTGTTATAAATAGTAACTAAGACAAAAAAAAACACAATTACGCAACTAGAAAAACAAACAATTCCTGTAACAGTGCCTCGATGCCTGGGGGCTGTGTGAGCGCTTTATAAATGTAAAATAAATAAATAAATAAAATATGTAATCCTGTGTTTGTATGCAATTATGCTGAGCCTGAACTGCATCATGGTATTTGCTAATACCGTTCATACAATCAGATAATTTGACCGTGGGCTTGGATCCCTGTGGGCCTTGAAAGCAACCTAACAGGGATAACTCATGCCCTGGAACACAGGTGGTAGGTGAATATTGATGTGTTCAGGTGATGAAACATTATCTACTTTTCGTTTATCTACTCGTGCATTATCTCGTGCTGTGACGATTCTATTATTATCCAATCTGTCGCAGGCGGCTTTAATCTCATCTAAAACCTCTTGTAACCCCATATTTCTATATGTTTATATGGAATAAATCCTTACGTTTTGAGCAGATAAGAGGTTCGATTCCTTCCACGTCCTCCATGGACCGGCACAGACCGCCTTCTTTTATTCATGCCCGCGCATTGGCACCTGGAATGCGAATTTGTAGTTCAAAGGACTACAATATTGCTGGGAACTGTAGTTCAACCAGTTACAGTGCGCGTGCAGAGCAACTAGCTCTGATTCAAGTCGCCACAGGGTTTACAAAGTAATTTAGCACGAACAGAAGGCTATAAGCATGACAGCCCACTATATAATGCCTACAGCTTTAAATACAAATGTAGTTTAAAAAGTGATAACAAAGAGAAAAAAATCCGAAATAAAATCCTAAAATACAGTCACAATTAAAAACGATCTAGAGTCGATGCAAACAAACAATCTTTGAATCAATCTATGAATATTAAAGACGTAATGGATCAATTGAAATCTACCCTAAGAAGGTAGTAGGTGTATTTGAAGCATGCTTACTAGCAATGAGGGTGACTAATGTTGAAGCTAGTGTGTCCCACATCAGTAAGACCAACACAGATGATTCAATTAACACAAATCTGAGCACCATCAGTAATAGTCCTATCAATAGAGCCCCCAGAAGAGTGTTATCTCCTTGCAGCAGACACCAGAGGTGCATGTGAAACAGGGGACCCGAGAGTCAAAGCAGGCATCTGGGCCCTTTACACCAACAATAACACAGTGGTGACATTTGGCAGTGATGGCCAGTGGGCTTATACATTTCCAGTAACACACAGAGTATGACAACACTGCACACCTTTCCCGCTTTGGGTTGTTGTTTTTGTTAATAATCACAAAGAGATATATACCATTCCAACTCTGGATGTTGCAAGAATAAGATATTGATGTATACAGCTTCTATTGTTTGAGGAAGTTTAAGACCAATGGGCATAGTTTGGAATGAGGCCACAATTATGATTATTCTGCTTTGGGGAGAACCCTCCATGTACCAGATATATCTCAAAGGTGAGGTTGAGGATGTCTCAGGCAACGGGGGCATCCATTTCTTGTTTTCTGGTGGATGGGAGACACTTATATAAAACAATGATGATTTAAGTTTATAGAGCCAAAGTGGCAGCTGTAGCATTGTATAGAGTAGAGGTTTGGCTCTAGAAATATCAACATAGAGTGTATTTTACAAACGCTTATTTGGTATGAAAATATAAGTCTCAAACCTAATAAATAGCCAAAGAAGTAAATCAAAGGGGCACTGTTGAGATAATTCTGCAGAACATTGCAAAATATCCGATCAAATTAAGGAGTGGAGATTCTCCTTCACTTTGTAAACATCTAAAATCTGAAATGTTATGTGGGACCATAGATAGAAAAATATGGTTTCTAAGTAACGTCAAGCAAGCCCTGACTATGATTGGGAAAGAGGAATGGTACTTCCATCTAATGCAGATTTGTATCCAAGGCCACATATCAGCTGAGAGGACCAGTAGAGGATAATATAGAATCTATCATGCATGCTAACACACGTAGCAATGTAATGATTTTGAGACGACATCCATATGCAAAATGTTGGCTTACCTTATTATCATCCCAAATGTCATGGATTGTTCCTTGATCACGTGATTATGATAAGATCAGTTACTGTTAAAGATTAGTCCGGGCAGGTGAAAATGAATGAAATTGTTCATCTATATAATGCCAGTCTGCTCTCAATGTTAGGGAAAAGAGTAATCATTTTATTTTACCTTGTAAGAGGTATAGCACAATGCTATGTAACATTGTTGGCTTCTCGAGGATGAGGCTAACATGCTAGCAGTCTGCACACCTCTGGCTTTAAACATAAGAACACTGCAACTAAACTTGTTCATCTAGCTTCTTGTTTAAAACGGGTCCGTTTTACATATGATTACGTCTTTTGCTCAAAGAGGTGATCAATTAGCAATGGTGTTAACATTGTTTCCCTTGTGGGCTACGGTATGTTCCATGATTGATGAATTGCTCTTATTCTGTCAATGGGTGGACCTGGTGACATTCTGTGTACCTATATTAGGACTGCTGTGTTGCGGTATGTTGTAATGGGGGTATGTGCAACATGTAACATGAGGAATTATTTGTTTTCCTCTGTGGTTTCTTTTTGCTTCATCAACGATTGTGTCTTCATGTATGAATCACTGCTAAGCATGTGTTATGGTTTATTATTATTGTCTGTGTTTATGCATTGTGTTGTTTTATGGATTTGGTCCGAAATAAACATAATTGAACTGACTGAATAACCAAAGGGGAAATGCATAGTGATACATTTTAGTGCCATGATGGTTTTCAATATAGCTGACTGCAGTGTGTTGAGTTAAGCACTTGTCGCACAGATCTGTGTTTATATAGCAAATGGCAGTATCAAATTTCAGCAAGGCTGATTCAGACTTTCCTGTCTATGAGGGCGATTATATATATATTTTGATCATAACAACACATACCGTGCTACGTAGTTATTAAAAAATATCATAGCATGCGTATGATCAAGTTCAAAGCTCTGTTCCTCCGTTCAATGGCTGGAAAAAGTGCTCCATCTCCTCAAAAGAGGAAAATAAAATGTCAGTCCGAAGGAATTAATAGCTTGCCCGTTTGAGACTGTGGAACCCAAGTATTTGGGCTCAGAGCCTTGATATTTATTGCCACTGGACGATACAGTGTGTTTAGTGATATGCTGTTTCCCATGAAAGATTGTCCTTCTCACCTTCAGGTGGCATTGTTTTTCCCATTGCATGTTTTCCTTTCTTTTATTGCAGGCCATTTGAGCAGAAGGGGTCATAGGCAGACACGAGCCAACCAAGTGTCACACTCCTGTGGCAAACCTATATTTTTTTGCCCACAAAAATACCATATTTTTCACAATTTTAAACGTTCTTCTGCTGAATAATTCTCCTTTTGTATAATGTTCCGATACCGTTGTTTACAAACAATACTGTCATGTTGGGTTATTCATGATTTCTGTACTTTCCAAATCAGGTCTGCAAAACAAGGAATGGTCAATCCTTCACAGATAATTGCACCCTGGGGTATGACAAGAGCTGAACAATTATGCAGTCAAGGGCAGGAATTGCAGGCGGTACCCACATCTCATTTTCACCTCTCTGCCAAATTGTGTGATCCTGGACATCTCATTTAATCTCATAGTTCCACACTTGTCAAAATTGCCAAACCCAAAATATTTCTGAATTGTCAGCCCATAAGAGTGAGTCCATTCTAGCATACGCTCTTCAGAAAAGCACCAGTCGTGGTTTAAGTGGCTACCGTCTTGCTTTATAAATAATAATAATAATAACGATCATTCGTATATTGCACAAACCAAACGTAATATGTTTTTTCTGCTCACGAACGGAAACACCATTTGAAAACCATGACTCACTTCTAAACCTAGTCAGTTTTCCTATATGTTAACTGTCCTTGTAGCTTCAAATCCATAGCCTCTCACTATGCCATAGTGTGTGTACCCTACTCGTTGCTGTCCAGTCTATCTCTTGTACCCATGCTGGGGTCCTTTCACATGCTGTGAAGCTACTTCTGGGTCTCTTTTGGGGTAAATGTACTTTTTCATGCAGCTAATGATCTGCGTCCTTTATTTATACTTGTAAACTTTTCTTGAACCTGCGATTTTTTCAAAGGTCTCATGTACCTTTTTCAGGCAGACAGGTACCCATGCTGGTGACTGCTGTTATCCTTGAGATGGCACTTGTTTAATACTATGATTCCAGCGAGGATGAAGAAGGGGGCAAATATGTCCCCTTAAGCTGGCCCTGGAGTTAGCCTCTTTACAGGAGGAGACAGATGATGGATTCACAAATTGGGAAATGAATGCAGCCTGCAACTAGCATCCAGACACCCTTTATTTCCTAACATAGTATCCTTTCTCCTCCCCTATGATGCCCCTTTACATTGAGACCAAGTGGGGTTTTCAAAGAGAAAACATGTCCTGCTCTCGAATATGACAGGTTTGATCACAAGCCGCCTCAGTGGATCCACCACCTCTGCAGAGGGTAGGCCTGCTCGATGCTGCAACTGAGTCTCTTCTTGAGAATTGTGGGATTTCACATATGTGATTCAAGGCATGTTGGAAAAGGTCATTTCTGTCACTGGACATATAGGGGACAGAACAACACGTTTACTAGACAATAAAGAACATTGCCCTGCCTCTGTTTCTAAGAACTGGACATACACATACATGGGCATTGTGGGCCTTCTATACCTGTGGCAGGGCAATGTGGAGACCACTTATACATATAAGAGGCTATAGGGAGAACAGCATTATCACTGGTTACTGTCCTTTGGAGACTGGAATAACTATTGCTGGCCATATGAAGACTCTACTGGTTCTCTGAAAAAATAAATGTGGAACAATGCTAGCTATGACTCTTCTTTTTAAGGAAAAGATAAACAGGGTAATAGAAAGAAAATACAAATACATAATAAATAGAGACCACACTGGTGTTCATGTCTGAAGAATAGCTACCATAAATACATAATCCTCATTTATTTGACCACTTCAACTTTTCATTCCTGAAACGACATGCTTATAAAAGCAACAAGTAATTAAAATGTGTCGTTTAACAAAAACATACATTATGGGAAAGCAGAACAGAATGGAGTCTATGCCATAAAGTAACGTAGCCTTCTCTGTCATGAGATGCCCGTTTAAATTGTTAAATGTTAAATCGAATAGCAAGCTCATTTCAACCTCAGGAATGTTGGACGACAGGACAAAATGTATAATTGTTTAGAAGGGTTGTCCAAACCAGGCACTGGGTCATAATTAAAGTTTGATTTAAAGTTGCTCATACCCTTTGCATTTTCATAGTAGCATAGAGTTGTAGGGTATGAAGAGACCTTTCAGCTGCAGAGAATGTATTTGGGAAGAATCAAGGTCATAATATGGACTGATTGATATGGAAATCTGAAACCACCTTTGGCAAGAATTTGGGGTTACTGCAGAAACAGAATTCGATGGGTTTTATACAGTGCACTCCTTTGTTTTGTAAACTGTATATATATATATATATATATATATATATATATATATATATATATATATATATGTAGAATAGATATTTGTAGAAGAGTCTGCATAATTTTAAGATGCAGAGGATTATCGGTCAACCCTGACACAGGGATTGAATAACTGAAATAGAAACATGAGTGAGGTTCCCAGTTAGGGAACTCCCATCCACCGCACACTATCACAGGCCCTCAAAAAAGAGCCAAACATTTTAAACAAATTCTTGTAGATTTCCAAAACATTTTAGTACCATTTGTTGACAACAATCTTTCCATATATGGTTAATATCACAAATTTGTGTTGATACAGTTCACTTAACATATAGTTAATATTTTATTCTTGAGGCCCAACGCATTTCGAGAATAACATTCTCTTCATCAGGGGTTCATATTTCAAATAATTTCTATAAAATAATATAGATAGCAAACTTTCATACATAGTTTTTCAACATCCGCTCATCAAAAAGTTATTAGTTACAATTTATACGTTTGAAAACACTGTGGTAAACTTCTACATAAAATAAGAATAATTCAAGGTGTGTATCTGTTTTCAAATAATCCGTATTTGATTAAAACAGGAGGTGACTGGTTAATTACTATTGTACTTGTCAGTGTTTTATGCGCTCTTTCAACAAAAAACTCATCTGCATCAATATCACCTTCAATAAAGCTTAGTTAATCCTAATTAACCAAATCTAACCTTATCGTGAGATTTCCAGTACTATTTATGCTTGATTGAATTGTCTTCCTAAGTCTTAAACTAAAGGTCGTTCCATATACTTTTCTGTGTAAACATAGAAAACTGATTGACTTAATCTTGTCAAGCATCCATGTGTAAACACACATGCTGTCTGATATATTTACACTCACCTAACTTTCGAAAACCGTGCTCTCTTAGGGGTCTTCCTCGAATGAGGTATTCTATGGACATGTGTCACAGGGGTCTGTAGTCAAAAACAGGGGAGTTCGAACTTTAGAAGTGCCCCGGAATTGGAAATATATTTGTAAATATATTCACAATACAATGGGTTGTAAAAATACCCACAAACTAGAGCAGAAACATTGTAAATCCCTTGTGGTCTATTAGAAAAGAGGTTTCCCCTGTGCTGCCAACATGGCTACATATTTAAATCGCGTCCAGTTGCGTATGTGTGATGTCATGACATGTTAAGACATGTTACACTGATGACATAGTGCACATATGACGTGCTTGATGTAAACTAGTCTTCTTGTTTTTAAATTGAGCAGATTACTTGATGTTAGACCCAATAATTAAGACCCATCAAGGATAATAAGTATAAGGTGATGACTTGATGACGTGCTTCTCTGTCAACCACTATCTCACTTTCTTAATATCGAACGAAAGATTTGATATGGGACCTGATGTTAGCTACTCTCTGCAGAAGAGATTAGTAACAGGTCGTGACCTGGAAGGTAATACGGTAATGTGATCCTAGTCACAGTTCTCATGAAAGTAATTTTAAGGAAATAAATCAGAATAATAAATCTAAATCACAACCAACCTTACTCTAGTACTAGGCACCAACTTCAACAAGAAATGGCAAGGCAGATACTCTTTTTTAGTTTTTGCATCGGAATGGCAGAACACCCTACCCAAACCTCTCCACCTGGAAGTGAACCACCTGAATTTTAGAAAACAGCTAAAGACCTGGCTTTTCAACCAATCTCTTTGAAAGAAATGAAAAACAATAGCAACTGACTAAAAACTGTGCATGAGAAACTTGGGCTAATTTACAACAAGCAATATCAAAACTCTTGCCACTACCATTTGTGTGGAACCAATTTGATTCATGGAACCTTTGTTGCGTGGCACTGGTGCACACCTTAATCTCAGTGAAATCTACAAACAAGATCAGGAAGCAAAAACACCCTAACTGCTTCCATCTCTCCTCTTCATCCCTTATCTACCTCCTCACTACTAAAATCCTGCATCCTTACACCTCCCACACTCCTTCAGTTAGCCACAGGGCCTACTGTGCTAATCAGATTCATACTCTATCCATCTTCTATCAACACCCATGCTGTCAATTTTTGCACTGCACAATCCGAAGTTTGCCCCTACGGCTAACCTGCCCGGTTGGAACCAACCACAAACAACAGAGAAATGTTTATATTGGCACACTGGCAACGGGTACTTCCGACCTGCACCCATCAACACCAAAGGCTTCTTCATTTGCCTTCCTGCTATCCGACTAGCACACCATGCCCTCCTTTCTTACAGAGCCACACACAGTGTGGCCAACATCATTGGCAGGAAGGTGCTATATAAGACCACTTTACATTACATACATTGGAAAACAAATGAAAATGTTCCACGTGATTGTTTGGGGGTAGCAAGAATGTAGAATTCCCACGTGACAGAAATAAGCAAAGAATGTGTGTTGTTTCACTTCTAGAGGCCAAAAAAATGTATGTAACAAATCAGACATCTTTCATCTGGACCTTAAAAATGATGGAATGACAATATCATGCTCACGCTCACACACAGATGTATATATGGCAAAGCTCCAGCTTACATGAGAAGTAAAATCATCCTGTATAAGCCCTCCAGAGGGCTAAAATCAGCCGAACAAGGACTGATTACGACAGCCCCTTTCAGACTCAAAAACGGAGCGGGCAAACCCTTCCCTGTCACTGTAGCAGGCCTCTGGAACAACCTCCCGTGCCAGATAAGGATGGAAGCCAACTACCAACGCTTCCGAAAACAATTGAAAACTTACTTCTTTAAGTAAAACATATAATTACTTCGGCCCAGTTCTATATCTTCTATATCTGTCTTGTGCTTCGTGTATGTTATCCGTCACTTGTCTCTCGTGTTCCTGTCTCTGCGCCCCGAAGCTTGCGAGCTACCGGCGCAATACAAACAAATAAAATAAAAAAATTAAAAAAAATGATTCTATGCAAGGCTACTTTTGATATCGCAAATACGTACGTACACCACTTATATATATCACTGGATGTATTGAAGTATTATTTGTTGATTCGTATTCGTTGGTCTTAACATCACACCCCGTGTGCATACCCTGCTTAAGAGCCACTTCAGAGGATTATGATAGAAACAACACTTTGTGCAGAAGCTTCTACACAGAGGGCGCTTCTCGCGAGATATCATTATCACGAACTTCAAACGCACTAATTAATTCTCCTAAATGCATGGTTCGAATAAAGTAACTGCAATCTTAAATGATGATTGCCTCTATTATGATGATATCCTTATTGCAATGTGCGTAGGTGCTCAATTAAATGGTACTCAAATTGTTGACCTTGGAAGAATTAAGGAAAGACTCGATTTACAAAGCGTTTTTTGCAATTGGAAAAGTGTTTTTTGTAAATCAGCCCTCGGTCGGTGGAGACTGGATCCTACGAGCAACAGCTGAGCAATAACGTGTGGAACAAGTGCTTAACGTGTTGAGCTATTCAATCGGTCACAACACTCACTTTACCAGCCATATTGAGATAAAGAAAAAGAACCTGCCAACATGACGCGTGTCTGCATGACTGAATAATCAGTCATGCAGACACGCGCCCTTATCAGTATGCAGCATTGTGTTAGGGGGTTACGAAAAAAAACACCTAGGCAACACAATAAGCAGGCAACTCCAGACCACCTAGAGGAGACTGAAATGGTGGCATTTTCAATAAAGATCACACCATTAGAATACCAAACGCAGAAAAAGAGCTGCTTTCTGACGTACCTGGGATGAAAGTGCACAGCGACACGTCTGAAATGTAGGCTTCCTGGCACCGGGCTCATATGAGCCTGACCCTGTCATTGACTGAGGGAGGGGAAGAGGCGATACACGACGTTGCCTACTTTGCTCTTCGGGCATCAGCGCGCAGAACCCTACATACAAGCGCCTACTCCAAAAATCCCTCAAATCCACGAGCAGTACGCGGAGGTAGGGTGCAAAATAAATAAGGGACGACGCGAGCAATTCAAAAGCAGCATATGTGAAACTCAGGGCATGACTTCGGCGAAACTGTAGCGCGCCCTGAAACAAACGCAGCCTGTCAAAAAAGAGGAACAGAGCGTTTGCTTCCCCAGTATTCTAGAAGTGGTGTTTTTTTAACGGTTCACACTATCACGACACGCGGCTTCCTTTTTACACAGCACTACGTCTCTTTATCTCCTGTTTTGCATGTTGAACTGTTCAAATGAGACGTTCTACTGTATGCATTGCACCCAGCGTTGTGCACGCGCACTCAAAACACATCGCCACTGTTAAGGATACCGATGGATCGTCTTTCGAAAAAAATAACGGATGTTCCAGTTTGCATGAAGTTTCATTCTAAATGGCGTTTACGCTTGATAATGTGCAAAAGACACGAATCATGCGAAGAGCATGGGTCTGTTCACATGGTGCCCGTAGGCTCATATTACAGGAGAACATGTTCTTGTTATTAGAGCATATGTTGGTACTTTAGTACCACTTTGTTAGTTTTGGCGCCTGTAGTGGCACATTAGCTCTATCTTGTTGGTTAACCAATGTTACACAGAGGTAAAAAGGACAAGTGTGTTGAGAAGCTAATATTAGGTTGACATGGCAAATGGCTTTGTTTTTGGCTTACATTGGCACGCACTACTGAGGACTTTTTTGGTTTCCTTCTTTTGATTCTGATAGCATGTCTCGGCACAGGCACGAGAAAAAAATAAATAAAAAAATACCCTGCAGAGCCATGTCATTTATAGTGACTGACTCACAGTCATATGGTCTCATTGCATGTTTGCCAGTGTGCTATTAACGTGCCGGTAATACCGTTTACCGTCACGTTCCCACACCGGCAAACTACACATTTGGTTGTGGGGTGGCATATTTACCTGAAGCTCCGAACTGCCGGTAATTCCGGAACCCCACCACCAGAAAATGCTGGTACTACCAGCACCGGTGTTACCAGTGCTGGTATTACGGCACCAGTGTTACCGATGCCGGTAACAACGGCAAATCCTCCCATGGAATGAGGATTAATGCCATTTATCGCCACTTGTAATCTGCCGGTAATTCTAGCAGAGCAAGTGGTGGTAATGGTAATTCCGTTTGGTGGTATCCTGGCGGATTTACAGCCAGGATACCACCAAACATGTAATGAGGCCCATAGTCTCTCATCCTAAAACGAGTACCTCATTTTGACCCTAGACCGTCATCTGCATTCTAGTCCCTTATTGTTCCAGTCCCTTATGCTAATCTCTCATCCTAGTCCTAATATCTCATTGGTCCTCATTACGAAGTTGGAGGTAACCATGCCGCATTTAGCGGCATGGTTGCCTCCTTACTGCATACCGGGCCCAGGTTCCTCAAATGAGGACTAACTGGGCCATCCCAACCTTGGCGGACCCAGTAATACCTCGTCCGAGGAACACAGACCTGGTACATCCCCATTCCCATTCGAGCCCCGATAGGGCTCAATGGCAATGGGGAAGGAGCTAACAACGGGCCTGTTTATGACGGGCCCGTTGTTAGCTCCCTGGTCTCCTCGTGGGACCCGGTAAGGACACCTGGTTTTACCAGGCACCCTTTGCGGGTCCCGCGAGGAGACCTCGTAATAGGGCGGAATGGGTTTACTGGCAACGGCACCATTACCGGTGCCGGTAAACCCATTCCCCCAACCTCGTAATGAGGGCCATTGTATTTCTTATTATAGTCTCTTATCCAGGTTTCCCATCCCAGTCATAGGCATCAGTCTCTCATCGAAGACCCTTGACCTTGTCTTTATCCTTGTCAAAATTGAGGTCTATCATCATAGCCCCTCATCCTTGCCCCTCTTCCTAGTCTCTCATATTAATCCTAATTTCGCATCCAAAGATCTCCATCCTAGTCTCTTGTCCTAGCGCTAACAGCTCTTTCTAGTCCCTTGTCCTAGCACCCCATCCTAGTCTCCCATTCTTGTTTCTCATCCTTGTGTCTCGTGCTAATCCCTTATCCAAGTCAGTCATTGTAGTCTATCATCCTACTTTCATTACAAATCTCTCACTCCATTGTCTTGTCCGATCCCTCATCATAGTCTTCCATTCTAGCCCCTCATTGTAGTCCCTCATTCTAGTCCCTTGTCATAGTCCTAGGTAATTATCCTAGTCCTTCACCCTAGTCCTTCACGCTTTAGTCATAGTCTCTCTCATCCTAGTGTCACTTCCAGGTCCTAGCCTCTCGTCTTAATCTCTAGTCCTAGTAGCTGGACTCTCATCCTAGTCCCTTGTGTTAGTACCAGCCCCTCACCATTTTGTAACAGTCTACAGGGAGACCATACTCAACCTAGGGAGCCCCCTCACAGTTAAACAGCACCACAATACATCATTAATTTGGAATCAAATACACCCCACTTATGACGCATTTAGAGCCCTGCGGATCCCTCCCCCTGCCACCAATGAGCCAAGAACAAGGCCGGTGTACAGAAAGAATGCATATGTATTTAAAGTTTAGGTTCAATAAGGTTCTGTGTATGTTACGCAATCCACCTTCTTTGTGGCACAAAACAAACCTTCACACACAATGAGGTTCTTTTCTGTGATTAACAGGCAAATATGATTTAAATGTTAAATGTTAAACGTTAAAGGTATTTGTACCGTGCACCGTCACGAACGGAATTCGTCCCCAGGCGCTCTGGCGGATCTGTAAACGATAAAGTGGGATGGGTTAGTAAGGTGAAGCGGGAGTAGGATAGTGAGAGGAGTGGTGTTCTGTTGGCAGCTTCAACTCGGTATACACCGGGTGCTGAGCTTTGGTGCGGGATTGGATCGGTGTCAGTCTGCGTGTGCTGTTGCTCCAGCTTATGTGTTGTTGCAGTGTTGTGAAGTGGGTGCGGGTTGTTGTGCGAGAGATGTTTGTGTGAGTTTTTTGGGTGAGATAAGTATGCAGAGTTTGAGCTTATATTGGTTAGTGGGTTACCTGACCTTTAGCATGCTAACATTCACAGTTTTGTCTAAGCGTGGCACTAGTTGACCTCACAATACTATCTAGGTGTGGCGCAGGCTAATGTTTAGAATTCTCTCTAAGTGTGGACATGCTAATATTCACAATTCTATCTAAGTGCGGGCATGCTAACATTCAAAGTCCTATCTAGATGCGACGCAGGCTAATATTCAAAATTCTGTCTAAGTGTGGACATGCTAATATTCGCAATTCTATCTGAGTGCGGGCAAGCCAGCATTCAAAGTCCTATCTAGATGCGATGCAGGCTAATATTCACAATTCTATCTAAGTGTGGGCATGCTAACATTTGGGTTTCACCTAAGTGTGGGCATGCTAATATTGAACGTCCTATCTAGATGCGATGCAGGCTAATATTCACAATTCTATCTAAGTGTGAACATGATAACATTCAGTTTTCACCTAAGTGCGGGAATGCTAACATTTAAAGTCCTATCTAGATGCGACGCAGGCTAATATTCACAATTCTAAGTGCGGGCATACTAACATTCAAATTCCTATCTAGATGCGACGCAGGCTAATATTCACAATTCTATCTAAGTGTGGACATGCTAACATTCAAAGTCCTATCTAGACGCGACGCAGGCTAATATTCACAATTCTGTCTAAGTGCGGCCATGCTAATATTCGCAATTCTTTCTAAGTGAGGGCATGATAACATTCAAAGACCTATCTAGATGCAACGCAGGCTAATATTGACAATTCTAAGTGCGGGCATGCTAATATTGACAATTCCATCTAAGTGCGGGCATACTAACATTCAAATTCCTATCTAGATGCGACGCAGGCTAATATTCACAATTCTATGTAAGTGTGGACATGCTAACATTCAAAGTCCTATCTAGATGCGACGCCGGCTAATATTCAAAATTCTGTCTAAGTGTGGACATGCTAATATTCGCAATTCTATCTAAGTGCGGGCAAGCTAACATTCAAAGTCCTATCTAGATGCGATGCAGGCTAATATTCATAATTCTATCTAAGTGTGGGCATGCTAACATTCAGGTTTCACCTAAGTGTGGGCATGCTAATATTCAAAGTCCTATCTAGATGTGACGCAGGCTAATATTCACAATTCTATCTAAGTGTGGACATGCTATCATTCAGGTTTCACCTAAGTGCGGCGCTTGTTGACCTTGACAAGTATGTTAGTATGTAATGCAAGGCAACTTCTACAATCCTGTCATGAATAGGTTCTGTCTGGTGGTCACAAATCTTTCTGAGTATACCTGGTGTGAGTCTATGGCAGTCTATGTTACTGGGAGGTAAAATAGAGTGGCAGGAGTTTTCTGGAGTAGAGTATTTGCTCTACTCCCCACCCATGCCACACTCACAGTTTTTGTTGGTGTCTCTTGACTGCTGGCTTCACTGGCTTCCCCTGCGGACCCCTGCAGACACATCTTGGAACCGCCAATGTCAGTGCCGCCCTTGGCCTTGGGGCCCTTACCCGAAGGGGCTGCCGGGCAGGGGGCTGCCCTGGGAAGGTCAGTTAAGACCAGATGGATCAGCCAACGGGAGTAGGAGGGTGGGCTGGGATATTCAGACCAGAGAGTGGTCGCTGGGTGCTACAGCACCTGGGGGCTGGGGATCGGGTTTTTAAAAAAAATATATAAAAAATAACCCCAAAATGGAGGCGCTGGGGGCATGCTGCATTTACCTGCTCCAACATTTTAAGTGGATGCAGGGGCAGCGCGGGGACACTAGACCCAAACACAATGGGACGACAGTACAGCCAATGGGAGGGGGAGGGCGGGCTGGGAAATTCAGGCCCAGAGAGTGGTCACAGGGTGCTATGGCACCTGGGGGCTGGGGATCGGGTTTTTTAAAAAAATATATAAAAAATAACCCCAAAATGGAGGTGTTGGGGGCATGCTGCACTTACCTGCTCCAAGATTTTAAGTGGATGCAGGGGCAGCGTGGGGGTCACTAGACCCAAACACAATGGGACGACAGCCAATGGAAGGGGGAGGGTGGGCTGGGAGATTCAGGCCCAGATTGTGGTCGCTGGGTGCTACGGCACCTGGGGGATGGGGATGAGGGTTTTTCCTTTTAAATGAATAAATAACCCTAAAATGGAGGCACTGGGGGCACTGGGGGCATGCTGCACTTACCTGCTCCAAGATATTAAGTGGATGCAGAGGCAGCGCGGGGGTCACTAGACCCAAACACAACGGGACGATAGCCAATGGGAGGGTGAGGGCGGGCTGGGAGATTCAGGCCCAGAGAGTGGTCGCTGGGTGCTACGACACCTAGGGGCTGGGGATCGGGTTTTTAAAAAAAATAAATAAAAAATAACCCCAAAATGGAGGCGCTGGGGGCATGCTGTACTTACCTGCTCCAAGATTTTAAGTGGATGCAGGGCCAGCGCGGGGGTCACTAGACCCAAACACAAAGGGACGACAGCCGATGAGAGTGGGAGGGCGAGCTGGGGGATTCAGGCCCAGAGAGTGGTCGCTGGGTGCTACGCCACCTGGGGGCTGGGGATCGGGTTTAAAAAAAATAAAGTAAAAAGTAACCCCAAAATGGAGGCGCTGGGGGCATGCTGCACTTACCTGCTCCAAGATTTTAAGTGGATGCAGGGGCAGCCGGGGGTCACTAGACCCAAACACAACGGGACGACAGGCAATGGAAGGAGGAGGGCGGGCTGGGAGATTCAGGCTCAGAGAGTGGTCGCTGGGTGTTATGGCACCTGGGGGCTGGGGATCGGGTTTAAAAAAAAAAGAAATTAAAAAAAATAACCCCAAAATGGAGGCGCTGGGGGCATGCTGCACTTACCTGCTCCAAGATTTTAAGTGGATGCAGGGGCAGCGCGGGAGTCACTAGACCCAAACACAACGGGACAACAGCCAATGGGAGGGGGAGGGAGGG
The DNA here is from genome assembly GCF_040938575.1 of Ambystoma mexicanum. Classification (NCBI taxonomy): domain Eukaryota; kingdom Metazoa; phylum Chordata; class Amphibia; order Caudata; family Ambystomatidae; genus Ambystoma; species Ambystoma mexicanum. The sequence continues at coordinate 1,038,678,832 of NC_090935.1, forward strand.
CTGGGAGATTCAGGCCCAGAGAGTGGTCCCTGGGGGCTATGGCACCTGGGGGCTGGGGATCGGGTTTTAAACAAAAAAAATAAAAAATAACCCCAAAATGGAAGTGCTGGGGGCATGCTGCACTTACCTGCTCCAAAATTTTAAGTGGATGCAGGGGCAGCGCGGTGGTCACTAGACCCAAACACAACGGGACGACAGCCAATGGGAGGGGAAGGGCGGGCTGGGGGATTCAGGCCCAGACAGTGGTTGCTGGGTGCTACGGCACCTGGGGGCTGGGGATCGGGGTTTTTTCTTTTAAATAAATAAATAACCCCAAAATGGAGGTGCTGGGGGCACTGGGGGCATGCTGCACTTATTTGCTCCAAGATATTAAGTGGGTGCAGGGGCAGCGCGGGTGTCACTAGACCCAAACACAACGAGACGACAGCCAATGGGAGGAGGAGGGCGGGCTGGGAGATTCAGGCCCAGAGAGTGGTCTCTGGGTGCTACGGCACCTGGGGGCTGGGGATCGGGTTTAAAAAAAAAATAAAATAAAATAAAAAAAATAACCACAAAATGGAGGCGCTGGTGGCATGCTGCACTTACCTGCTCCAAGATTTTAAGTGGATGCAGGGGCAGCGCGGGAGTCACTAGACCCAAACACAACGGGACGACAGCCAATGGAAGGGGGAGGGCGGGCTGGGAGATTCAGGCCCAGAGAGTGGTCGCTGGGTACTGCGGCACCTTGGGTATGGGGATCAGGGATTTTCCTTTTAAATAAATAAATAACCTCAAAATGGAGGCACTGGGGGCATGCTGCACTTACCTGCTCCAAGATATTAAGTGAATGCAGGGGCAGCGCGGGGGTCACTAGATCCAAACACAACGGGACGACAGTCAATGGGACGGGGAGGGCGGGCTGGGAGATTCAGGCCCAGAGAATGGTCGCTGGGCGCTATGGCACCTGGGGGCAGGGGATCGGGTTTAAAAAAAAAATAAATAAATAACCCTAAAATGGAGGCGCTGGGGGCATGCTGCACTTACCTGCTCCAAGATATTAAGTGGATGCAGGCGCAGCGCAGGGGTCACTAGACCCAAACACAACAGGACGACAGCCAATGGAAGGGGGAGGGCGGGCTGGGAGATTCAGGCCTAGAGAGTGGTCGCTGGGCTCTACGGCACCTGGGAATCGGGTTTAAAAAAAATAATAATAAATAACCCCAAAATGGAGGCACTGGGGGCATGCTGCACTTATTTGCTCCAAGATATTAAGTGGGTGCAGGGGCAGCGCGGGTGTCACTAGACCCAAACACAACGGGACGACAGCCAATGGGAGGAGGAGGGCGGGCTGGGAGATTCAGGCCCAGAGAGTGGTCTCTGGGTGCTACGGCACCTGGGGGCTGGGGATCGGGTTTTAAAAAAAAAAAAAATAAAATAAAAAAAATAACCACAAAATGGAGGCGCTGGTGGCATGCTGCACTTACCTGCTCCAAGATTTTAAGTGGATGCAGGGGCAGCGCGGGAGTCACTAGACCCAAACACAACGGGACGACAGCCAATGGAAGGGGGAGGGCGGGCTGGGAGATTCAGGCCCAGAGAGTGGTCGCTGGGTACTGCGGCACCTTGGGTATGGGGATCAGGGATTTTCCTTTTAAATAAATAAATAACCTCAAAATGGAGGCACTGGGGGCATGCTGCACTTACCTGCTCCAAGATATTAAGTGAATGCAGGGGCAGCGCGGGGGTCACTAGACCCAAACACAACGGGACGACAGTCAATGGGACGGGGAGGGCGGGCTGGGAGATTCAGGCCCAGAGAATGGTCGCTGGGCGCTATGGCACCTGGGGGCAGGGGATCGGGTTTAAAAAAAAAATAAATAAATAACCCTAAAATGGAGGCGCTGGGGGCATGCTGCACTTACCTGCTCCAAGATATTAAGTGGATGCAGGAGCAGCGCGGGGGTCACTAGACCCAAACACAACAGGACGACAGCCAATGGAAGGGGGAGGGCGGGCTGCGAGATTCAGGCCTAGAGAGTGGTCGCTGGGCTCTACGGCACCTGGGAATCGGGTTTAAAAAAAATAATAATAAATAACCCCAAAATGGAGGCACTGGGGGCATGCTGCACTTACCTGCTCCAAGATTTTAAGTGGATGCAGGGGCAGCGCGGGGGTCACGAGACCCAAACACAACAGGACGACAGCCAATGGAAGGGGGAGGGCGGGCTGGGAGATTCAGGCCCAGAGAGTGGTCGCTGGATGCTACGGCACCTGGGGGCTGGGGATCGGGGTTTATCATTTTAAATAAATAAATAACCCCAAAATGGAGGCGCTGGGAGCACTGGGGGCATGCTGCACTTACCTGCTCCAAGATATTAAGAAGATTTCAATTGCAAACAAGCACAGGTTTGATTTTAAAACAAATGACACAATATACAATGCCATGCTGGAGACATGATGTTTCCCTTTTGCAACGCACTTCTCTCCCCAAAACCAAAACCCCAAACCTCAGTGATATGCAGAACCCCACTGGTTAAAGGCCAGGTTTAGGGAGTGGGGACAGTTTGGGAATTTCGTTAGGGGCCAAGGGCACCCCTTTCTTTAAATACAATGTTTAAGGAGGGGTGTCAGTTGGGAATTTTATTTGTGGACATAACAACTTTTTGTTTAAGTACAAGGTTTGGGAATGGAGCAAACACCTTTTTGTTTTAAAGGCAGGGTTTGGGAATGCTGACAATTATCAATTTCGTTTTAAAGGTAAGGACACCCCAATTAGTTTTGGTGGCTATAAAATGATTTGTGCTAAGAGAGAGTGGGAAAGTTTCAAATTCTTTCAAGCTCCCCCATGTGTCAATCTATTTGACAGATGTGTTTGGCAGTGTTCGGCTGGGTTTGGGTGGCCGGATTAACACACAGAGTTTGCTGTTGAGGGCCTGTGTGTTTCCTTTACCCTGCTCTTCCCGTGAGCCCCTCAGTGTTTCTGGAGCAAAGTACTGTGTGGTAAGAGCCATCTCCCAGGTTCCACTATTTAGCATCCTCAGCCCTACATCTGGGACAGTTGGATTCCCATGTTCTAAGTGAGTCAGAGTGAGGAGTTGTTTGGAGTTCTGAGGCTGATGAAGTGCTCGTTCAACAAGTGGTGAGTGCCCCCATTCACTACGCTATCACATTACACAGCATTACACTGCAGCACTTGTTTAATTGTCAACGATTTGGACTTTTTCACTGCAAACTTCACCTTTTTACTGCGGCAAATATACATTAGGACTTGTACTTTCGGTTTTCACTTCTTTGATTTCCTAGAGTTCACTGACTGCTGGGCTTGGTCTCAGTAGTAAAAAGGAGAGGAACGAACCATGTATGATTTGCATAGTAAACCATTATTGGAAATAACGACATCTGTTGACCCGCCTGACATACGGAGGAGAGGTGAAATAGGGCAGGGGTCAATTTTGTCTCTACCGGCTGGGCCAATATTGTTGACTGGAGTTGCTGATCTGACGGCCACTGGAAATGGCCAACCTGTTACTGTGGTGGGGGGGGTTCAAAACTGATTAAATATGGCATTAGCGGCACGCAACTTTGCATCGCTGCAACTATCTTTACTACACCAACCCTTTCAAAAGAAAACGGTTCACCATTGGCCCAAAAAGAAGGTCGCGGACAGAAAGGGACAAAATGGGTCTGCAAAGAGACGCCAATGGTTCACATTGTGGATTCTGAAGCGGGAACTGATTTGAGAGGCATTAGGAGCCCACCCCTAGACTACAAGTAGATAACGTCTGTCTTACTGGAGATCATTTTGATTATGTGAAAGATACATTACAGATCTCAAATGTCAGGGCTGTTGGTGGTTTGACTTCTGATGCCACAAGAAAGCCGCTCACGAGGTCAATACCGTTGTCTTTACACCAACTAATTTTCCCATGAGGTAAAAGACGCTTCATCATCAGCCTTTAATATTGTTAAAGCAATTGCTAAACAGAAAAAAATAGAGGATTTTGTTTGCAGCAGCCGAGGAACCCAGCAGATGCCAGGAACAAGCATCAGGCCTGAGGGAGGCAGGAGAATCTCAAAGGGATTAGACAGTTGTGCTCTAGCACCTTGAAGCGTCTTTGTGCTAGATGGAATTATCAATAAGGCCTCATTACGAGGTAGGCGGCCACGGAATGAACGGTGCCGGTAAGGGACCTGCACCTTTCATTCCGGGCAGCCCTATTACGAGGTCTGCAGCGGGTCCCGCTCTGGAACGCCTGGTCAGACAGGCGTCCTTAGCGGGACCCGCTAGCAGACCAGTATGCTAACAACGGGCCCGTCATTAACGGGCCCGTTGTTAGCACCCTCCCCATTCCCATTGAGCCCTCTCGGGGCTCGAATGGGAATGGGAATGTACCGGGTTCGGGTCCCGCGAAAGGGATTTACCGGGCCCTCCAAGGTCGGAATGGCCCTGTAAATCCCCTTTTGCGGGACCCAGACCCTGTACCCGGTATGGGGGTAGCCATGCCGCTAAAAGCAGCATGGCTACCTCCATACTCATAATGAGGCCCAATGTCTCAGACCAAATAACTTGACAGACTCAAAGAAGATGGTAAAATACTGCTTTTATCTCAGTGAAGGAAAGCAAGGTTAATCATCATTCATCAAATTGATTCATGCAGGAGTACACTGTCTTTTTGATTATACTTAGTTTACATAATGCTAGGTGCATCATCTATGATGTCATCCTATGTGGCATATTACAAAAACCCATTGAGGGGGGTGACTGGATTAGGGGAACATGTCTACATATAGAATGCATGAATATTAATCTCCCATTGGCAGTCCCTTGTCTGTAGGACACGCCCCAAGCCACTTCTAAATACATATAACACTGATTGCAGCAGTAAATATGGCAGCAGAATAATACTTTGCAACATTGTATAAAAAAAAGTGCATGGCAGGCTTTTCTGAATGTTTGGCAACCCAAATCCAACCTTGGCCATTGTCTCACTCGCAGCATGTAGACAGAAATTCAACACAGGTGCTTGGAGATACGTCAGCTTTCCCCATGTTTTCCCAATTAGTCTACCCTCTGTCATTGGTAGGCTTCATGCAGTGTCCTCTCTTTGAAGGCTGACCTTGCCAGTGTGCACTGTCTCGGAACATTCAAGGGAGTGTAGGAACACCTTTATCTTAGCTTCAAGCTTAATGAATAGACCTTGTTTGCAAGCACTCTGTCACATGTTACGAGACCATGAATGTGTGTTCTGCACTATTTGAATAAATTATACTCTGTGCATTTTCTCCTTTTGGCCTTTAGAGATGTGCTCACTCTATCCCATATAAGCTTTATGCACTTTTAATTGTCCAATACCATAAATATTTTTGTTCCTCCTAATCTTGAGAAATATGTCCTTCACACATGGTCTGCTCGTTTGACTCCCTTTGTAATTTGCCTTCATCTCTCGAAATAGCATCCATGGTCCTAGGCCAATGTACTCCTCTATTTTGCAAGGGAAAAACAACTTTATCTTTTCACTTTAAGATCCTGGGCTCATATTTTGTGTTAGCTGGGTTGATTGACATAAGCCTTCGTCCGTCTTCTTCTAATGTCTCATACTAAACGTTGAATGTATACCTCTCATAAGCAAGCTTCTACATGTTCTTTCTAAATTGCGTTTCGGCATATATACAGATATTGACCAGTGATTCACTTCATTCTTTTTTATGTTCATGATTAGTGTATCGTGGGGTACATGTTTCACTTAATGCTTCAGTTACGTCGTCAACTTAAGTACTTTCAGATCGTTTCAGCATAGGTTCTTATATCTTCTTTATGACATGCTTTTGATCTTCTCAGACTTTGTTTTAACATACATCCATTCTGTTCATGGCTGCATTTCGACAGTTCCGCAATGAGCATCGTTCTTGATAACCTTCCTCCACTATGTCAGCTTATGGGTACACTCTAAATGGTTGCCTGAGTTGATATCATCTCTCATATACTCAACGTGGTACAGGAATATTACATGGATTCATGCATGTGTTCTCAACTGTGGTGCTTTGGCTGTCATTCCAATAGGACGATGCTAAGGGGGCAGAGACCAGGGAGAAGGTATCCACCTGCTCCTCTACACAGTAACTTTATTAGCTGTCAAATTTTGAATGCAATTGTTTTTTCGACTACCAATGAAATTCCCAATTTAGTGTCACCTATCAGGGGTGGTTTGTTGAACTTAAATGCACCACTGGAAGACGACCCAATGTTGTTGCTCTTGATGGAATATTGTAGTAGCTCACCCGGGAATTCTGCATGGGGGTGAAGGTGTTGTTCCCTCATAAGGCTTACACTATACTCTAAGGGAGAAGCGTGAACAAGCATGAATGACCACCCCAGAGATCTCTGCCATAAATCTGCTCCTTAGCTCATTTGCTTCTTTATATGACAACATAAAACTTGAGCTGGAGGTTCACACCATACAGTTGAATGAATTGAAGCTGGGAGTGGAGGAAGTAAATGGTTACTGTGGGCAGTTACTGGGGAAATGTGATACCATGAAACACCTACCGATTGTACCAAGCCCCCTATGTACGGAGGTTGTACAGAGCCTGATGATAGTTGATCTGCCACTGGTGGCAGTACTTCTGGGAATATAAGATTTGGGGAGTTGGTTGTAAGAGGGGATGAAGGCAGTAATTCCATATTGCAAAACCAGCAAAAAAAGAGATGTTGATAATCAACCCTTAAAAAAGAAAACAAAAAGTCAGAAACATAGGCTCAATAAAACTTCTGAGGAACCTCCAGGTTCTAAAAACTCCACCACCATGGAAAACCATGAAGAAGGGGTTGAGTTTGAAGAGTCTGATGTGGTGTAGCTTCCCGAAAAAATGAGGGCAATAGGGCACGATTTTGCATCAGGTAACTCAGTGATTGGGGTTGAAGAGGTTGGGAGGGAGCAATCTTCCGAATGTGCTACTCAGATGGAAACCCTGTCACAGAAACAACAAGGTCCACACAATGGCTAATGGGTCAGGAGTTTGTGCCAGGTAATGAATTGAGTATGGTTGAGCAGACTCAGAGGAAACCAACGTGTGAACTTGTAACTCAGACCGACTCCATTTCTCAGAAAACATAAAAAATTGCACAGTCGGCTAATATCTTTTTGCAAAAACAGGGAGATACCCCTGTGTTAGCAACTACCAAAAATAAAGAAGTTGGGTTGGGGTAGACAGACCCAGCAATGGGTCTGTTGTCTAAATGTCTGGTTAACAACACGGGCTGTCAAAACCGAAAACATTGAGCTGGGTGGGGGGTGGTTGTACCAATCGCTTTTCAAGGGGTTCTAGTCTGAGGCTGGTGATGGGGTTTCAGCACCGGACTTATGTGGTGGTCAGTCTGAAGTGAAGAGGGTGTTTTAGGGTACTTTTTCCCCCGCACCTGGAAAGGACCCCAAAGGACCTCGGGCCATTTACACTGATGGAAATGAATGCCAAAAGCTCCCCTCGCTACCACAGTGGGAATTGACCTCATCTAGGACAGACTGTGGGGGGAACTTTGAGTGGAAGGAATTTAACTCTTGGGCTGAGGGTTGTAGATGTAGGGGTTGCACGAGAGCAATATATCCCTTGAAAAATCCTCAGGGGGAACTCACCACCAAGTTTAATAAAGGAAATCAGTCTATTTTACATGGTTTTACCAAGGGGAAAGTGTTGGTTTTGGAGCAACTGTGTGCCGTTCCAGAGGAAGTTCCTCTGAACCGTTCTAACATTCTGAGGTTACTTCATGAAATTCCACATCTCCGATTGATCAGTTTAAAATATATTGAAAGCATATTTTTTCCAGATATTAGATGAATGGGCACTGTGCAAATGGCTATAAAATCTAAATTGGTGGTCAATTTTGTAACTGCTGAAGTAGATTCTGTTCATCACTTTGGATATGATTTATATCCCTTGAAAGAATTACAAGGTAATGAGAGAGGAAGAGGACACCATCCATTTTGAGAGGGAGTATAAATAAGGATTGGTTCAACCTTTGAGGGATACTTGTGATCTAACTGGAATTAGTAGGCCCACCTTGTAAGAACTGGGGACACCAGCTGTGGAAACTAGGGTGACAGAGTATTTGTGGGATTGGCTCCGTCCTCTCTGCCTGATGGTGGGAACTGATGAGCGGAAGAGTGATGGGGCTCTAGCACAAGAGGTAGTAGGGCAACCACTCTCAGTCATCAGTTGGGATCCCAGGTGATTTACTAGTCTAACAAAAAATTATCTCCTGTCGACTGTTGATGTGCTATTACTTCAATAATTATTATTGTGTTGGGACATGTTGTTAGATGACTATACAATTCTTCAATAGCTGATCACAAAGAAAATGGGGGGTAGACCTACATAGGGACTGATCACGGCTGTTCTTGGATGATTCATTTGGTATTCTGGCCAGTATAGTAAAATTGAAGAATATCTTGGGTGAGCCCCCAGTGCTACTGGTTAATGTTTACAATGGCCCAAAGTGTGTTAAACTACACTCATTCCTGAACAAATAGTCACATATTTTTGAAGACTTTCTTTGTGTCCAAGGTACAGTAAATGTGTTAATGGGGGTGACTTGAATGCAGTGTGATGTGAGTTTGAAGGAAAGTTGTATCTAAAGCTGTGTGGGCGAGAGGATGGAAGAGAGTGGATGGCTTTCTTTGATGAGTGGGGCCTCGAGATGGTTAATGGAAATGTAAAAGGAGATATTCCCCCCAAAACCACATGGAAAAAGGAACTCAGTATGTAATGTATTGATGACATTGTTATGACTAAAAGTATTATGTCATTCTGTTTACAATTTAGAATTCCCCCCTGCCCTCGACTGTGCTAAGTGACCATAACCCTCTATTAGGAATGTTTGATTTCAGAATTCAGTTAGTTCTCCAGCCTGGTCTAACACATTTAATTCTATCAATTGGAGATAATTGTTTGATGAAAAGGACTTTTAAGGTACATAAATGTATAGATTGTACCTGTTAAGTACAACTTCCTTACTGAAACTGCATATAATAAATGACAATAGATATTGTAATATTATTTTGCAGTCTGTGTTCAAGTTTATCTATTTTTGTAACTTAAAAGGCGACCCTTAAAAGGGCCATTTCGTGGGACTGAAAGAGGGCGATTGAATAGGGGAGGAAAATTATAGAGGGCGATTGAATAGGGGAGGAAAACACATAAGAATGAAACATCTAACAAAGGGAATTAAAATAAAAAGCTATATATACATATAAGTATATATATATTAATTTTTTTTTTCATTTTTTTTATAGAATAAATGGGAGAGCACTGCCACTTAAAAGAAGAAATAAGAATTACAGGTAATCATGTATTCAGCGATTAACTTCTGCCATTCCTCTAATGTAGCACCATCCTTGACTACTCATTTACAACATCATCTACACATGACTTGCATCATGGAAAGATTGGGAGTTGGTGAAACAGGAGTCTGTGAAGTTGACACCACTGCTGAAGTTGATTATGCATAACCACAGCTCACAACTACATTAAAGATATAGACCACATATGGAGGAGCAGCCAAATGCCTCGGCAGGAAGTCCTGCACCCCGTTGGCTGCATGTTGGAAGCCCGAAACAGAACCATGCGTGATACCAGTAATTGTGACCATACCGCGACAAGTGTTTGAGAAAAGGTATCCACTGAGAAAACCATATTTGATATATCCTCGAAGAGATGGTAATCTCTTGGAAGATTTCCCTGAAGGAATATGAAGTCAAAGGAAAAAGAAGCCGGTGATGTCACAGAAGATGACCATGATGCACTGAGAAAACTGGCTAAAGAAGAATATGTAAAGACCCTATAGAATCTGATAATGAAATGAGGAGTTCAGTAAAAGTTCAAATGTGAAAAGAAGATCGCACGTGCGAATAGCAATGAAGAAAGTGCAAGCTGTTTAATACCTGTACAGAAGCAGCAACACAAATAGACTAAGTTATCATAAAGGCAGGCTATATGTAGTGAATAGACTGTAGGCAGTGCCACCATTACATAGAATCTGGACATCAATGTCACAATCTATAGTAACCTCAAGTCCACGAAGAAGGAAGGATCGAAGGATGAATCTGTGTTACAGTTAGAAAAATAGCTAAGAATCATGGAAGGACCGAGAAGGGCTGCTTGGCCTAATGTCAAAGGCTGGAACAGCCAAGAACTGGTTATCAGTCCTTGAAGAATAGTGAGCGCGAGACACTGATTTAACTCTTGTTAACTTGCAAAGAAAGAACAATGTGGTTGCCAAGTTGATTCATTTAATACTATCAAATGCTGAACATCAGGCCGAATTGTGGTCTTTTTCACATGAGCCAAGGATGAAAATAGAAGATGGGAATGCCGAACCGAAGTCTTGATAAGAGTGTGCTCACACTCCGTTATTTTCCCAGAGAAGAGAAACTACTGCAAGGTCAAGTTCAAAGACAATTTCATGGCAGAAGGCATGAGTGATGAGAGAGATGTGGCTAATTGGATGGGGAAACATGGTTAAATCCACCTCCAAGTACCCGGGTCTGGGTTTACGTGCAGCTGGTGGATCAAATGTTCCAGAAGGGTACAAGCGTGCAAACCAATTGTAGAAGGCCATATAACAGAGGGCCTTGTAGTTTGAAGAGCCAATGGCATACTGTGTATCTAATAACTGTCAAAGATGACTTGCAATAGGGGTTGTTGTGTGTCGCCCCTTTAACTGGGGGGAATGTTTCCCCTTTAAGAATACAAGTGTTATGCTCACCTGGTTTCTGTGGGGATGTTGGGGCACAGTTGGAGCCCTCCCTGGACTTGGTGCCCCTGGATCGGTTCTCTCCTCCTGCTGCTGCAATGTGGACCACTTCGGTTGCTGGTACTGCCTCTGAGGGAATACGAGAGGTAATGAGAATGGTGTGATGGTATCCCGATCCCCCCCCAAATGAGATGAGCAAGCGTTTGCCGATGTAAGCTCACCTGATTTCTGGTAAGGATGAGCTCTCCGTCCTGCTCCTCATTAGCAGGGGCACCGTGGATGAACCTAGTGGCTTCACTGGTCCGTAGATGTGGCAGCTCAGACCGGCTGCAACTGACCACTTGGAAGGTAAGAGTCTTTTAACAATGATTATTGTCCGTGTTCTAATGCAATGCCGTTTTGGCCATGATTATAGTTTGTAGTTATTGCAATGTCTTTTTGTCGTGATTACAGTTTGTAAATTCTTGCAATGTCTTTTCTCTCCCTTTTAGGAGTGGAGATGACTGCACAGAGTCACAGTGTTTAGA